>NW_017729004.1:24353623-24354833 GCF_001723915.1 Gavialis gangeticus | reverse complement strand
GGGGGGGGGGGGGTTAATTTGGTCTGGTCTATCTAAATTCTTAATGAAAGTATTTTTACAAGAATATCCTCTGGCAAGGCTTGTAAGCAAAGCAATGCAGCCTTTCTATAATACAAAAAAACCCTACAAGTTAACTAGAAATCTATCTTCTTTGTCATAGATAATTTTCCAAAATGAACAGGCAGGGGGAAAAACACAGAAGCGGAACCAATCTTATGTTAAGCTCAACTGAAAACAAAGTCCACTTTCTTCTTCTCCTTTCTACAGCCTTTGAAATCACCCTCCTTTCCAAATGCACAAGTTTATAATTTTAATGTCAACCTACTTATCTTTCCCTTTTTCCTCCATGCTAACAAGTAAATAAATAATTCAATTCAAAATGTCAATAATTCTTTTTCTCCAAATGCTTGCTTCCTATATTCTTCTGTTTAAGCCTAGCTACCTATCATGGCTGAAATCAAGTTCATCTGCCACCTGGCTACCACCACTGCTCCTCTGAAATATTCTACCAACTTCCTTCAGGTCAGAAGCTTCATATTCTTTTACAGCAATCTACTCTACCATGCCATGTCTTCTGTACCACCGTTCCCCATGTATCTTTCCTCACACAGTCCTTTTCACTTTGCAGGTCCCCTAAACCCTTCATTCAAAACCCACCTTAAAACAAATGGACCAATCAGCCTTTCTCCAAGGCCTATCAAAGTTAACATCCCCATCTTTCAGCAAAAACCGAAGTCTCACTATTGTGAAAACTAATGGGACACAAACCAAAGCTGAATATTTCAAGACTTCAGTTAAAGGAGAAGCACTGTTTAAATCTTTCAAAAACAGGGTTAAAAAAAAAAACTTTTAACTAAAATCCAAGTTAAATTGTTTTTAAACAAGTCATTCAAAGCTATGAACAGTATAACTAAACCTCTCCATGGTACAAGGAAACTACAGTCCAATATAAATTCCTCGAAGTCAACTTCCCCAGTTCTCCTATCCTTCAGTAAAAAATAAATAAATAAATAAATAAATAAAAATTAAGACCTGGTATTTCTTAAGTTAACTATGTACAAGAAAACACTTAGGCTGTTTTATGTACCATGAAAGTAAAAGATTTCATCTTTTGCACTATTCTGCCTACAAGGGACAAAACTCAAGCCTGCTGAATTCAATTTCCTTTCTTCTCCACTAGAGGGCAATTTAGATTTTAAAAATGCCTGCT
>NW_017729004.1:24348011-24348623 GCF_001723915.1 Gavialis gangeticus | reverse complement strand
GTTAACTATGTACAAGAAAACACTTAGGCTGTTTTATGTACCATGAAAGTAAAAGATTTCATCTTTTGCACTATTCTGCCTACAAGGGACAAAACTCAAGCCTGCTGAATTCAATTTCCTTTCTTCTCCACTAGAGGGCAATTTAGATTTTAAAAATGCCTGCTTTTTCCTGTATATTTTGTTTGCTCACTGAAAAAAAAAAAAATTACTGTAAAACCAGAAGCACTGAAATTATGATGCAGCCATACCTTGGGATAAAGAAAACAAATGCAAAAGCTAAGAACTCTTTAAGCAAGGATGTAGTTATTACAGCAGACAGGAAATACCCTGATACTGAAACCATACAAAGTAAACCAACTTCTCCAAAAGCAAGTATTTTCTTAAACAGTCAATTATTCTGGCCACTCACCCACCTTTCAGGTCACTATGTCTAATCACCTTTTTTCCTTCCCATAAGTTATCAAGGTTCTTCTATTTCTAGAATATAGTTACTTATATTCTTTGGAACTCAATTCAGAAAGATTAGCAGGGATTTTCCCCAGTGCAAACATGACAGTAAGTTGAGGGGGGGGGGGTGGGAAAGAGTGGGATAAGCATCAGATAGAGATTTAG
>NW_017729004.1:24345858-24347790 GCF_001723915.1 Gavialis gangeticus | reverse complement strand
GGGGGGGGGGGGGGGAAAGAGTGGGATAAGCATCAGATAGAGATTTAGGTGATACACATTTAAGTCTAAGCTTTGCCCAATTCCTGGGCTGACCTTGGGTAAATCAGTTATGATATTAGTTGCCCATCTGTAACATGGGGTCAGTTATACTCTTATACTCTACACCTGCACAGTATCTAACCCTAGGGGCCGATTTCTGTTGGGACTTTCAATATTAACATTACAAATTATTCTGCTACCAAATACTCTGTTCACACATTAAGCAGATGGCAGGCATAGCAAAAGGGAAGTAGTGAATCAAACATTTAATTTATGAACAGTATTCCCTTTTCAGCTGCTTGATAGGGCTTTGTTTTGTTTCATTTTTTTAGTCTTCTTACAAATTCTGGAATGTATTTAGAAGGAGTGAGAGGCTGAAGCAGGTACCTAATACTGACAAAGTACTTACAATTTTAAGTACCAAAACCTCCTAGAGATAACTGGAATAGAATGGAAAATAATACAGTAATTAAGCAAATCAGAAACCCAGAAAAAATAAATTGCACAATTTGCAACAAAACTGCATATAGTTATGCACCATCCACTGCAAGACACCCTAGCACAATGACACATAATTGTATTAGATCATAACTTTATTCTCAGTTGTTAATACTCCAAAATAAAACAAGGTAGCTAACTCCGTTCGCTGTTTTTTCAGTTTACAAGTTTTGTATGTTTAATTTCAGAGAAGTTTCCACTTAAGTGAGTATTAGTATAAAATATGAATTGGCAAAATTTAGTAATGACTGTGTAGAACCTTAGCACAAAGAAGAAAAACTTACATGGCTAATAGGCATTTGTGGTTTAAATGGAGGAGAGCTATCTGTCTGGCCACCCGTATAGCCAGTAAGCGGCAAATAAAGGTTAGCAAATATTTTCTCAAAAGATGCATGCATCAGTTACTTCAAATTAATCTCTCTCTCTGAAAAATATGGTAACTACCAAGACAGATTATAAACAGGGAAAAGGACAGTGTTTCAAATTCACATAAATAACAAATCTAAAAATAAGGTTGAAATTACTAAGTGCAATGCTAATTTGCCTATACTACATATAAGCACACAACAAGATGAGCTTAGATCAGGGATGTAAAACTCAGATCGGATCCCAGAAGCCAGAGTGGTGGTACGGGATCAATCCACAGGCCAAATGAATGGTGCAGGGCTGGCCACGCTGGCTGGATTGGGCCCATGGACCCCTCCCCCACCCCGCCTTTGCCACAGGAACAAGCAGGAAGAGGCACAGCATCCAAGACACTTGGCTAGAGCTGTGGCATCAGGCTTCTTGCCACTGTACTGCTGGGGCTCCAGCTCTGGCCCAGGCACTTGGCTGCAGGAACAAGAAAGTTTCCCAATCAAGGCTATGGGCCGGATGACCTGTTTCTGCACATGTTTGACACCACTGTTTTTGCTGATAGCAAGCAATATGGGCAGCATAACCAAAAATTACGACTAAAGTGCTAGCTTTTAGATCAGTATCTATCAACTTGCAATCTACAAGACAGGACTCTTCAAAAAATAAATAAATAAAAATTAAAAACCAAACCCTTCACAAAAGGAACCGGGCAGAGACATTAACATTTTAGTTATTAAAATCCCAGACTTCTCCATCTGCTACTTAAGTTCACATCTGAGAGCACAACTGCTGACTTTCACAGGTGTGAATATCAGAGGCAGGCACCAAAGGAGAGTGGGTAAGTAAATAAGCTTATCAAGAACTTGTCAATTAGGCACATAAGGGCAAGTAAAAAATTGAAAACAGAGGTGGCTGATGACATGGGGGAAAAAAAATGTCTATTACTCTCAGCTACTTCAGGAATCACTAAGGAGAAGAAAGGCTCTCATCTCAGTGCCAGTGCGGAAGATAAAAGGTTTTTTTTTTTTTTTTTTTTTT
>NW_017729004.1:24343080-24345820 GCF_001723915.1 Gavialis gangeticus | reverse complement strand
GGGGGGAAAAAAAAAGGTTTTTTTTTTTTTTTTTTTTTTTACAAGCAACAGCAACTGAATTCAGTTAGAGGAGCAGCAAACAATACTGATAAGCAAAAACATTAGTCATCACAATCACAGAGACTAAAGCAATACTGGACATTAGCTGCAGAAAGGAAAAAAAACGGTTATATTCATTAAAATAATAATAATAAATAAAATTAATCTTGCCACCAGACAAAAAGCATTGACCAGGTAACCCCACACATGTGCCTTCTATAGCCAAATAAACTATACCAGTGGTACGCAGTCAACCTGTCAGTGCAACATAACAGATTTATTATAATTACTTTATATGACAAAAATTTGCTAATGGTACTTAAGGTTGTATCATTTTAAACTGGTGGTGCGCAATCTGTCAGATTGAGAACCACTGATCTAAGGAACTAGTTAATCACCTTTCACATCATTTGTCTGCTTAGCTTTAAACAATTTCAAATTTTATAAAATACTTTATATTGGAGGACGTACCCTTTCTTAAAGGGATGCTTTATGAAAGCCTGGAATATAAGTTAATCAATTAAAGCAGCAACTATTAACCTGAATTTTTTTAAACAGTGTACATGCACTATGCAAAAACCAGCAATAGAGAAATGTCAAAGCTAAATTAACCATTTCTATTTCAAAGAGCTATTAAACAGTAACTCTGTACACCAAGATACGATAAGATCTCTTACCCACAGACAGCTTTTAAAGCATACCTTCAAAGCCAATGAAACAGCTTTTTCAGCAAGTAAAATTATTTATTTAAAACAGAAGTTGGCCCATCTAAAGTTCAGATTCAACAAAAACCTGGGATACTATGGAAGCAGAGGGAACATAAACATGTTACAGAACACTTACCAATGTGTCCTTATTGTTATTCCCCTTATTAAACTCATATTCAAAAACAGGCCCATTCCTTCACAAAGTCTTATACATAAATTAGTGTTTTAATATAATGAAACTTATGAATGAACATATAGATCAGGGGTGGGCAAAATGGTGGATCTGGCCAGTAGCTGGACTCCATTTCCTAGCAGCCCCTGCCCGTGTGGCTGGGGCCAGTTTCTATGGAAACCCCAGAAGAAGCCCTACTGTCATAGAACAAGGCTGGGGTTTCTGTGGAGACCAGCAATGGCAGGGTATATGGCCGGGCACAGAGCTGCTCCAAAGCCCGGCAGGGCAGGGATGTGCAGGCTGCTGATCATGGCTTTGCCCCAGCTCCGGATCACATTGTCACCGCAGCGAGATCCCAGCCTGGCCCTGGAACAGCTCCGTGCCCTGCTACGTGCCCCGACAGCAGGGGCAATGCTAGGGGAGGGTTTGGGGGGACACAGCCATGCCAAAACTCCCCATAGGCCCCTGTAGCCACCCCTCCCAGCAGCACTACTGCCACCCGGCCCATATAGGGAGTGGCAGCTGAGCCTGCCCCACTCCTGCCCCCAGCACAGCCCTCCCTCAACATCCCCCCACCCCATCAGGAAGAGGCTGGTGCCACTGCTGCCTGTCAACATTGCTGGGGCTGGTCTCCACGGAAACACTGACCCCACACTATCACAGCCTGGCTGCTGCTGGGGTCTCTATGGAACCCAGCCCCAGCCACACAGGCAGGGGCTGTTGGGAAATGGAGTCCACTGCTCAGTGGATCTGGCCCAGAGGCCAGACTTGGCCCGTTCCCAATATAGATATTTACAGGTTAAAAAATGAAGGTTCCTTTAAATTACTTTGTCGCAGAGCACGCAGATGCCCTGCTCCTTAGGGCAGAAACAGCTAGGAAGAGAGCCCTAGCAGCAAGTAAGGAGCCCAGCTGCTAGTTACCAGGGCAGCCAGAGTAGTAATAAGGAGGCACAGATGCTGGTTGCTAGGGCAACTGCTGTGGGTCAGCTGACTGGAAGGGGGTAGGGCCTGACCTATATATAAACCCAGGCTAAGGCCAGGGAGCCAGCAGCCATAGGGGTGGGAACAGTGCTGGAGTGAGAAAAGGAAGAGGCCAGGATGCACAGGCAGTTGTTACAGGTGAGAGGGAGAAACCCTGTGACAGGCCTGAATGTGGTTCTAGCCAGATGGCTTGAATTTATGCTGCAGCCAAGGGGACTGAGTTTGTGTTGATGGTTTACTGTTTACAACTGGAGGACTGGGTGAGGCTCTTAGGGGTTGGAAGAGACCTCATAGGGGCTCCACAGTAGCGGGGGGACCCCAGTGCCAGAGAAGGTGCAGCATTCAGGGGTGCACCGACCCCAGCCCCGAGAAGGGGAGCGGAGAATTGGAGGCCAGGTAAGGCTGAGGCCGCCTGAGCCCTGCGGGAGTTCGAGACCCTGAGGAGGAGAGTTGGGGCCAGGCATGGCTACAGCTACCTAAGCCCCAAGGCTGCGGTAACCCCAGAGCAAAGGGGGCAGCGCAAGGGGGCCCCCAGAGCAAAGAGGGCAGTGCAAGGGGGCTGCGGAAAGCCAGAGCACCTGTGGGGCACAGTTGTGAGGCAAGGGTCACGAACAGTCCAAGTGCCAGAGAGGACGCAGAGAGCCAGACAGACCAAACAACGTCTGGGATATTCAGCGAGGCTTGCGGCGTGGTACAGGAGTGGGTGTAGCCACGCACAGCCCACAAGGCTGGGGTGCACCGAGTCACACAGTACAGAACAGGGGCCAGGTTGCAACAGAGCACTGTGTCCAAGGGGACGAAAGGCAGCCTCCCTTTTATATATATAAAAAAAAAAAAAAAA
>NW_017729004.1:24334245-24343058 GCF_001723915.1 Gavialis gangeticus | reverse complement strand
TCTGTCTTACATATCTTCAAGCAATTTAAAAAAAAAATCAAGATGTGGCGGGGAAGAATGAGGATGCTTTAATGCAAACTTGGCAAGGTAGGGGGCGCTAGGGGAGATCACGGCCGCCCCTAGGGCCCCGCGCCGTGACATACTTATTTTTTTTAGTAATCTGGGTAACATGTAAGTAGTTATCCGAAGTCAAAATGAGTAACTAATGTTTTTAAGGAATTCTTGCCACTTGAGCAAAATGAAGCAATTAAATTTCTCTGTTCAGTGTGGTTTCACAGAGGGCTTAGAAAATCAGAAATTTTTCCTTCAGACTACAGATGGGTTGTTTCCTTCCCTTCCCTTCCCCTCCCCTCCCCAATATAATCTTGTTCTTAGTATTTCAAACCATTTCTCCTCAATAATTCAATTAGAAGTTTTGTATTTACTTTACCAAGCGTACATCAAGTAGTATGCAGCAGTAGTCTATTTTTAATTAAATATTATCAATTCCTGTTTAATTGCATCACTTCCACCCAACCATTTTCTTGTAAGTACTACCTACAATTATACTGGGATAGTGTTACAGGAAGCATTCAATTAAAAAAATTACAATTTCAGGTTGCATCTGCTACTAAAACACCAAGGAGGTAACTTATGATTACACCCAAGGTCTGGATGTTGTCATTCACTGCACTGCCTCAAGTGAAATGCACTTAAATCCTAGTTATCCTCAAGCATTTAAAAAAGAACAAATTAAAACCAGATTATCTTATACCATGTTTAAGTAGACGTCACTTAGGCCAAGTACAGACATTCAAAAAGCCCTTGGTGGAAGTGCTGTATCAAACTTACTTACAGCACTTTAAGTTAGAGTGGGAATGAAATGAACAGACATTCACCATTCGGGGGCAGGGCTGGTGTCTGCCTGCACTTACCAAGGCCAGCAAGCAGGAAGCACACCTGCACACCTCCCCAGAAGCTGCCACAACAGCCTCTCTCCCCAGTCCCACCCTCCTAACTGGCAACTATCAGCAGCAGCTGGGGAAGGGGAAGCAGAAGTAGGGGAACAGAATCACTCCCAATCATGAAGGCCCCCCCACAGCTTGCTGGGACTGGAGTTGGGTGGGGGCTGGAGCAAGTCCAAGTCTGCCTGGCAGGAGGGCTCCTTTCCCCAGCCTCTTGACAGCTGCAGCCAAGATTTGCAGCAGGGGGCTTCTTGCGCTAGTATTTTATCCGGCTGGGAATTGGAACTGGGAGCCGCCCTGCCATGCAAAGCCAGCATGCTCCTACCCGCCCCCACAAGCCAACAAGCTATGAGGGGGGCCCCTCACAGCAACGGGCCTCCCTTCCCTACTCTCCCACAAGCCTCCTAACAACAGCCAGAGCTGCAGGACAGGGCTGCCCAGACCAGCATTTTGCTGTGCCAGAACTGGGGTCAAGGTGGGGTGGAAACGGAGCCTCTCTGCCACACAGCTCTAGCCTGGCCCCCACCAAGACCTGATCCCACAAGCTTGGTCAGGCAGCAAGGGTGGGGCAGAAGATGCACAAAAACTCCATTTCTCCGTCCCCATACCCCCACCTCGGCCAGCTACGCAGGGAGGAAATAAACCTTTTTCTTGTCTCCACTGTGCAAGCTAAAGGACATGACTGAGCCAGTGTTCGCCTAGAACATATGAGCACACCAGGACTAGCACAGCACCCAATGAGGGGGCCCCTGGGATGGTGGCAGACTGTGACCTATACTGAAGCATGATGGATGTAGTAGTACAGACATTGAAAAAAGTGCTCTAGTCTGAAGCACTTTAGTCTAATACCACATCCATCGAAGGTTAAATCAGGGTGGGATCCAACTTTTTTAAAGCAGTTTAAGTGCTTAATGCATGTTAAGTGTAATGTACCTAGCCTTAAGGTCATTATTGTTAGAAAGGAAAATTACAATACCCTTTTCCTATTACTAACTTCCCATATATAATAACAGACATTAACTTTGCTCAAGTTCCTTGCATACCAATTATTCCAAATTTTCACTAATGAACAAAAGTCAACTTTAGCCTTAGCCCTCAGATTCACATAATATTTAGAGGTGCACCAACATATCAGTCACATATCAGATCAGCACTGATAAAAGGAAAATTAACATTATCAGCCATTGGCCACTGTGCACTCCCCTGGGGGAGGCATGGTAGGGCTACATGTCCTCTGGATTTGTGTGCGGGATGAGGGTAGGCACCCCACTGCAGGCTCAGGGCCAGGGGTTGTCAGCCTCTTCCGTGCGATGGAGCTGAGCCAGGACTGGGCAGTCTGGGCAGTGGCAGTGGCACCAGTGCACAGCTCCCGAGGGAAAGGCAGCATAGCAGAGTGACCCGAGAAGGGACCAGGGGGGGTGTCTAGGGGAGCTATAAGCATCAAAAAATTCCATGTAGCCCACTCCCAGCACCGCCACCACCTGCCCCACATCCAGCCCCCACACTGGGAAGAGGCTAGCACAGCCCCTGGTCCTGAGTCTGCAGCCCATCCTTGCCCCATGCACAAATCCGGGGGGGGCACCCACCCCCCTATGCCTCCCCCCCAGGAGTATACACAGCCACAGGGAGTGCCCCCACCCCCATAACCCTCCATGACCCCTGGACAAGCTGCTGGAGGCTTCATCCTGCTCCTACCCCTGGGGTCCCATTCACCACCCTGACTGAGCAGCACCTACCATAGCCTCAGCCCCACTCCCTCCTTCACCATGGGGGCCTTGACGTGCACTCCCAGTACCCCTTCCCCCTCACACAGACTTAGACAGGACACTGCTCTCCAACCTGCCAGACTGCATTCCTGTAAAATCGGCTATCAAATCAGTATCAGCTGCTTTGGTTGTTAATAATTGGCTATCAGCATCAGCCAAAAAAAAAAAATCACCCCTAATTATATTCAGTACTAAAGATCTAGATCTAAGCAATGCAACTGCCTAATGCAGTCACAAACACTTGCATTTATTTCAGACAAAGGATTTTTCCAGTACTGATCTGGACTACTAGCCAAGCAGCTATCAAGAACAGTAACCAAAGTTTGCATGTTACCTGATGGGCCACTACCAAGACTACCAAGTGACAATGTCTTCTTTTCAGAGGGGCAGAGCATCCTCGTTCCCCCCCACCCCCCACCTCAGCCCCCTTTCTACAGATATTATGGGGAAAAGAGTTAAAAAAGGTGGGATGCATCAATGAACAAACTGAATAGCTTCAACAAAACTATAAAAGCAGTCAACAAAACAGTATACTACTTTTCACATGCACCAAATATACACTGTACTCTTCTCTCCAGCCCCACCTGTCCATTACACTGGTTATTTGTAAAGTGTTAAAACATAAAGATTAAACTTCAGTTCATGTTGGCTTACCTGCCCTTCCAACATGTCTCTTTGCAATCCTGCCCGTTCTTGCTCGGAACTGTTGGTTCTTCGTATAGAAAGACTGTGCGATTTGCGCTTCTGCTTTGCTTGGCGAGCAGTTGCACAACTTCCACTTTCTGTGGGCATTACTTCAAAAAGATACCTTCACAGAGGCTCCTATGATAAACTAAGGACAAGTAGCAAGCATTACAATGTGCATTACCTAATAGGTCAAATTAAAAACAGTTCTTTGAATGGAAACATTTAGGTCTACTGAATTCTAATTTTGTTTAACTTCTATTAAACCCTTCCAGGAAGGAAGGATTTCTAGTAGTTACTACTGTAATTTAAATATAATTAATCTGTATAGGTTTAGGCATGTGTATGCATCTATACAATTATACAAGCAGAAAAATCACACTACACTGCACTTTTCCACTTAGCTACTAACCCTTGGCAAAAAAGGAAAATTTCAATACCTCATGCTTATTAAACTTTTTTTAATACAACCCATGATAGCCCCAAAATGCTTCCAGGAAATTAATAAATTTGTACTTTTTTTTCACTGAGCCACATGCAAAGGTAAAACTCAGCTGGAAAATGAAAGTACGGGGACATGGTAAATGAGGGACACTGTCAGGTTAGAAATACGTGCGCCAATATTTGTGCTTAATATATACTATTTCATGAATATACAAGCTTTTACCAAATGTTGGTAACAATTTAGATCATAAATTTACATTTAGGTTTTTACAATAACGTGTATAATGAAACTAGATTTGTCAGTTTAACTTTTGCTTACAGCTAATTTCATGTTCAATAATTATTTTAGATTATACCCATATAAGGTTTTATAAAGCTGTTTAGGTCACCTGACAGTATCTCCAGCTAATGTTACCATGCTCCCCTAGTTTACCACTACATTCCTGAGTTTGTTTAATTTAGTGCATAAGTGTTCATTGCTGTCAAAATCTTGATTTTGAACAACATCCAGAAATTAGAATACCATAGGGGTTTTTTAATTTCAGTTGATTATAAGTTTATAGACATTTAGTTTCATCCCAGTTTCACTAAAGAAAAATTCAAATGTTTTGAAGTTCTTAATTTAAATTTTGGTTGAAGACACCACAATGAGATAAACTGAAAAGATTCATTCTCCAGCGTTAATAATTTCTGAAACAGTGACCACAGCCCAGAGAATAACTGAAGCAGCCTGCAGAGAAATAGGACAGCAGAGTTGGCAAAGCTAATAAGGCAACTGAGCTTCCTAAAAAAGTTAAATCAGAGGAAAATTAAATTAAATCCATGGCCATCCCCATTCTAACATGTGCTAACAAATTAGATCTTAAGCTAGGAATGAGCACCATTGCTATTTACAAGGTTGCATGTTAACTCATTTGATATTTTCAGCTCTTTGAAATCCTAGGTTATCAAATCTCATACAGCCAAGGACAAAAGTGATTTACTGAAAAGTACTGTGGCCTTTACAGACTATGGCCTTCAAATTGCCTTGATCTTTTATAAATAAAGAAGCCAAAGTGTCGAAAGGGGGGAGGAAGGAAAGAAGCTAATTTTACTTTAAGCTTGAATGTTTCCCTCCCACATTCCTTTCTTGAATTCCATGTTGAATCATTTAAGTTATAGCAGTCCCACTAAACTATGAGACAAAAATCTATGCTGAACTTAATATTCAAACCCAGGAAGCTTGCAGCATTCTCTAAAATGCTCCTATTCAGCCTGACCATATCTCTTTGGTCCCAGTGCTATGACAATTTTACCTGTAGTTTATGGAGGTATAACTAGGTTTAGAAAAACATTTAATACACAAAAAAGGGCAAGAACTCCAACCAGCCAATGTTTCTCATTTCACCCAACTTTCTTTTTTTTAATAATTTATGGCAAAAATAAACTAGCTAGATATAAAATAAAGCTAGGATTCAAGTAACAAATATGATCATCCAACAAGTTATTTTTGTCAGCTTTAGATATTACAATGAGTACCCTATTGTTCTTAGTTATGAGGTCCATAATTAGGAAACTACTTTCCAGTGCCAATTATCATATGCCTCTGTTTTAAATCTAGGATTAGAGCAGACTTTGAAAATCCCTCTGTTCTCTATCCTCTGACCCACCTTCCTGCTTCTAACATCTACATCAATTTTTAAGGTATTATTTAATTCTCAGCATCCCCTATGTAGAACTTAATACTATTTCCTATACCTGCCATAAAAATATACCTATGAACAAGGAGGTCCAAGCAGGTGCCCTGAAGTTAAAATTCAGAATCTAGTATACCGAATATCTGCCCTTCAGTATGCATTACCATGTCTATACTATATATTTAGCTTGACTATATACATCTGCCATTGTGTTGCACATCATTTCATTTTGGCATGCCTCGCCAGACTCCTTTAAAATGGATGTTTCAAATCCCCACTAATTCTAATTCTTGTATTATTCTAGCATCTGTGTAACAGTACGCTCCACAATAAAAATGATCAAGAAAAAAAATAAATTTCACTTAAAGGGACACAGTCAAATGCAGGGGAAGAGGGGAAAAAAAAGCCTCTCCCCCATGTGAAAAGGCTGCATATTGTTGTTACACTTAATAATTCAAAGCTGAATATTTAAATGAAAATACTTAATTCAATTCACCCACTTGACAGCTTTCTACCTGGTGTTAGTTTCACTGATGATGAGCTGCAATCTTTTTCATGCACCAGTATAACCACATCACTCATGCACTATTCTGGAGAGAGCTCACATGCACACTCTTCCCCAGGCCCTACAAGAGTGTATATACTAGTACACAGCTGTAGCAAAGCTTAAACTGAAGAGGCGGCAGGCAGGCATGTGCAAAGAGGAAGGAGAAGAGGAACTGAAGGACATAGCTTAAGTTCCTCAATGGCTGTTCTCAAACCCATCCAAAAAAAATGTTAAGCTTCAGCAGAAAAGAAAAAATACAAGCTTTTAAAATTAGGGATCAGATTTTTTTTTATTTTTTTTTTTTTATTTTTTTTTTTTTAAGAGATACTATTGAATTTTGTTAGTCAATTCATACAAATTAAAGTTGACAGTGTCCCTTTAAATACAAGCACCAAAACTTTTCCAAATTTCTAAAAATGATTTGTTGATCAAAAGGATGTTGTGATTAAACATTAAAATGACTGATTTGCTGAAGTGTAAACATCACAAAACAGATCCTTGGCAATATGATGGTACAGGATGGGTAGGTGCTCATTTCTCGCATACCTGGAATCCCTTATTATGTAAGGTTTTCAAACAGTGAAAATTACCTGTCCAGAATATCAGTGTCATGTTACATATCCTATGAAAACCATATTAAATATTGATTAGTGAAACAGTCAGTATACAAGCCAGTCAAGTTTTTTACATTTTCAATTCAAATCTTTAGTAATTAGAACATGCCAGACTTAAAAAACAAACAAACAAACAAACAAGTTAATACTAGTTGCCATATATGATCCAAATATAAACAAGGAAGAGTAGCAAAAAATAAATAAATAAAATGGACTTTATATTCCCACATTATATAGTTAATTCGATGAAGTTCTCACTCAGGGAGGGATATCAATGGCTTCTGAAGACAACCATATTCTCTTCTCCTGCTGATCGGACTACCAACAGGATGCAAAGTCACAAGGGACAGAAGATCCCCATATCTCATAAGGCAAGCTGGTTCCAAACCAACCTGAATGGCCCAAAGCGAACCACTAACAGTAAAAGGAGGCAGCTCAAAATACCTTCAGAACAGAGGAATAGGGACTGATACAATACTGTTCAACTGTATTCTGCAAAATGCAACAAGAACATCAACAAGCAAATACTGTAAAAATAAGTACATTGTGTTCTGTTTGGGAGATTGGAAAGGTACAGATGCTAAAATAAGTATTTTCCCCACAATGATTTGTCTAAGCCTTGACAAAATAATTTGCTACCAATCAAAAAAAGAGACAAATGCTCTACACTCCAGAGAACAGCCTATATTGTGAATCACTGCTATTCTTTAAAAGCAGTTACAAGCACATTTTTTTAGAATGTGTGAAATTAGAACTTTATCACCTACCTTTCTGTAACACCTTGCCATATATTAAATCAAAGTAAATATTGCATGAAATTAGCAATACACAACATATTTGGATAACAAATTCCCACTGTGCTTTAATAGATTACAAGGAGGAAACATTTCTAAGCAAAACTGCAAACACTAATATTACTAGCTCAGAAAGTAACGCAGTAAAGCAATCAGCCAGCCAAGTCTACCTGTATGTTTCTTGCCTCTTGGTCAATGTTCAAAAGCACATTGTGTAACAAAAGGAAAAAAATGGTCACAATACTCCTGAGGCTGAAAGCCAGAGAGGAAATCTGTTTTAGGAAGTGTCAGAGAGCAGACAGAATGAGGAGAGCTCTGCATTTCCTTTTTTGTCCATTAGGGATGATACGCAAAAGCTCAGAAAAATACAACCATAAATAAAGCTCAGAGACAGGGAGCCTGCCATAAAATATGAGACAGGGAGGTCGTAAGCACCCTTCAGCAAGATCTCTTACCTAAGAGAAGTTCATTTTTCCCAGTTCCTGCTCCCCTTTATCTGGTCTTCAGCAACTGTGATAGTTAATATTTAAAGAGTGATTTTCAAAACCAGGTGTGGGGCTTGTGTCCCATGAACTAGCAGTCTTAAGTCTCCTAAGTACTTCAAAAAAATCAATTTTTAAAAATATCAAGTTTCTGAACAGTATTTAACTATGCAATGCATAACAAAAGTAAATATGAAACTTACTTATTATTACAATAATTGTCCTTCTGCAAAAAAGTAAAGTTGCATAAAATATAGCAATATCATATACCTTAAAATCAGAGTATTTTCTGACAATAACTTGGAGAAGGCAAGTGATTAATTACTAGGTAAGCAATTCATTTTATGATTGAGCTATAACCAATAGATTTATCCGTAGTTTAGGTAGCAATATTGTCATTTATGTCAGTACAGATCTAAGAAATGTTGGAAAACAATGCAAATTATTAAAAGGGTATTGTACTCAATTCCCATGCACACCGGTATTAAACTGGTGGGGGGGAGGCAGGACGCAAAAAGTGCCCAGCTAGCCTATTCAGCAGGAAATTATTTTCTCTTTCAGATAGGTACATACAATAATATGTTATACCAGTGGTCACCAAACAGTTGATCGCGATCAACTGGTCGATCTCAGAGACTCAGAGTGTCACTCTGAGGCTGGAGGACTGATCCCCACCCCCCAGCCCAGCAGGTGGGGAGGAAAGGGTCAGTGGCCAGATCGAGGCCCTCACAGTGAAGGAGGGAGTGGGGCAGATGCAGGAGCAAGGAGCGGTGAGGTAAGTGAGGCCCTGGGGACAGGGGAAACTGAGCTGAGGGTGTGTGTGCCCCCACATCTGCATGCGGGGCAGAGCGGGCTGCCACTG
>NW_017729004.1:24328837-24329245 GCF_001723915.1 Gavialis gangeticus | reverse complement strand
TTTTTTGTATTTAATTGTATTTTTTTTGTTAAGATTTTAAAAAAACAACCAAAAACCTATATAAAGATGGCTTTAATTTAAGATATGTTAATTCTCAAAGATATCATCATGGAATAGGGATTATAACTTCAAATTATCTACTGTTTGAGACTGTTTAAGACTCCGTGTACACAGAGTCAGGCCCTTAACTCTCTCTAAAAGTGCAACGTTTCAAGAAGTTAAATGAATAGAGGATTATTGGGGGTGGTGTAGATCTGGGCAAGGAGGAGGAGTCTGAGGGTGTGTGTGCCCCCACATCTGCATGCGGGGCAGAGCGGGCTGCCACTGTGAGCCAGGGCTGTGCCAGGCTCTTCCTGGAGGGGGCTGGACCATGCTGTGCTCAGGGTGGGTGACAGTGCTGGGAGGGGG
>NW_017729004.1:24317379-24323837 GCF_001723915.1 Gavialis gangeticus | reverse complement strand
GGGGGAGGGTGGCTGCAGCCTTCCTCCCAGCACTGCTGCCCACCCCAAGCATAGCTGGGCACAGCCCTCTCCCCCCCAAAGGAAAAGAGCCAGGCACGGCTCTGGGCCCAGCCCAAAATGGCAGCCTGAGCCCCAATCTGTACACTGGGGAGCTCCTGCCACCGGAGCCCACAGCTCAGTACTGCATTCAGGAGTGGCCCACTGCCATGTGCATCCCACCACCAGGCGGGCAGGGGTCCAGGCTCAGCCCAGCAGGGGGAGCACCCCTGCACGTGGCTCTGGATGAGCCAGTTGTCCCAGCACTGTGCCCAGCATGGGCCTGACACCAGGTACTTCCTACTGCCGGGTGGACAGAAGATGAGGCAGGGCGTGGTAGATGAGGGTGGGGACAGTGATATGCCTGTGCCCTGCCTCTGCCCCTCGCTTGCAAACTCCTGCCCTGGGCACTGGGTGGGGCGGGCAGGAGGTGGCGTGGCAGCGCGGTAGATCCCGAGTTGTCCCTTTACTTCAAAAAGTGATCTTCTCCTTAAAAAGGTTGGAATACACTGTGTTATACAGATTATTGCAGAAGCAATGCTAAAAGCTAACAATAGCAATCGTGGTCAAATATTGTATAATCTAGTTCTCAGAGTTGTTACAGCACTAGTTTGGTTTCAACACGTATTGCAGCATATTTATTTAGAAAAAATATATATATTACAATACCTGCAATTGAAATTTCAACTTTACACACACACCTCTGCAATTTTTTTAAAAACATGACAGTGCAAGCTTGCTGTGGACAGATTAACAGTCATATTTGCTATTTCAAATGAGACTGCACTCAGTTTAAGTGCACAGCCTCAGGACTGGCAAAAGGCTCTGCACGTCCATAGAATATGCAACTGTAAAAGCTTTGGACATTTGTACACGACACAGGTGTTTAATTCTCCCTAAACTGAAGTGGTGTTTTTTTAAAACCATCATTTCAATTTAGGGCAAAGTAAACCCCCTGTGTCATGTACACCCGAGTTGGAGCCAGATCCTTACCTGCCCCTCCAGCGGTGGGGAGAGCAAGCTGCTGGCAGGAAGAACGGTCCCTGAGGTGCAGGTGGTGGGGGAAGGGGGGGCTGGTGCTTCCCTCCATGGCAGCAGCAGGCCCCCCCACAAGCGACACCTACCTCAGGCAGTCCCTGGGGCACCACAGCCACGGAGGAAAGCACCGGGCCCCCACACAGCTCACGCACACAGGCTGGCTGCAGGAGGCGGCGGAGGTGAAGATCAGGCTTGCCACTTTTTTTTTTTTCCCCCTTCTGTGGCGCCTAGCCTGCCGTTCCAGGCTGCTACCAGACTGCCTGCATGGTCTGCCTGCAAAGCCCCTGAGCCGCACAGACCCCTGGTGCTTCCCTCTGCGACTGTTGGGTAGGAAAAAATCTCCTCAGAGATGTTTTACTTTGCAATGCCCCAAAGTCATCTGCTGTGCCCCAAAGTCATTTAAGGCACATTATGAAACCACATGTGCTACAGCGGCTGGAATGAATGCACGATACACCATCAAATGTGCAAACAGCAGTGCAAAAGGCATTTAACCCACTTTAAAGTATCATCTACAAATGCCCTTAGTGTAGGCAGTGCTCTTTAGGTACACTGTGCTGTCACTGTTGCAGTATTAACAACCCTAAAACTAAATGGCTCCAGTCTTTTTCAAGGATTCTAACAGCATCTCCAAAACTGATCGTTAAAAGCCTGGAAGGGACCTGGTCAGCTCCAGAGCTGCGCTGTTCACAATGCTGTCAGCACTGGGGTATTAGAAGCCCCATATCTGACTAGCTGTCCTCATTTTCAAGGCTTCTAATATTAGCCCTCTGACCACTTCTTCCCTTTCCTTATTTCTAGAGCAGTTAAACTAAGTACAAGTAGTTACAAAGTAGACCGTTACAACTGGTATGCACCAGGGTACAATTAATTTACGAAACAGACCATAGCATCTTTCACTTAACCTACATGCAGGGTGCCCTTGTTGCAAAGAAGGCTAGCAGCTTGCTGGGTGACATTAGTAGGAGCGTTGCCAGCAGACCGAAGGAAGTGATTCTTCCCCTCTATTCAGCACCAGTGAGGTCACATCTCGAGTCCTGTGTCCAGTTTCAGGCCCCCCACTACAGAAAGGATGCAGAAAAATTGAAGAATCCAGCTGAGGGCACCAAAAATTAGAGGTGCACCAATACATCAGTCCGATATCAGATCGGCACCGACATAAAAAAAATTTAATATATCACAAATTGGCCATATCAGACTGATACGTTTGTCAATAAATGGCCCATGCATGCGTGCAGCACAGGCAGGAGAAGCACAGCCCAGCAGCATGGAGAGCTGCCTCCAGCTGGTAAGTCTGGTGTTGGGGGGGCAGATCAAGGCCCCCATGGGGAAGGAGGAGTGAGGCTAGAGCTGGTGCAAGCACTGCCCAGCCGGCGTAGGGCAGGCACGTGTGAGGGGGAGTGCGCCCCCGGGATCTGTGCGGGGCAGGCTGGGGCTGCACCAACCTCTTCCTGGCAGGGCGGGGCTGCACTGGGAAGGGGTTATGGGGGGCCCTTCTGCAGCCACAAATTCACCATTGCCCCCCTCCCAGTGCCGCAGCCACTCGGCCCAGCACAGCCCCGCCCCACCAGGAAGAGTCTGGCGCAGCCCCAGCCCACCCCATGCAGATCTAGGGGCACACACCACCCCCCACAACACTCCTTCCCTTCCCCCTCCTCCCTCACCAGACTTACCAGCTGTAGGCAGCTCTCCAAGCTGCCATGCTGGTACCAAAAGTCAGATCAGTTTCAGCTGATATGCCTCCTTAAAAATCGGCTGTTGGTATCAGCCGCAAAAATCTCTATCGGTTCACCCCTACCAAAAATGGTTAGAAGGCTGGGGCACATGACTTCTGAGCACAGGCTGAGGGAGCAGGGCTTATTTAGTTAGGAGAAGAGAACACTGAAGGAGGATTTAATAGCAACCTTCAACTACCTGAAGGGCAGTTCCAAAGAGGACGGAGCTGGACTGTTGGCAGTGGTGGCAGATGACAGAACAAGGAGCAACAGTCTCAAGTTGCAGCAAGAGAACCTTAGGTTAGATATTAGGAAAAACTTTCACAAAAATTGTAGTAAAACACTGGAACAGCTTACCCAGAGAGGCTGCAAAAACTCTATCCTTAGAGGTTTTTAAAACCCGACTAGACAAAAGCTTTGGCTGGGATGATGTAGTTGGAGATGATCCTTCTTTGAGCAGGGGGTTGGACTAGGTGACATCCTGAGGTTCCTTCGAACTAGAGGTGCACCAATACATAGGTCCATATCGTACTGGCACCGGTAAGAGGAAAATTGACATTATCATCAATCAGCTTTTTTAAGCTGAGTGGCCAACAATGTTGTTGATAAATGCTGCATGCATATACGCAGCTGCAGCAGGCACACAGCCAGGAGTGCAACCTAGCAGCCTGGAGTGCAGCATCCAGCTGGTAAGTCTGTTGGAGAGAAGAGGCATGGGGGAAGGAATGAGCATGGGGGACGGTGGGGCAGGGCCGATTGAGGCCCCCATGGTGAGGGAGGGAGTGGGGCAGGGACAGTGGCTGGGGCTGCCAGCCAGGATGAAGCAAGGCACAGGATGGAGCCGCAACTTGTCTGGGGCAGGGCGTGGGCAGGCAGGGAAGCCCCCGCCACAGTGTACGTACCCTGGGCAGGTACAGGGGCATGTGCCCCCCCCCACCAGTTCTGTGCATGGGGCGAAGGCAGGCTATTACAGGGTGCTTGGGGCCAGGGCCACTCCAGCCTCTTCCCAATGGCTGCACTCGGGCTGGGTGGGACTGGAAAAGGGGGCTCAGTGGCACAGGCAGCAGTGGCACTGGAAGAGGGGGCTCCAGGGACAGGGGGGCTATAGCCACCCCAATATTCACTGTAGTCCCTCTCCCAGCGCCGCTGCTGCCTGCCCTACCCTACCCTGCCCAGCCCAGCCTGAGCACAGCTGCCAGGAAGAGGCTGGAGCAGCCTCAAGTGCCCAGTGGCAGCCTGCCCTTGCCTTGCACATAGATCTGGGGGACACATGCTCCCCATAACT
Organism: Gavialis gangeticus; assembly: GCF_001723915.1. Taxonomy (NCBI): domain Eukaryota; kingdom Metazoa; phylum Chordata; order Crocodylia; family Gavialidae; genus Gavialis; species Gavialis gangeticus. Next base: position 24,319,763 of record NW_017729004.1, on the reverse strand, counting down.
CCCCCAGGGGTGCGCGCAGCAGCAGGAGCCTCCATGCCCCCTGGACAAGCCATGGCTCTGTCCTGCAAGCCACCCTACCCCAGCTGCACAGCACCTGCTCCAGCCCCTGCCATGCCCCTTCCCCACCCCTTTTCCCCCCCAACAGACTTACCAGCCAGACACTGCTCTCCATGCTACCAGGCTTCATATCAGCAATTGGATCAGTATCGGCCTATATGGCTGGTCAATAATTGGCCATCAGTATCAGCTCAAAAAATCTTTATCGGTTCACCCCTGCTTCCAACCCTAATTGCCTGTGCTTCTATGATTCCTTCTCAGCCCCTTCCATGTTAATATTTGAAATCATTCTCTCAAGCAACTATTTTTAAATCTGAAATAATGATACCATAGTGTTAAAAAAAATAAAAAAACAAAACAGGATGACATTACAAATATGCATGCATGTAGTCAGATACCTCGTCCCTAAGAATAGCCAGTACCAGAAGCTTCCTACCAAGTGTAAAACTCTAGATATATTCGAGGTGCAAGATTATCCTTCTCAAAATCTTTACTGTTTGCAACAGATGTTCATCTTCACTGTTCAACTAATTTAGCCAGTACAAAAATAAAATTCATCTGCCTAGATACAATACGAGGTAGTACACTGTTGGACAGCTGATTTTAATGACGTTCATTTGTGACCAACCTACTAACTTTATCCCAAACTTCTGAAAGAACAACATCTGGTCCTGGTGAATTAAGTGATAGCAAGGCATATTTAAACAGCCTTCAGGCTATTTCCAAGAATTTTACTTTAGTATAAATGCCACCACACAAACATGGCAATATGGGGAGCAGCCTCCTTGTAGGCCATAGATGGGAAAGAGCATATTCTGTGGTTATTACCATTTCAGTATTTAGGAACAATGAGAAGTCCTGTTGAAGTATAAATTATGATCTATACCAGTGTTTCTCAACCCAAAAGTGTGTTGCAGGAATATACGAAAGGGTCATGAACAAACTTTAAAAATGGATCAACAAGCTTTAAAAATGAATTCTCCTTTAAAAGGAGAAAAATGTGGAAAACTGACTTTCCCCTTGCAGGCTGGCAGAGTTCCAGCCTGCAAGGGGCTGCATGGGGCCCCACTGCCCCATACACTGGGGGCTGGGAGTGAGGGGCACTGGGTCGAGACTGCCATCCATGTTTACAAATGGGTCCTGTTACAAAAAAGGCTGAGAACCACTGGTCTATACTAACTAGCCTTACCAGCAGAATCCAAAATCCAAAACTTTGAGCATAGCCACATTTTCCCATTGCAGCAAAACCCATTGTGTGCTGGTAGAACAGTACTCACTCTCCAAACAACAAGCAGCTTTTGCCACTATCCAAGAACAGACAGGAAATGGACAGAGAGATGCCCAAGCCTTCTTCCAGCTCCCACAGTCCCTCAACCAGCAGTGCCTTCCCAGGGTGCACTTTGTGTTCTGCCAGCACAGTGTTCCGAGAGCAGAGCTGCCACAACCGACATATAAGAACACATGCTCTGAAAGCTACTGTCTCCTTCCGGGACTTCTACTGGCAGAAGCAGCCTAGCATAGATAAGGCCTAAAGCCAAGTCTCTGACTAGTTATTATTTATCCAGAGTAGCGCTTAAGAGATCTATTCAAGGGCCAGGAATCCCCAGTTCTAGGAGCACAACAAACACCATCTGCTGAAGATGCTTGTCACTGACTTAATAAGCAAGGTTACATTATATTCTTAAAAACTTTATTTTTTTAAAGGAACAGCAATTCAAAAGCAATTAGATTTGATACAAAATCAATTGCATAGCTAACGGATAACAGTGTTTTACAGGCTACATGATTAACAAAAGCCAGTAACACTTTTCAAGCACATGTGAGTACCAGCAAGAACAACCTAAGATGAGGGGCCAGCAGGGGAAATTATGCTTAGGGGCAACCAACACAGTCCTGTCAGACCAACCTGGTGGCCTTCTATGACCAGGTCATCAAATCCTTAGATGCAGGGGTAGCAGTGGACATAGTTTTTCTGGACTTTTGGAAGGCCTTTGACACTGTCTCTCACCCCGTTCTCATTAAGAAACCGGGGGACTGTGGTATCGACACCTACACAGTAAAATGGGGCACCAACTGGCTGGAGGGCCGCACCCAGAGAGTGGTGGTGGATGGGTCATTTTCAACCTGGAGGGATGTGGGCAGTGGGGTTCCGCAGGCATCAGTCCTCGGGCCCCCACTGTTCAACATCTTCATCAGTGACTTGGACGAGGGGGTAAAAAGCACCCTGTTCAAATTTGCTGATGACACTAAGATGTGGGGGGACGTGGGCACACTAAAAGGGAGGAATAGGCTGCAATCAGACCTAGACAGGTTACAGGGGTGGGCAA
>NW_017729004.1:24298250-24312379 GCF_001723915.1 Gavialis gangeticus | reverse complement strand
TGCATCTCAAGCAGGTCCAAGGAGGTGATCCTCCCCCTCTATGCGGCACTGGTCAGGCCGCAGCTGGAGTACTGCATCCAGTTCTGGGCACCGCACTTCAAGAGGGATGTGGACAACATGAAGAGGGTCCAGAGGAGGGTCACTCGCATGATCAGGGGCCAGCAGGGCAGGCCCTATGAGGAGAGGCTACGGGACCTGAACCTGTTCAGCCTCCATAAGAGAAGGCTGAGGGGGGATCTAGTGGCCTGTTACAAACTAGCCAGAGGGGATCAGCAGGCACTGGGGAAGTCCCTGTTCCCCCGAGCACTACCAGGAGCGACTAGAAATAACGGTCACAAGCTGGCAGAGGGTAAATTCAGACTAGACATCAGGAGGCGCTACTTCACGGTCAGGGCGGCTAGGATCTGGAACCAGCTTCCAAGCAAAGTAGTGCTGGCTCCTACCCTAGGCGTCTTTAAAACAAGGCTTGACAATCACTTTGCTGGGGTCGTTTGACCCCAGTACTCTTTCCTGCCATGGCAGGGGGCTGGACTTGATGATCTGCTCAGGTCCCTTCCGACCCTACTATGAAACTATGAATACAATGCTCTCTCTAAACACCGTAACACGCAAACTAGGTAGCTTTGAAAGATAGTATAGTAGTAATGGTAGGTCCTTTCTTCCCTGAAGCAGTAAGTGACAGTTCTAAAACTAGCCAACAAAATATTACCCAGACAGCATCAGAACAAAAGTCTACTTTTTAAACTGCAGTGACATCACAGTATGTAATACCTATCACTGATTAAAGAATGGATAGTGATCAATAGTTACTGGTAAAACCATGAACAATGAAGTAATCTCCTGCTATTATAACAGGAAATGCCTCTTGACATTACGGCTCGTTACAGGATCACTGGAATAGACCTCATAAGAGCAAAGTATTAGTCTCAGCTCTACCACTCAGTGACCTCAGGCAAGTTGCTTCACTTTTGTGCCTCATTGTCTCCCATCTGATAATGCTACTTCCCTCCTTCGTAAAACAGTTTCAGATCTTCCCATGAAAAGTACCACGTAAGATGCAAGAGCAATCCTAAAACAATCATTAGACACTTTGGAAACTCTGCCTGAGATGCAACACTATCCAACCCAAACACTTTGCTCCCTGCTCAAGGAAAAGAGTTTCTGTAGAAACCATCTACTTAAACAAATATCACATTCAAAATAAAGTGCCACAGGAGACAACCTCTAGATTGAAAAAACCTATTATGTGAGCTAACGGGTTGTGGTTTACCAATTCTAGACAGGGATAAGCAATATTGGATGGCCACCTGCCCTGCCTAACGCCTACAGCTAGTCGCAAACCAACCAGGTTTTGAAGATTTAACCTTGCAGATGCCAAGAACAAAATTTACATTTAGTGCCCTTAAGACGCCTTAGAGCCGATCCACATGCAACACAGAACTAAAGCGACTCTGAGAGCTTCGATCTGGTCTTCGGTCGTTTTGATGCAAAACCCACAAAAGGAAATCAGCGCAAGCTAAATCAGGCCATGGCGCTTCAAAACAGAAGTGCCTACACCACTGCCCGTGCCACTGCCGCTCGGAGGGCGCCTCTCATTGGCTGCCAGGAGATCCAGCTGAACAGCCAGGTCCTTGCCCTGCCACGTCCCAGATCGACACACACACAGACAGGATGGGCCTGTGGCCATGCCGGGTCCCCAACTGCGCGGCTGGAAGCAGCCGGGCAACGGCATCCGACCGTTTTGAAAAAAAAGACAGATGGAGAGAAACGGGAATTAAACAGCCGGGCCCCATTCATGCCCCAGGCACCTAGGGCAGCCGAGCACGACCACTCCAGCGTGAGGGCCCTGCCTGACTGGACCGGAGGTGCCTCTGGGGCTTGTGTGATTGAGCATCACCACAACCTCCCCCCCGGACGACCCCGAGGGGCGGGACTGGGGGCGTCCAACCAGGGACCACCCGCGTCTTGCTTATCTGCTCCTCGCCTCAGCCCTCGGGGCGGCCTCCAAGGGTGCGGCGGCACCCCTGGCATAGCCGCCCCGGGACGCGGTGGGACGGGCCGCCCCCCGCCGCGCTGCCATGTTAGTGCCGGGGGGAGCTCCCCCCGCGATCGGGCCCCGCACCCACCTGTCCGAGCAACCGGGGCGGGGCGGGCGAAGGCGGCGGCCAGCAGCCCCGAGACACCGACAACAGCCCGCTCGCGTGAGGGACGCGCGTCTCTACTTCCGGCCCAGGCGGAAACGCCGCTCCCCTTCCTTCCTCCCGCCCGCACCATAGAGAGGAGGAAGAGCCGCGCAGAGCGTCCCCGGGGCGGGGGAGGGGAGAGGAAGGATGTGCACATGACAGGGGCGGCACGTGACGAAGCCGCCGCTGCTCCACTTCCGGCCACCAACGGAAGTACTGTTCTGCGTCCTCTTCTCCGCCCCCCCCCCGCCCCGCGCGTGCGTAGAGCTCGGTCCCGCCTACACAGGCTGGTCCCCGGCTCTGCCGCGAGGTCGGTCTCTGGCGGGCCGCGTCGCTGGTTGCAGGCTTCGGTGTTGCAGCATTAGCTTTACCACGTCTTAAATATGAATTACCCTACTGGATGCTCCAAATGACTGTGTTTGCTGAAAAAACCTATCATACACTGGGACAAAAAATACGCAAATCATTGTGGAAATAAGTCCTGAGGGGATTGCAAAGAAGAATTTTTCCAACTGAGTGGGTCTACTGAAAGATGTCATATTTACCCAAAGAACCTTGTCCACCAAATATGTCGTCCTGTTGACTTTGTATTGCTCGCTGTAAGCGGACAGCGAGACCTGGGTCAAGATGGAAGCATTTCTAGGCAAGCAGCCATCAGAAAGCGGTGACTGGAAACCCGAAATTCAGCTAGGGTTCCATGTGAATTACTTAAGATTTTGCATCTGCTGCATCAATTTACTGCCTCAAAATTGTCATACATTTTGAACATTTTTGCTATTATTGATTGTACATCATAGAAGGGTTGACATTATTGTACAAATACGATAACTGTCGTACACATAGCAACACTGCTGCATGTCATCGAGTTGGCAGTTGCGTGGGGCTTGAAGATGACGCCTGAAGTACACGCTCCTCACAGAGCCAAAGTTACCATCAGCCAGTGCTCAAGAGGAAGCGCTTGCTCCCATCTCTACCTCGAAGCAGCATCTGAGCACTCAACTGAGATGCACCAAGTGCAGTCCAAAGAGATTTCTCCAAGGGGGCACCGCCAGCTCACAAGAAAACAGCTCCTCAGGGATGGAGAATTTGTTGCTGTTACGGGACCTGCAGATGTGTTCACAATGATGGAAGTGGCAGGTGTCACAAGGGTCACACTGACCCTGTGTGTTGGCAGACACTGAAGCCATCCATGAGGAAGGCAGGTACACCCCTGGTAACCACAAGTACTGCTGCGGATCCAAATCAAGCGTCAGGCTGTGGACGCTGGCAGAAGTCTGTGCTACTGGGTTTGCCAACAGTGTGAAAACACTGCCCCTCCAGAAGATTTGTGTGTCAAAATCCAAGTTTGTCTTAATTTCAGAAGAGACCTACAAATTGCTATTGCCTCAACTGCTCTCCTGTTGTCCTGCATAAAATAAGACTTGTCAAATACAACAAACAGTTGACTTGAAGGAACCCAGCAAGGACTGAAGTCCTCCACCTCTTAATTGCCAGGAGACAGCAAGTTTGCTAAGTGGAGAATAGTTCAAAGCACTGGGCATCAGATTAACAGGAGTGCAAAGAGATTCAACAGACGCCATTCAAGATGGCCTAAAGGATTTCAGCAATGTTTTTGAAGGGCTACATGTGTACGAGAGCTTTCTTATTTACCGTAGCTGCTCTGTCAGAATAGTCTTTAGTGCAGCTTTAGTTCAGGTTTCATCTTTAAACTTCACCACCCCACAGTCACTGGATCTTCCTCCAGCATCTTTAAACAATCTCACATAAGTAATTCCTCCAGTCCACCAGTAAAAAATCATATGTGAGGTTGCATATGAACAGTTTTTTGCCTTTTCATTCCCAACCCCTGACTCCATACACTTTGTATCAGGGTGGGATATCTTCTCTTTTACATGTGGCATCCCCAATTCTTTCTCTTTGATGGTCTCAGGATCACCTGTGTTATTTACCTCAACGTTGGCACCTTTACTGTGGGATGCTGATACTGTTACAGCCACTGCCTCCATGTCCTGCTACTCCTCCTGCTGTTGAAGCTGGCTCTCAGTGAGAGTCAGGCTCTTATCTGTTCCTTTCAATGATGATGCTCTTGTATCCTCCAACTTCTGCTAACTGATTAGTACTATGGGTTTGCTTTCTGCCCCTTGCCCTTTTGGTCTCTGTTCCCACCCCTTGGAACTGCAGTGATTAGCAGGACCTCCTGCCTTCCTGTCAGTTTTCCCACCCTTGTGAGCCCTGGCTCAAGGGTTTTCTCCTGGCCTTGCCCTCTTTTAAGTAGTCCCACAAGGGGCTGCTGTCCATTAGTTCCTGTCATTGAAGATCAGTTTCTCCCCTCACTCCTAGAAGGGTTCTCCCCCAGGTTGGGGGAAAGCATCTGTTTATACCCATGAGTAGCTTGGTCCCCAGCCTCCATGACCCCCACCTTTAAAGTAACCACCCCAAATTCTTCTGGATGGTCTACCTTTTATCTTTGGGGTCTGGCCATCTGTCTTCTTGTAAGATCTGCATTCTCCCACGTCTGAGCTCATCACCCTCGAATTGGACGTGAGCTCTTTGTAGTCTCTCAGAGTTCGACCTGCCTTTTTCTGGCATTTCTTTTCTCTGTATCAGGACCTTCTCCTCCTCTACTGTTTCTGCAGTTCCTATTCTGGTGGTGTTGCTACTACCACTACCTTCTGTCCTTGCTGTGTCTGCTGCCATCACCTCTTTGCCTTTCTGCTGTTCCTTCTGCAGCCGCACCTGAGGTTGGTTCATCACGATGTCTGTGAGTTCCTCTGTTGCCTTCAGGAGTGCTGCCTCTGCAGCCTGTCCCACCGTACATGCAACATTGCCATGAGCTCTTGCCCTTCCTGTGGTTTCACCCTGTAGGTGCAGTTTTGGTGAGGACTACTTTCCCCCTGCTCCTTTTCAGGGTTTGGTTTTTACACACATGTACCATTTTGTCTGCCTCTCCTGGATTTTCCAGAGCTGTGGTCAGACTCTTGTGGATCCTTTCCAGCTCCTCTTCAAACCTGCTGGTCATTTCTTCTGGTGCTGCCTTGTTTCCTTCTGACTGGTTGCTCTCAATCCCCAGCTCCACTGACTCCAGTGCAAGGTGCCTGAGTTCTTGCATAGGCCTCTATCTCACCTGGGTAAGCTGACTATAAGTGCATTATAGACAAAGTACTGAAGACACATCCAGAGCAGATTCCAGCCATAAACCAACTCTTTGCTACTCTTGCTGAAAGGATGATTTTTGCTAAAGTGAACTTGGCACTAGCATATCAACAACTCCTTGTGGCTGCTCAAGCTGCTGGTGCATGGACAATATTACCCACCAAGGAGCATTGTGAGCGAGGCACCTACAATTTGGAGTCAGCATTGCTCTAGAATTTTTAAACATTTGTGCCGTAGTTTGACAGTGTCCTTATCAGAACGGAGTCCACGCAAGAATTAGCTGTTTGACTGCAAGAAGCATTAGGCCACATCACCAATGCTAGCATAAAAATCCAAGAAAAAGAAGCATGATTTTGGAGCAACCAACATTACATTCTGGAACTCTGAGTTAACACAAATGGAATTCACCAAACTAATGCAAAAACAAGCAATTCACAGAGCTCCAATGGCTAAGGACAAGCAGGACCTGAAAGCATTCCTGGGCTTGCTTAACTTTTACTGTTACTTTTTAAAACACTGGGCACAGTGGCTGAGCCTTTACATCATCTATTGGGCAAAGATGCATCATGGAAATGGACTAAATGTAACAACAAGCCTTTAATTAGGTGGAGCAACTGTTATCTGACAATGTGTTAGTTTATTATGACATGGAGAAGCCTCATACTTACTTGTGGTGCTTCCCTTTATGGAGCTGTCCTGAGTCATCTGCAAAACAATGCATGTAAAATTCCAACTGCCTACTACTCCTAAACTATGAGTGTGACTGACAGGAATTATGATAAATCAAGAAAGTTCTTGTAGTCAGTTCTGGGTAAAGATATCCCATGACTACTTATATGGCTGCAAATTCATGATTGTAGTGAACCACAAGGTGCTACTGGGCTTATTCACCAATAGACCAAACCCCCAAATCATTTCATCATGCATGTTCCATTGGTGATGACTGTAAAATTTGATACTGCCCTGGAAAGTTGTTAGCTAATGAGGATACATTGAGCCAAGCCCTGAATCAAGTAATCCAAGATGGTTGCCATTAGCCCAACTACTTAAGGGACTATTATCTATTTGGAAGGGTGTCTTATATGCATGTTGTGCACTCCTGCCAGTAGGTGATGCTATCCTGAATGGTGTTTATCTCCTGTTTCTGCCTCCTGTTTTGCTCGGAAGCCTTCAATTAAGCCTTCAGTTAGCATACTAGGAGATGATTGTCCTGCTGATCCCTGTTTGATCTCACTGGGACAAACCTCGTCCTGCAATATAGTAAACTAGTAATATGCAAAAAAAGTCAGCATATTACCAGCATATACTTTCTGAGTACAGAATGGATTTTTTGAGAATTTATGAATACATTAATTCACCTACAAGTTAAAATTAGTTTTAACATACTTGTATCAGCCCTTATTTTGTCCAAAATTATCCTAAGAAAGGGATTAAGAGAGTGATGGTAGTCTTAATTCTAATAAAGGCAGAAACAGTAAGGCAGCGGTGGGGAGGTAGAACCCTGGGTCTGAGGCAAATGAATGGGTAGGGTGAGAGCTACACCCCCTAACCCTCCATCCCACCACCCCCACCATGAGAGAGAGAAGCACAGGCTTGGAGGTACAATAAGAGAGAGGGGGGTACAATCCCCTGGATGTGAAGCAAGGGAGTGGAAGTGGGTAGGGATAGGAGAGAATATGAGTGGATTTTTGTTGTTTGCTTTGATGGAAAAATGGGAGCTAGGAAGCTAAGTTGGGCTGGGTGGGGTGGATGCTTTCCTTGGTCAGAGGCAAGGGAGGAGGAAGGGATTAAAGAGACCCCAGTACTCTTTCCTGCCATGGCAGGGGGTCAGACTAGATGATCTACTCAGGTCCCTTCCGACCCTAGAAACTATAAAACTATGAAACTTTTGAATTTGAGAAGTGTTGTTTTGTGATACCTACTCATTTTCATATTGAATTCTGTCTCCTATTGTCTGTATTGCTGGCATTTGGTAGAAGACAGAGTAGAGTGGCACCTTATGGCTTAACTGGTTGAGAGATGAATAAGGCAGTGTAAGCCTTGCTGGAACATTAATTAATATATACTGCTCACACAAAGGCTTTACTAAAGCATTGGCCAAGCGTAGGCTCAATCAACAGACCTGACTAATGCACAAACTCCTTATATAAGCAAAACTTGTAAGGTAGGGCAGCTGTGCACTATTGCCAGGAGATGTGAGGGCGCTGTACAAGGGGGCAGGTTGGTTCAGTAGCAGGATGATAAAGCTGGAACACCCAGATCAGGATGTGGAACAAGCCCATGGTACAGAACAGCTCAAGATTTTGGTGGATTGTACTATGTAATTTGTTTGTATCACTGTATAAAAGGAGAATTAGAAATTATGGGAAATTTGTATTGGCCTAGAGGAGCCTATGTAGTATTGTGCCAATACTTTGTCATGGGCATACATGTGTTAACACCTTATTTATCAGATCACATGTGTGTTAGGCCTAGGCCTTCTAGACAACAAACTTGGCCATACCTTTGTCACCTAACCAAGCCTGTGGTTATTCTTTAAAACAAGATTTGGTGCTGGGATCGCCGGGCTTCAACTTTCTGCTGGCACCGCAGTCCCTGAGACTTCAGCACTGAGTACACATCAATAACACCTGGCAAGGACAGTGACAACAAGCAGCAACCTACTTCATCAGCCTGACTTCAGACTAACACAGCTAACTACCTCTCAGTTCATGAGTGGCATTTGGTGTCATTCTCACCTGATTACAGCAATGTTCTCAGTCCTGCAGCAGATGGCAATAGTGAGCTCTATATATCCTAAAGAGCAGCAGCTGCAGCAAGCTATAAAATATATAAATGGAAACAGAATCAGGCCTTATAAGGGGAGAACAAGGGATGTAATAACCATCCCCAGGGTGCTTGCAAGTTAGACAAAAGATGTTCTGCAGAAGCTGTTGCTAAAATAGAATTGCAACTGCTACTGCTTTCCTGAATATTTTTATTATTTATTGCCCCAGAGATAGGCCAGGACCTAGACCCTGTTCTGCAATGCAAAAGCATAGCCACAAGGCAGCCCTGGTTCCACAAAGTTCACAATCCAAGTTTAAAACAAAAGAGGCAGATTTCTTCATGAATCAGGAAGCCATTTAGGAAGTGTCCACTTGGAGAAAGAGCTGCATCTTTTGGACCCAAGTTCTTCAAGACCGGTAAAGAAGCAAGAAAGAATGGGGATCCCCCTCTGTCTGGTGTTCAAACACAAGGATAGAGATCCAACACAGTACAACATTCGGGCTTTATTCAGCACTTTCTAATAAAGTACTTTTGAAAGTTGTGTTCTTTACATTTGTAGATATTATCCAGTACAGAAGTGTACAAGTCTATTGCAGCAAACCTTGTTGAACACTACTACTACTGTTGTTGTTATTATTGTTTAGCTGCTGCCCTACCCAGAAAGACTCCAAGTGGCTTATGAAGACAAACAATCCACAAGGTAAGAAACAACAACAGACCCCCAAACTGATCATTTAAAACTCCACCCACTCTCACTGCCCTGCCTATCATGCCCTCTAGCACAGTGGTTCTCAACCTTTATTGGATGAGGACCCAGTTGCAAACATCAATAGCCAGTCCCAACCCAGTAAATAGTTTATTGCCCACACTGCCCTCACCTTCTCCCATTGCCAATAGCTAGTGCCTTGGGCTATGGCTCTACCCCGCTGCCCCCACTGCCGCTTCCCTCAGGCCCCGGCTCTACCCCAGAGAGGAGGTGGGGTGGCGGACAGCGCTGCCTGTGCCTCCATGCGCCTGACACATTGTCTTTGTCCCTGCTTTTCTTGTCCCATGCGTGCAGGGAGCTACTCTCCACGCAGACTGGCTGCCACATGCATAGTATGTGTGTACGCACACATGTATGTAGTTCCCCCTGCCTGATCACCCTCCTCCCACTCCCCCAGCCCCAAGCAGCCCCTTGCAGACTGGAACTCTGCCAGCCTGCAAGGAAAAACCCAGTTTCCCATGTTTTTTCTCCTTTTAAAGGAGAATCAGTTTTTAAAGTTTGTTGATCCATTTTTAAAAGTTTGTCCGTGACCCTTCCATATATTCTTATGACCCACTTTTGGGTCATGACCCCTGGGTTGAGAAACGCTGCTCTAGTATATCCCAAATGAGCTTCACAACCCCCATCACATACAGGTACACCCACTGTATTCCCTGCCTACCCACACATCCACTCTCCTGCCTCATATGCAAGAGATCCCTTTTGCCCAATGTCACTCCCAAGCCCATCCCACCTCTCTTACAGAGAGACTGTAGCTGTCCCCGAAAATGCATATATTTTCCCCTTCCCCCATCAAACACAACATTAAATTCACACCAAAAAATCTGTAACAGAGAAATAACAGAAAGACCCTCTATCCCTGCCTCCATCCTCACTAACAAGCAAGTTCAAAAAGACACCTGCAAGCTCTAGGGTCTGCAGCCTGCTGGGTCTTTCTCCCTCAGTTCAGGTGGCCCAGATGGCCCCTGGACTGGCCTTGGTCATGTCTGAAAGTGTAAAATTACATGTTTGTGTTGTTTAATACCTTCTGACGTATTTAACACTCTTCTGGAACAAACCGATCTAACCCTTTATATTAGGAACAGTCTGTTTTAGGACACAATCTAATTAAAGGAATAGATATTCAAGAGAGCAGCAAATTTAGGGTCACCATGTAAATGTGATGAAACCCAACTATTACTTGCCTTTAGGTAGTAGAGAGAAGGTAGATTGTCTGATCATGCAAAATTGAAAGGAAGTGTACAGGACTTTGAGTCTTCCACTGTCCTTTCTGTTCCAAGAAAAAGAGCTGTTTAATCTTTTAATCCAGGATTGTGAATCCACCTATCTGGTGAGTGGGGATTATAGGAAAGCCTTGTCAGAGACCACAGAAATGGAGTATCTCCCTGGTTCGGGGAGAATGAGAAAGAAACTGGGAACCTGAAGCTTTAAAGCAATTAAAGCTTTAGAGCAATGGGTAAATTGGGAACATTGAGGGAGAAGTGTTATCCTGAAGAGAGAACCTATTTTGTAAAGATTCTGAGTAAACATGGAGATTGTTGCAGGCAGAGCGCCTGAAGGGCTACACAGTAGAGCACACTCTCAGAGGAGGCAGTGGGATCCTTGTACAATCCCCCAAAATCTATTTCATCCTCATAACCCTTAATTATAATTTCTACTAACCCTTATCTTGCCTGGAAACAGATCTTTTCCTCTGGGTTTTGGTGGGCTAATCCTTCCTTACTTAGTACCATATACAATTGTTTTTATCTACCTTGCATGTAGCAGTATATTGGATTGTCTTGTACTTAGTGGTATAACATTTTGAGAATCTACAGTTGTTCCCTGTATGACCTGGTGATCAAGTTTCAGCAGAAGATACATTTGTCTTCTGTGTCCAAATTAGTCTTACCTTTATTTGCAGTTTCAGTGAAATATATGCCCATGCACTTCTACTTATAATGTTGTACCATATTAATTCGTTGATCAGTTTAGCAGGAGAGGCAAGTGTAGCAGGGCTCCTACCCCATTACTGAGAAAGGGGAGGAAGCCAGCCTGCCCAGTCCCTGTGAACAGACTTGATGATGGAAGGGATCTAAGGAAGCTCTTACCACAGAACTAGCTGTATTGCAGTAGCACCATAAGCCACAAAGACTAAGCCAGCAAACTGAGTCAGAAAACATCTGTGGCAGCTCAGGGAGGCACATGACCACAGGGGGCAGGGCCAGGGACATATATAAACACAGGCTGTGAGCCAAGAGGGTCATTCTGGCCCTGGAGGTTGTTTGAGGGATAACAAAGGAGAAAACAGGAATGGAAGTGAAGGCTGCAGGTTAATAACAAGGATTCGCAGTGGTGACACCTTGTAGAGAACACCCCCTAGCACCCGCTACCCCCTGCCCAAGGATACTATCAAGTGAAACTTTGCCTACAGATGTGTGCGAACGGGTGACTGGAAAACATCCCCCAGTTGCCTGGGTTCCTTCCCCCGGCCAGAGCCTCCTCTTTGGTCGGGTAGATTACTGATATTCATCGATCTACACTTTGATTGTGTATATTAAAATGTCTTTGTTTCACTGAAACTTTTGAAACTGAACTGAACCAGTTCTTGTAAGAGCTCTACACTGCAGCCAGGCAACTAAGTCAGCAACACTCAACCCCCTAAGCAGGACCAGCTTAATCTGAGCCTGCTGATTGATTCTAGGGCTGCTCTTAAGGAGCTCTGGCAGCATCTGGCCCCTGCTGCACAAAAAACTGGCCTCAGTCTGCATGTAGCTCTCATCCATGTGACTCCCTGGTGTCTGTCCCTCCATTTTTACCCAGTCCCTGACTTCTGGAAGCCTGGTTTGACCTCATCTTGCTCACTGACTTCTGCTCCTGGTAACCCTTCTGGCTTAGCATGTGACCCCCCGGTTTGACCTTGCCTTACCCCCTGACTATGGACGCTGGTAATAAACCCTGGCTCTGAACATTAAGCCAAATGCCTTCCTGGACCCTGTCAGCTACTTTATGAATGTGGAAGCTGTAAATTAGTTGGGGTTTATGTTTTAGTGAAAACTACACTTCTGGAAGGAAAGATTCCTCATCTCCTTCCTTCACCATCACGGAATGTCGCTTGTCTATTTGTGGTCTTCATTAACAGGGTTGCATTGTTGTGTGAGACATCTAACACAAATGCATCTGTTATAAATTAAGCTACATCTAATACATTTGGTTACATCAGTTGTTACTACTGAGATATTTAAAATATGATATAGTAGATTTGAATTAAATAGCGAGACTCACATGTGGTTTGGTACCTCCAGGGGTAGTGGGGAGCTGAGCAACAGGAACAGGATACCTAGAGAAGCTGATCTTGGAGATATCTGTGAGGTGTCCTATGTTGTGTGGACGTGCAGGTCTCTGTGGGAACCTCAACACTACTGTTGTCAGGCAGTGGTAAACATTATTTCTAGTTGTGATGTGTTCTGAAGCTTAGCCGTCTCAAGCGGCTTTGGTGGGCGTCTGAGATGTTCCAGCAAAATGGCAGACCTCATTCCCCATATCTCATTGTCTAGCATAGGAGGGTCAAACTCACCTGTGGCCCTAGGCCAGCTCCAGGTGCAGGTCTCCTTGTGGGTTTTCGGGCTTTTTCCATTAAGAAACATCTGGTGAGCAATTTGATTAACGATGACAATGATGTTGATCTGCCTTTTGTGGGTCATCGCTTAATTTACATATCGTCACCCATTCCTTTTTACTATTATAAGTGATATCGATTGATTCAATCAAGGTCTGCCAGGATATACCGCGTTCTTCTATGATGAATAACGTGAGCTCTTCGCCTATAGCAATGGCATTTGTGGAAAAAGGGTCTAGTTCATACTGTCACCTATAGTCTTCATATAAGCCAGTGGTTTGTGGAGTGAGGCCTGGGATGTAATTCTTGCAGCAACGGGATTTTCTTCCTTGCAGGTTTCTATACAGCATTTATGAATTGGTCATGGAGAGTGACCTGGATATGACCAGGGTTTTTTCCACTGTTGCTCTCTTACTTGCACTTACGGTGCTTCCAGCACTTAAGGTGTAGGACAGTGGTTTTCAACCTTTTTTTTTTTCATTTGTGGACCCCTAAAAAGTTTTAGGACCCCTTTGGAAACTTCAAGGTATGGAGGTATGGATTCCTTTGAATTGTAAGTGTGGGTATTCACATACTTTTGATTGATCATAGTCATGTTTTGCAGACCCCTTATAGTTGGTGGAAACCCAAGCACCTGCAGACCACAGGTTGAAAACCATTTGTCTAGGAAGTTCTGAGTTAAAGGATGTACTGCTGCTTCTCTTGCTCAATAGCTACTGATGCCCCTTTCCTCCAAGGTGTCCAATCCCTTTTTGAATCTGGTAAACTGTCAGCTTCCACAATATCTGGTGACAATGAGTTCCACGTTTAATGCCGGTGTACCAGGGCTGTTATAAAAGCACCTTTGTTTGTGCACCACTGGGACGCTTTGGAACCAAGGAGTACAAAACAGGGTTTATGCGGAAGCAACACAGGAGCTGGCTGTTCCTGTTAAAATCATCACTAAAGGAAGCTCTGCTGACACTGGAAACGCTATCCCCAGTGAGCAGCCAGCCAGTTCTAAGGCCTGCACTCCAGCTTGGCTGCTTGTTGTTGCTTGCACAATTTTCCAAGTCATTTCAGAGCTGAGATTCTGTAGCCTGTTGCTGGGGCAGAGGTGACTTAAGCCCCTCTTGGACCTGCACTGCTGCTGCCCAACTGGGGCTCAAGTGTCTGTGCCAGTGAGGGAGGGATGAGTAGTGGAGGGAGATCCCATGATCACTTGGCCTCTTGTGAGCTAAGATTAAGTGCAGTTACAGGGTAGGGTGAGGTCTGCAGGCAGGCTGACCTCCATAGGCAATGCGTAAGTGCTCACAGTGCGCGCCACAACTCTGCGCCGCTGCTGCGATGCAGGGCGACAACTCCACAACGCTGGGTCCAGCCAAGCTCTCATGGCGGCTCCACCCGCGCTCCCTATTGGCCGCCTCTCCCCCCACGAATCTACCCCTATTGGCCAGCAGTCACAGGCCAGCCCCGCTGTGATTGGCTGTGCCTGGAAGTGTTCCTTCCCCCCCTCTGACTAGCGCTGCCAGCGGGGCCCGGTGGCGCGATGGGGCGATGCGGTGACGCAGGCGGGGCGCGCGCTGGCATTGGTGGGCGCAGCGCGAGGTGCGCGGTGTGATGTGGCGCGCGCTGCACGGGGCTGTCGCTCGCGTCGCTGCTGCCGGTGCTGCGGGCGGCA
>NW_017729004.1:24295640-24298167 GCF_001723915.1 Gavialis gangeticus | reverse complement strand
CGGGTGCGGGTCCGTGTGGGCCGAGTGCAGCCGGGGGCGGGGAGGCTGGACACGCGTGACCGCTGGAGCCGTCTGCCCGCAAGGAAACGGGAGAGGTTGCACCTTCCAGGCTCGAAGGGCCCTAGGGCGATGGTCCTAGCGCTGTAGCTTGTGTCGTGCCATTTGGGGAAAGCACCAGCAGGAAGACCAAGAGGGAAGGGACGCACTTGTGACCATCTCTGTAGAGGCCTCCGGCTCCTCGGCAAGAACAGAAGCTAAACAG
Source organism: Gavialis gangeticus (assembly GCF_001723915.1). Classification (NCBI taxonomy): domain Eukaryota; kingdom Metazoa; phylum Chordata; order Crocodylia; family Gavialidae; genus Gavialis; species Gavialis gangeticus. Next base: position 24,297,905 of record NW_017729004.1, on the reverse strand, counting down.
GCTCGACAGCCTCCGCGGGGCTGGGCTTTGTATACGGGTCTCACAACGGCTGATGTTTTAAACACTCCAGATCAAGGAGATGGGCAGTTTTCTGAGAAACAGAGTTTTCATTTAAAATAGACCTCCTCATCTTCTGGTCCACGCGGGAGCAGAAGGGAACTGCTAACAATAGTGCATCTGAAGTGCTGAGTGATCATAAGGCCGATAGAAAGACCCGTTTGTTGGAGAATTCATTTTAAGCGGGTTGCACAACTGGGGGGATGAGAGGGGGCGTGTGGGGCGAGGAGCGCTGGTGTCATTTGAAATGCCTCGTTCCCAGAATTATTTTGTGCGCTCTTTGGTAACTGAATAATCAGTCATCCTAGCTGAGCCAAAATGCGAGTTGGGACTTGGGACTTGTCAAAGGCAGAGTTAATCCAGTGGGTGTATCTAGGGGAGAAAGATTATCAAATTCTTGAGGATTGCTGCTGCAAATTGATGACTTGTATTTACCATAGCCCCTCTGCACAATCTGCACATCCTTTCCATTTCTCTTCTATATGGTTGATAAAATCTCAAGGTCTTGATCTTGCAAGCATTTACAGGGTCCTCCTCAGCAAACTGGGGCTTCTCCACTGTGTAACCTGGATCTGGGAACCAGAAGTAACTACTGGTTCCAACAGTTTATCCGCCCAGGTACCTGCTACTAGCATATGTGGTCTTTGCAGTAGTTGTCTGAAGCTGAGGCATGGTCATGGGGCTTAAGCTGCACTCATAAGGGAAAGCGTGACCCCACAGTTTGGGACTACACACGCTATAAAATCTTCTATTAGACCGTCTTTCCTAGAGAATCTCCACATGGCTCCAGTTGTTGTGTCCTACCATTGTCTGCAAACCTGAGGACTGCTATCTAGGAGATGCTCTCTTCTGGAAAGAGAGCACCGAGTCGAGTCCTAGTGAGAAATGTATTACATCTGTATTTATAGATTGCACATTACATGTCCTGGCCAGGATTTTAGCCTGATGCATCATATCTATGAAAATCCTACAGATTTCATTTTGGCTGTTATTCCTGTAATGTTTATTCTTCCATTAAACACTACTGATGGATCCTTTCCACAAGCTCACTTAAAAAAAAAAAAAAACACCTTTTTTTGCCCCCTCCTTTTTAATAAACCTGGTACACATAAATCCAGAAAAATCTAAGTTTCTTCTCTCTCTGTTGATGTGAAGCAAGTCTTCCTATTAGCTGCCTTTAGCATTTTCTTCATTCTAAAAAAAACAACCCAGGGATTGCTTCTCCTTTAAATATGTATGATTACAAATTTAACTCTCTTTGTAAAATGAGCTGTGCCACCTATGGAAATACTCTGCCATGTAAGGTGGCACCTGTGGAAATACCCTGTCATTTAAGGTTTTGTAACTTAAGTTTAAAAATTTGCAGGGCATTGAACTTGCTCAGTAACAACTTTCACTTTCCCATCAGTGTTTTCAGTCATAGTACCAGAACAATGCCTGAAGTAAACACAGACAGTCTCGATGAGCAGCAGGTGCAGCTCTTGGCTGAGATGTGCATCCTTATTGATGAAAATGACAACAAGATTGGTGCAGACACTAAGAAAAATTGCCATCTGAATGAAAACATTGAAAAAGGTAGTTTCAAATGTCTATCTTAAATTAATATCAGTGATTGTAATTTATCTTACAAGGCTTCTTTTGAGTAATACAATCTAACATATCTCCTCTCAAGTCTCTTCTTCAGTAATTGTCAGCTGGAAGCATAATTATGCGATTGAATTTCATTTCATATTTGGTAGAGCCAATTAATGATACTTCATAGTAGAATTTAGTAAGCTCCATTTATCTTCTAGCAGTTACTAGGAACACTTTTATTAAGGGAAAGGAAGAACAAGCCCATCAATTTACATGGGAGTTCTTATCTACGTCATTTCTTTATTCTGTTTCCATCACTGGGATCTGAGAACCTTCCAGAGTTGGTCTGGGATTTGAACAGCCTGTCCAGAACTATGAAAGGCTGAGCCTGGCCAGGAACAGGCCTCAGTAGGCTGTAGGGATGGGAACTGAGCAAGTTACACACCAGAGTAAATGAGGATAAGGATTTATAGCATGTCAGTTGCTCTGTAGTAAGTGCCTACGTGCATGCCCTTTGCGGTAAAGGGGGAGTGATATGCCCATAGCCCTCACACCCAAGCTATGGCCCTCCCCCCCAGCCCTGCTGCTGCCCTTCACCCCTGACCCACAGTACCCTGCATCCTGCCAGGGTGT
>NW_017729004.1:24280328-24295538 GCF_001723915.1 Gavialis gangeticus | reverse complement strand
TACACACACCCCATACCCACCCCAACCATACAAAGTATGCATAATTCTGAATTTTTAGCAGGATTAAAATCATGATTGACTAATTTTTTTTAATTATGTAACTAATCGCGATCAGGATTTTTTAATAGTTTGACAGTCCTAATTTTCAGTGGGCATGTGATGATATACCGCAAATCCCTACCTTCATTTACTTCACAGTAGGGTGTGTGCACGTGTACATGCTTACACCCTGACAGACTTGAGGGGACATCAGACTGAACAGAGGTTTAACTATGCTCAGTGAAATTCAGAGCAGATTTTTAAAATATTGTGGAAAAGCTGATGCTAAGGCATTCAAATATGTTATTACCAGTTTCTTTTAAAAAGTTTTTCAACATGTGTGATTCATAGTTGGCAGGGTCAGAAGGGACCTAAGCAGATCAACTAGCCTGACCCCCTGCCATGGGCAGGAAAGGATGCTGGGGTCAAATTATTACCCCAGCTAGGTGGCTGTCTGGCCTCCTTTTGAAGACCCCCAGGGTAGGGGCAAACACCACTTCCCTTGCAAGTTGGTTCCAGCTCCTAGCCGCCCTGACAGTGAAGAAGTGCCTCCTGATGTCGAGCCTGAACATGGCGAGTCTGTTCAGGTCCCATAAGCGTAGCCCTTGTATTGCACTACTGCCTGAATCCTTTATTTTGGAAACTCACTTTTAGTACGTCTGTCTTTAGGATTATTGCACCGTGCTTTCAGTGTTTTCCTGTTCAATACAGAAGACAAACTGCTGCTGCAGCAGAGATCAGATGCTAAAATTACCTTTCCAGGTAAGTATGGAAATATTTCATGCTAATGAAAGAGTTGTATTGTTTCTTTCATTTTCTTATATAGTTTCTTTATACAAACTATAGGATAAACTTTCACTGACAGAAGAAAGTTATTTAGTTTTAGGCATGTGCTTCTCTAATGGAGAGAGAAGTGATTAGCTGTGCAAGCCTGAAGTCAGGAAGAAAATAGGGTACATGGCTGGTGGCACCTTAGAGACTAATTGGATCAGAGAAACATGAGTTTTAGTGAACAACAACCTACTTTGTCGGATGCTCTGGAAAAAGGGAAATGGATGTGAACATAAATTAGAGGCTTAGAAAACTTGTCCCTTGCTTGTTTATACTTGCTTATGAAAGTACAAGGTGTGTGTGTTAAATCTTTCAGTGGGCAGGGGATTTGAAACAAAGTGAAAGGAGGTTGCATAGGTCTGTACAAATTGAGCTTAGTCCTTTTGGATTGCCCTCGGAAAGGGATAGTTGAAATAACTCAGGGTGAAGTGGAGCAGAGGAATGTTTTGGGGAGGCAATCAAAGGCTTGTAAGTTTGAAAACTAGTGCCTTTGATTTTTCCTTAACATTTTAAGTAATATCGATTGGTATAACTAAATACTAAACATAATCAGCTGTGAAGAAGTGTATTCTCTAGCATCTGTTGCTTATTAAATTCCCAGTAACTGCTCTGGGAATAGCCCACAAGCTATATATATAGCATGGTGTTTGTTCCTTGGCTGACTTGGCAACAGTAGATGCCCTATGCTGTTCTACAGAGGGTACAGCTGCACCAAGACAGTAATAGGCAGTCACATTAATAGTTATGTCCGTTAGAAATATTATCAGGGGAAGAACCTCTCTGTCAAGTTCACTTTTAATTAAATTTGAAAAAGTCCAAAAATTTTTTGGAGAAGCATTGGAGTTCTACATACTGGTTTTTGCAACATTATTCTTTTCTGAAAACTTACTCCTTGCAGATTGTTTTACCAATACTTGTTGCAGTCATCCACTAAGTACTCCATTAGAATTAGAAGAAGGTGATGGTATTGGTGTACGAAGAGCAGCGCAGAGACGATTAAAAGCAGAACTGGGAATTCCCACGGAACAGGTAATGGAGAGAATCTTGATACCATTTGGCTAAGTTATGAAGGGATAATCCAACAAATGCAGACCTGCTTGTTTGCATTTGGCAAGCAGTAATTATCAGGCTGAGACATGTAGAATAACTTGCAAATTCGATTGTGTTCAAGATCCTAAAAATGTTGTCTGTTACCCCACAGTCTTCAAATACTATTTGTCATCTTCAGTCTAAAAGAAGGCAGCCGAACAACTTGTATGAAAAAGATGTCTTGTTCATTTTCTTTGGAAATAAGCTACAATACTCCCAGACCTCAAACGTTAATTAGAGTGTCTTTTAACTAACTGGTTGGTGACTCAGGAGAAGGACTATAAAAAATTTTGTTCAAGTTGAATTTAAGTATATTGACCAGTTTTCTCTACCTTATTCCTGTCTTACTAATAATAATCTTGTATGCAGGTAACTCCAGAAGACATCTGCTACTTAACACGAATTCACTACAAGGCCAAGTCTGATGGTATCTGGGGAGAACATGAAATTGATTACATTTTGTTTGTGCAGAAAGATGTCACACTGAGTCCTGATCCTAATGAAATCAAAAGCCACTGTTATGTGACACAGAAAGAACTAAAACAACTCTTGAAAAAAGCATCAAGAAATGAAATTAAGATTACTCCATGGTTCAAATTAGTAGCAGAGACTTTTCTTTTTAGGTGGTGGGATAACTTGAAAAACCTTAATAGATTTGTTGATCACAAAAATATACACAGAATGTAAAAAAGCATAGGCACATATGATAATACCACACTAGTTGGCTCTATGGTAACATTAATTCTTATAGCTAAGGACTGACAGATAGCACATCTGGGGCATCTTTTGTGGGAATTTACTATGAAAGGGGACAGTTTATTTCTCTTTTAAAAAAGTTTAATGTTGGTGGGGAAACTGCTGTTCTTCTATGTAGCCTAAGGTAGAAGGACCTGCACCAACAATAGGAGCATAATTTAGTCTGAGTCTATTCAGTTTTTGGTCTTTCTTTAAAAATGAGAGCCAGCTGTTACATTTTTCCAAAAGTAACTGATCAATGTATGAGGCCCCTGGCAGGTATTACAGTCCAATTAGCTTGTTAATTGCTGCTTAAATGGTAACTGGGCCACAAGTTCAAGGGATCCACGGCACCACAAAAAAGGAAACCACCAAAATACTACACGTTTCTTGTAATGTTTCTTGCATAATATTTTGGTGGCTGGTTTCCATCATGCCTTAAATTGCATGTGTGGCACCAAGGTTGCTGACTGGCCTCACAATGTTCCCCACAAGCCAGCAATCCAGTTGATCCTTGGCAGGCTCCATAAAAATGGATTTTGGCTTCCTTGTGGATATTCAAGGGACTTCTCATCAAGGGGAAAAAGTACTTGAGAATAGGCAGAATTCCATCAAATTGACAAAGTAAACTTTTCATAGTTTGTCTTAAAATTCTTATATAGACTGTGTCTTGTTTCAGCTGTGTCCCATAAGAAGTTTCTATAAAGGAGTTGCCAACCTCCTGTAGACAAAAGTTCATTGTTTTTTTTAAATTTTCCTGGATTAATGCAAGCTTGAAATTCACAAGGACTAGTACTGCAGTCTCAGTAAAAAAATCTACTTGCCACATGCTAAGTTCTAACTGTTGTAAGAGGCATCATTTCTGCTGCAACTATGATGTACACAAGGAATGTATTGGGTTTTTAAATAACATTTTACCCCTCTTCGGCTGGTTGATGACTAGTTTTCTAAATGTCAGCAGTATGTAATACCAGCTTTACTTTGTGCTCCAATGTATTTTTGGACATGATACTGAAAAACCTAATTTTTCATTTGATGCATTAAATACTAAAACTTAAAATATCACTTATTTACATACCACATCCACCCTTTCCCCCAAAATCAGCCTTCCAAAATTCAGGTACATATTGTAAGCAATGGAATTAACTGCAGCACAAAAATAAATTTAAGGACAGTATAATGGCTGTCAGCTGTTTCTGGGGGCAGGGGATGGGCGGGGGGAAGGAGTGTGGTCTTCAGTTTGGGCAAGGTCCTTTGGGCAGATGTGATAACTTTTATTAGATCAACTAAATAGTTAAAAAGAAGTTCTTTGCAAGCTTTCAGGCACCCTTTTTCAGGCATTGGGAGATTGCTGCTGTTAAGAGTTCTCCAAGGTAGAAAAGAAGCTAAAGTAAACAAGTCTGTGAAGATGCAAATGAGTTCACATTTGGAATACAAAGGGTAAAAGATAAGAGGGGTGGAGGAGACAAAAGTGTGAAGAAATGCCAGGGGTCAGCTAAAAGCAAATTACCTGGTGCATTTGAGGTCTGGCAGGTTGCAATAGGTCATAAATCCAATATCAATATTAACGCTATGATTTTTTTGTATCCAATAGCTTTATGAAGTGAAGTTCATAAACTCATCTACAAAAGGTGTTTTATCTTCAGCTCACAATTTTAACCCTTTCACAGCTGCTGCAAAATTTATCAACTTAGCAGCTGTGAAACGGTTAAAGCAAGCTTTTAACTGGTCAGGATCCTTTGAAATCAGCTTCTGGCCCAACTCTAGATGTTTTGTTTTTCTTTATTCTGCCTTCTTAAAACTAGGGGCATGTGGTATGTGAAAAAACATGGTAGCTAGCTTTTAAAAACAGCTTCCTGTAAATATATCAGCACAATGCCCCTTTTTTAAAGCATTTATGTAAATATAGATGGTAGATTTAAAAAATAAGTGAATGAAACTAACATCTGAATTATTAAGCTAAAACAATGATTTCCAACCTGGGGGTTGGGGCACTGGGGTGCCATGAGATGCAAGGAAGTGAGGTGTTAGGATGGTAAGCAGCTAAGTGCAGGCTCAAGCTTGTCCCTACTACCTGGACTATCCCCCATCCCAACCACCAGGCCTTTCTGCAAGGAAGGTAAGCACTGTAACCTATAAATTATTTTTTGAATCAGTGCCATTCAAGTTGCAGATGTTATAGAGTGGTGCTCAAGTCCAAAAAGGCTGAAGCAGCAATGAGCTAAGCCATTCTTGCTGCTAAAATATTTAAGTGCACAGAACACAAGTGTTGTTTAAATGCATACGTGCATTTTCCCTAAAATGTGAATAGCTTATAAGTAATCTAAAAGGGTACCCCTGAAAATTTCAAAAAAGTGTCTCAAAACTTTAATATAAAATGTGTGTTGGGATTTTGTTGCTGTGTACTGGTAACTCATTGCCAAGGACACAAGTTACCGGGCTGTGGAGAACTCTGTTAAAATTTAATTACAAATCCAAAATAAAAAACAGCTTGAATTAACTTATTCCATTCAGCCAGAATCATATCTGAAATGCCTAGAGAAAGGTTTCATCATCTTGTAACATAGGCAATTTTTCCTCCCATCAAGTCACTGGACATTTTTTTTGAAGAAAGGGTAATTCTAGGATTTGAAGCTCTATGTGATAGCATGCTATGCCAAGTCTCTTGCATAAACTTTTAAATGGTTGTAAACATTCTCGATTTGGTTTCAAAGTAATTTCAGCCAGTGGTTTTTTTTGTTCTTTCCCTCCAGTTGTTTCTGGGACCTTGATGCAACTTAAACCCAGTGCTGCAGTTTAGGAGTAACATATTTGATCCCTGCCTGCCCTTGTCTAACAAAAAAAAAGTGCATTGTATTAGAATTGTCAGAAGTCCTACAAGCTCAAATAACAGCAGAACACTGCTTCCCCTCTCCCCACCCATTACTGCAATAAAGCTACTTTAGTTTACTATGACTAAGTCGAAAGCCACATTAGTCTGAAGTCAGGCATAAGGCAGGGCAGTGTTATACCTTAGAGTAGAGCTTCTCAACAAGGATGACACAAGATCCTTTTAAGGTGCAATGGGATTATTAGCATTGGAAGATGTGTAAACAAGTACGCATGATTCACAAGATAAACCCAGAGACTTCAAATAGGAATCTGTAATGTCAGAAACACACTCTCTTTTGACTAAATAGCTGGCATTTTCTAAAGGGTGCCTCGAGTCGAAATGCGAGCCACCTCATTAAAAGTAACTCATTCAGAATCATAAATGTGTACATTTCTCTCTCAAGCAATGGGTCTCTAAAGTGCCACTGTGCTCTTCCTTCTGTCTGACTTAGAACTAAATTAACATTTAATGAAGTCCTGATTTTAAATAAAGCATGCCTTTTAAACTGTGGAGTAAACAAGGAAGCTCTAACCCTACCGTGCTTCTCAAACCAAAATTCTAGAAGACATCAGTAGTGTAAAAATATTTCTAAATGCAATACAAATTAGAGGCTAAAGTCTTCTGGTAAGACTATAACATTTCATTGAAATCAGCATAGTTATTAAAATAAGTCTTTGATTTCTCTTCAGCACTTACAGTCATTTATTAAAACTAGTAACAAATGCTGTTGAACAGAAGTGACACACACTGCAACTGAAAATTACGTAACCAAGTCTGAACATCTGCCAGAACATTTGCAAAGATAAGCAATAATTTTAAATTAAAGAGCTGCTGTCTTAAAGAAAAAGTTACCACGTGTTTGTACAAGGCTTTTTTGTTATTTTGTATACCTACAGAAAATATGTTATGTTGCATTGGACTCTCTTGTATGAATTCTGGAAGATATTTCAAGGAAATATTTAATACACAATTGATCTTGCTATAGTTGAAAATTAAGGAATTCAAATGGACAAGCTTCACACATAGTGGTGCAGTACATGGGTTTTGCAAGTGAAAGCTAAATGTTTTCTATACCCAAGAATGCAGATTAGGAGTAAACAGAAGAGAACGACTGAACCCAATGTTTGACTTGCAGGTATTTTTACAGAACTCAAATAAGATCAAAATTGTGAACTCAAATAAGTGACCAAAATTGTCCTGTTGACTGGTTTTGAAAACTAGAGTGCATGCAAAAACCCTGAAGTAAAACAAAAGATGGACTCTAGTTTTCAAAACCAGTATACCTACATAAAATATGCTACAGCATGTTCTGGTTTAACTGCAGTGTACAGTGTTTTTCAGAGTAAGCGGTTTGATGAAGGAAAGGTTCCCACTTGTGTTCCCAGAAGATCCCAGTTCAAATGAAGGATGAAAGGAGGCATTATCAGTTGCACAAGGACAGAAGTAAATCTCTGGCTTAAGGACAGCCTCAGTATTTGATGATTTATCACAACTGCCAAATAAGTTTCAGCCTGAACAGCTTCTACATCAAATACCAGAAGCCCCCCACACACACATTTTATGTTCTAACCTCTATCTTTAGTAAGCACAAACCCAGGGGCTGAGCAGTATTAGCTCCCTTTCCTCCCAGCTGACAACTGTGTCAACACCATAAGAAAGAGCCACTTGGTAGTGTGAGTTACCTACAGTTAATCTAAACTATGATCTTAACCATCTGAAAAGGTTAAGCACAAGCTCCACAACGTGAAGGGAAATAGTTCCGCTTTACTTCTATTATTGCAAAATAAAGCACCTATTTTTTTCCCCAGCATCTCTGCTCACTATGCAAAGGATTAAGTTAAATGCTCTTTAGAACCATGGATGGAACAAAAAGGTCATTCAAGGCTGAGAACAAACAAATACAAAGCATATTTTTTGTCTATTTTATAGGCCACATGCCATTTAAGAACAGAAACAAGTAACTGTTTCTATTAAGATGATCTGCAACTATCAAAACCCTCTAATCCCAACTTTAGGTTTCTAACTGATAAAACAATTGTCAAAAACTTTGCGTGTCCTGGAGAAATCTAATCACATTCATAGATTCATAGATTAAGGGTCGGAAGGGACCTAGATCTTCTAGCCCGACCCCCCGCCAGGGCGGGAGAACAACAAAAAACCCCAAAAAGAGAAACGGGACTCAAATGAGTCCAGCCAGGTAGGCATCCAGCCTCTTCTTAAAGACCCCCAGGGTAGGGGCCAGCACCACTTCCCTTGGAAGTTGGTTCCAGCTCCTAGCCGCCCTAACTGTGAAGTAGTTTTTGTGGATGTCCAATCTATACCTCCTCTCCATCAACTTGTGCCCATTACTCCTTGTTATGCCAGCAGGCGCTAGGGGAAACAGCGTCTCCCCCAAACCCTTCTGGTCCCCCCTAGTGAGTCTATAGACAGTCACCAGGTCCCCCCTCAGCCTTCTCTTGTGGAGGCTGAATAGGTTCAGGTCCTGCAGTCTCTCACTATAGGGTCTGCCCTGTTGTCCCCAGATCATGCGGGTGGCCCTCCTCTGGACCCTCTCCATATTGTCCACATCCCATTCACATGAACTGAGCATAATAATACGAACATGGCATCATGATGGAAATTGGTGGCAAATTAGATGGAGGTCTTCATTCAAAGCTTTGGCTCCGGTGGTGATATTTCCATCATGGCTGCAATAATGGACTCTGGATCATGAAACTAAAATGACACTCTCTCTTTTTACCTTTAGACTTATATATTAAATGGGGTCCATGTGTGCTTTTTACCAGTAATTTATTTCAGATTTTTTTTTTTAAGAAAAAGAAAGCTAAAGACAACAAAGAAGAATTTTCATATAGATGTGTTTTAATTCAGAAGAATGCTTTACCGTCTTTGTGTTTTACCAGATTTCCTTTTGCCAGACAGTAAGTGCTTAGGTTTCAGGTCAAACACATGTCTATCTGCTTCTCCTTTCTTGCCCAGGCGATTCATTTTCTTCTGAGAATTCTTCATGATAGTCTTAACCTTCTTCACCATCTATTTAAAAACCAATGTATATTTTATACAAATAAATTAATCCTTATCTTTTAAACAATATTCTACTTAAAAACCTACAAAACCCAAGCTACAATGTCAAGCAGTAAATATAAACTACCCTGGGCAGATTTAGTGACAAAGGTAGGAATGTCAAAGGTAGGTAGGCCATATGTTAAGAAAAAGTACACAAGCTGGGGGGAGGGAAATCAATCTTCTATCCTGGCAAAGTTCCTTATATTAAAAGATAAAGTTTCCTTTGAAAAGAAACCCTGGGCAAGCACGCAAATATACCAATAGTGACCTCCTGGGTTTCTCCTTTCAGACTACGTAAGAGGATGTAAGGTCTAGAGAAGACTTCATTTCAGTTTAGACTGCTATTTTTCCTTAGAGTCCTAAAACAAATTGACTCCAAAGATATATTACCAAGACTACTAAGAGAACGACATTTTACAAATTACCTTTCTTGCTCTGTATTGCATTGTACTTCTAAAGACTGTTTATCAACTAGTTTATTTATCCAAATCCAAGATGACTGAACTTAAGTTTTAGAAGACGTACCTCTTCAACTACCCAATAATCAGATTCAATACATGAAAAAATAATAAATTTATTATAATTTTCCACATATGGAATCTATGTTTATCTTAAATTTGTCACTCCCTCCGCTGCAATGGAGAAAGCAGTAGCAGGCAGCGGGGAGACAATACGGCCTCGAAGGCAGATGGTGGGGCTTGACATCTGCCCCTTGCCTCCCCACATCCTGCCCCCTACTGCCTGTCCATCCCCACCACTTGCTCCCAACCTGCAACCCTGTGTCCCCATTCCCTCATATCAGTCCTCTCTGCCCCTCCTGCCACTTATCCTTGTGCCAGGTCCAGATCTGGATCCAGCCCTGCTCCAGCCTGGGGCGCAGAGTATATATTTGCTCTGGCCCCAGCCCAGCCCTGTAGCAGTGGCAGCAGCATGGCTGCTACTGAGTCGGGGGAGCAGAGGCAGTGGGGCTGCAGGAAGGTGGGGGCAGAAGTTGCTGGGGTACAATCAATAGCTGTGGCTCCGGCCCTGGCCCCAGGTCAGAGCTGGAGCCAAAGCCACAGCAGTCACCTCCCCCCTCATACCTTGTACTCAAATCCAAGACAAGGGGCTTCCCTTCCCCTCCTTCCCCCCATTTAAATGGGAGGGGGGAACCTTGTCTTGGATTCAAGTAAAAAACAGTAACTTCAATGAGCAGAGAGATCAGACCAAACTTCTGATATTAAAACAAAGAGCAAACACCTGAAACCAAGATGTGTGTAAGATTCCACCTCTCCTCCACAAAATATACTGCAAATAGGCAGGAGCAGAGCTTCATACCCAATAACTGAAATTTTTGTACAGATAACAAAAATTCCCATCAACAATCTATTCAAGGATTCTTTAAACTCTCCCTTACAGCTACGTGTAAAAGTTTAAACAAGGTTAGTATACTGAAACAAACCTTAGTATCACGAAGGCCAGACATGTCACGTGGCGGGCGAGATGAACTGCGACTGCGTGCTACAGATGTAGGAGGTTCAGATTCTTCACGTTTCCGTTTCCTTGTAATGCTCCTGGATCTCGCTTGGACTGCATAATGTGCCTGACGTTCACAAAACAAATTAGATCATTAAACTGCAATTAGGACCAGATTTCAAATCAGAGTAACTTTAAAAGCAAAATATGAAAGACATTTTATGGCTTGCTGTGATACAGCGCTCTTGGCTACTGACAGATGAACAGAGCACTATCGATTCAGGTTCTCTGCGCTCTTTCCATTCATTCATATTCAATTCACTTCAGCAAAACGCAGTCTCTCTCATTCAACAATATTCTGCTCTCTTTAAATACCTGCAAAATCTAATTTTGTGCCTCATATTTTGGAATTGCCTTTAAAAAAAAATAATTCTCAAAAAAAATGAATGGGAAATAAATATTGTAGTTCAACAGAAAAAAAATGGGAAAAGCCAAACTGATATATCAGTTAGCAGCTTCACAACATAGAAAACAAAAAAAAGATTCAAATGATGACGATCACCTATTACCCCATGCAGGGCTTAAAATCATCCTCCTAGAGAGGGTAGTTGAAGAGGTACGTCTTCTAAATCAAATCTGGATTATTCCTTGTGCACCCTGTGAGTACTTAATTCAAATGTACAAAAGTTGGCATCCATGATTATCCTACTCCAGTTATCTGACCATTTGGGTCTAAACTGAGACCTCCTTATGGCTATGATGTTATATTCAGACTAAACAAAGGAGCCAAGGTAAATCAAATACTTAAACCAGTAAGGGACAGCACTAAAAAATCATGTAAAATTATTCCAAATAATCTGCAACAATCTTTAACTCATATTTCAGTAGACACTCTTCCTAACCAACATTATTGCATCCTTGAAAATGAATGAGGAATAAAAGTTAGGAGGTTTGATTTTGAGTCCACATGACTGATGTCACCATGTTAGGTTTGTTTACAAGAGCTGGAATCCCATCCAAATTCTGCATAATTCTAGTTACTGGAAAATGGTGCTAATGCAATTCTTTAAAAACATAGCATATTAATCATTTCAAGACATCTAACCAAAATATAACCATAGAGAACACTCCACTTGATGAAGTGTATCCATATCAATGTATGTAATGGACATATTTACTCAGTTTCACAGCTGTAAAGGTGATGTATAGGGGTGTACTGATTAAGATTTCTTGGGCCAATATTGATGACTGATTATTAACAAGCCATATTGGCCAATACCAATCCAATTGCCAATATGCAAGCCTGGCAGCTTGGAGACCAGCATCTGACTGGTAAGTCTGGTGCGGGGGTTGGGGTGGGGGGAGGGAGGAAGCAGGGGAGACTGAATGGGGGGACTGCAGATTGAGGCCCTCATGGTGAAGGAGGGAGTGGGGCTGGGGCAGGGTGTGGAAGGGGGGCCGCTCCTGCTGCTGCGTGCTCCCCCAGGGAAGGCACAGGGGGCACCTGCCCCAGATCTGCACACAGGATGGAGGCAGGCTGCCACTGTGGGCTGGGCTGGGCTGGACTCTTCCCAGTGAGGGGGTTGGGCTAGGGCTGTGCTTGGGGCAGTGACACTGGGAGGGGAGGCTACGGTAAATTTTGGGGTGGCCAGCACCGCCACCACTTGCCCAAAGTGCAGCCCTGGCCCAACCCCCAGCCAGGAAGAGTCTCACGTCACCCACAGCTCCAGCCTACAGCAGGCAGCCCATCCTTGCCCTGCATGCAGATCTGGGGGGCACATGCCCCCTATGCCTTCCTTCCGGGTACACGCAGCAGTGGAAACCACCCCTCCTCACCCCTGGACAAGCTGTTCATGACTGTTCCATACCCCACTCTGCCCCACACTCCATTCTGCCCCAGCTCCCTCAACACAGGGGTCTCAATCTGCATCCCCCCTCCACCCCATGCCTCTCCCCTTAACAGACTTACCAGCTGGAAACTGCTCTCCAAGCTGCTGGGCTGCATTCCTGCCCCTATGAATGGTGCAGCTGCATGCATGCACACAATATTTATTGGCAACATTATCAACCACATCAACAAAAAACAAAAACAAAAACCCAACTGCCAATAATGCCAATTTTCCTTTTATTGGTGCCAATACAATATGGACCAATGTATCAGCGCACCTCTAATGATGTACATGTTACACAAGACTTTCAAAATGCCCAAGCAAATTTATCATGCAACTCCAACAAGGTTCTTGAAAGTGTCACTCTTTAAATATCTGTTTGATCTATTTAGTTATCAAGAAACCTTACCTCATTTTTATTACCCATGTCAAGACCAAGTTCATTCATCTCTTTCTCTAACATCTTCCGCTGGACCTAAAAATAGAGATAATTAAGAGCAGATGCTTATTTTAAAAGATGATCCCATACAGTTCTCTCTTAATCAACAGCAGGCCCATGTAAACACAGTATGCCCTCTTTCCCCTACATATGGGCATCATATACATACGATATGGTGCAGAGTCATGCAATGAATTAACTTATCATGTATTTCTGATCATTTCACTAGTTCTGTACCCACTAGTCCACCTTCACAGGACTCATTTTAAGACTTCAAACTCTAAAGCATGTTTAAACAGTTTCCATACTTAAACAATATAGCCACCCTGTAATAAATATTTACTTCTTTCCTAAAAGGCTTAATTTCACTTCCCCAAAATTACAGACAGCAAGATTCAGCCCCCAGGTAAGTTTTCAAAAAAATAATATCACAGCTTTACAATTCAGTATCTTAAAACCCAGAGGGGGTAACAAACAGCTTTCTACAGTTGGACAGGAAGATTCCCAGCTTCCCAAAGGGAACTACCAATGACTCCCTGCCACCCCAAAAAATCTTCACATTAGTGACCCTTATAAAAACACTGTTTCTCAGCATTTGTTTCTCGCTGCTTCTCAAGTTAGTCTGGTTGCTGCCTCTCTCATTTCTACCTTTCTTTTCCTGCCAACAATTGCAATTTACATATTATATATGAATGAGACTCTATTAGAGACAGTACTCTATACTTGCCTTCCTAGCTGTTCTAGGCATCCTTGGACCCTGTGTATTCTTCTCCTTAGATTGTAGAATCTTCAGCTTCTTTTTTTCTCGAATCTGTTGCGCCAACTGTCTGATTTCCATCATTTCTTCATCTTCACTTTCTGGTTCACTGTCATATTCCCCAGCAGCTTGTCTCAGCTCTTCTTCTTTCTCCAACTCTTCCAGTCTCTTACAATTTAAAGAAACAAAAAGAAAATAAGTTCTTCACATTAGGATCAGAAACACCTTCCATTTCAGTTCACACTGTTAAAGGGAAATCATTGAAACCTTATGATCAGGGCATTCATATGCAGAAAGTTCAAATTCAGTCTCTCATCCTGTGATTTAGAGTGCCTAAGCAGAGGGAGAACATTCCCATCACTGAAGAGAGCAGATCATGCCATCCTGTAACAAGCCTCTAAAGAGCGGCATTGTGTTTCTTCCAAGAATACATTAACGTTTTTAAAAGATAAAAAGTTTCTTTAAATGGATTAAGAATCATGTTAATAGATATATATGGACAAAGTTTCATAAAGTTTATACATGTCAATGCAAACATACTTCTTGAAGCCAGAAGTTAGTAAACTAAATCTAATGGAAAAAAGAAGAGAACATAATAGAAAGTGTAGGATAACGCAGTGTAAAGCTCACCTTCATTATACCAGGGTCAATATAGTCAGCTATATTATGACCTTCCCAGATCTCTGGTATCCTATCATATTTTTCAGATGGATTCATTAGGTCCCAGTATTCTAGGAAAAAAAGCAGCAGAAATTAGCTTTATTTATTTTATTTATTTATTTATTTATTTTTTACACAAGTTAAAATATTTTAAAGAAAAAAAAATCGCCATGCAATGATCTCTGACGCACACTCTTGTGAGTGGTAAAAATGTAGGTGCAAGATAATAAGATGCAAAGTCATGCTTGACTCCAATCAATACCAAATGAGTTAAGATATTCATCAAACAAGAGAAAAAGAAAACCAAATCATCTCAGTGATTCTAAAAATGGGAAGCACAAAGAGGGAAAAGAGCATGTTAAGAATAAAAAACTGGGGAAATCATCTGATAACATAATTAAATATTAATAAGGATGCTTACAGGGGAAAAAGTTAGGATAATTAGGGTGAGATTTTCTTCCTTGAAATCAGCTGAAATTCTTTTGGTTCAATTTCACTTTTAATTATACTGAGACTTGTATAATACTTACTTTGTAGATCTAAAATATAATCATCTCCCATTTCCACTTCAAGATCCCTTTCCTGCAAAGGCATACATATGGTATAAATATTATAAAATTTCCCAGGTACCTAATATACAAATGTATTTGACTATTCCATTATTTATTTCTCCAATTCAGAAATGTCAGATATACTCTGAAAGCCACTTACGGTTTTCTTTTTAGGTAAATCTACTTCCATTCGTTTCTTCCGTGTTACTGCTCCCTCTGGAATGAAGGGTGGCCTTTCCTGAAATCAGTGCAAGATGTTTGATTGCAAAAGCCTCCAATCCCCTTTTAATTTTAATGTTTTAAGTCAGCAACCCAAAGGTGCACTAATGCAAACAGAATATCATTGCTATATGTTCCTCAGTGATAAGAGTTCTGAATTCACTCATCATTTCAGCAAACAATATCATGGATTCAAACAACATGCATCTCAACATTAATCTGTTCGTACTTCAAGTCAGCAAAGATTTTCATAATATTTATATTTCAAATAATATGGAAAAAGGTATAAAAAGAAGTGCTAATGATGACACAACTTACCTTGTGATCTCTTTTTGCTGGTACAGCAAGATGTAATCGATTCAGCACTTCATTCACTTTATTTCCTTTCATTTTGGTTTCAACCCGATGGGCCAGTAGTCTGTCACAAGCCTAGAAGAAAAATAGAAAGTAGCATTAAGGAGGGAGAGAACTTCCAGATAAAAAAAGAGATTAATAAACTATCCTCTAAGCTGTGGACAACTACCTTCAAATACAACACTTCATTGATTTTTTACTTAAAAAAATACTAGTATTGGGTGCTTAAAAAAAAAAAAAAAAAAAAAAAAAAT
>NW_017729004.1:24273095-24280276 GCF_001723915.1 Gavialis gangeticus | reverse complement strand
AAAAAAAAAAAAAAAAAAAAAAAATCAGGAATAGATCTGTAATAATTCACAAATCTAAACTTCAGATTTAATTGTAAGGAAAATCAATCACTAACATCAAGAGCCTGCAACCAACACAAGGGGGAAATAAGCAGCAAGGATTTGTACAAAGATCTCTCTTCAGTCTGTCTGCTGCATTTGGGGACAAGCAAAAGGAAATCTGTATTTATGGTCAATTTCAATTCTTTTTTAAAGGACATTTGGAAAAAAAAATTCTGCCAAGTGCAAGACAATGAATTACAATAAAGTATATGGTTGCCACATTCGTTCAATTTCAAATAAAAACATGGAAACAGCTTCCAACATAAGACTTGAGTAATGTTTCATACAAGTGTGTAAACAGTTTCCAGAAAAACAACTACCTTCAATTTTATTTTTAGATGTACCCATGGGCTAACTCTAGGAGAACATCAGTTCGTTAAGGAGAACCATTTCGAGTATGTTCTTCTAAGCTGCAGACAGTTCTCAACTTGCTGAGAATAGCAGTGCTGAATTAAAGAATATCTTTTTGTCAGCTAAATCTATGATAAAATCTGAAGTATGTTAACCTTCCGAACATATTGTTTCTGTGCATTATTTTGAGAAATAGCAACATTATCTGAACAGAAATTAAAAACAGCCATTGTGGAAAACAATGGAGAGGCTCCTTCAGAGAACACAGCAATTTTACAAGGATTAGGTACATCCATTAGCATTTTCCAACAGTGACTTTTCAGTCTATTTTGCATCAAGATCCACTTTCCGGGTTTTCATTTTAATATGCGTAGTGTCTTTTGCCATTTTTTAATTAATTATCTACAATTTGTTTTACTTCTACTACACTTTTCTGAATTAAGACTGTGCGAGTATTGCTCCATGGTTTTCAAAAGACACATTTCTTAAAGCTGTCCTCATAAGCAAAACTATTAAAAAACTAAGTCAAAAGTAAAAATAATAATGTTTGTTTGTCTAATTCTAATTGCCATGCATCTATGTCAGACAGAAACAACAAACAATAATGTTGCTTATATGACAATCTCATTTCAAAGAGCGCCAGAACATGGAGTCCAAGAGTGCCAGAAATCTCAGAAACAACAAAAAAAATGTCTGCCTGGCTTGATGCAGTACAGCCACGTATGGGCTTACAAAGAAAAAAGATAAAGTTAGATCCATATCAGGGTCATGTGTACACACATGTAAGCACCGCAGTGCCCAGCGCTGCTGCATCACTTGTAGTTGTATAAGCAGCAAAATGCATGTCAGAATGCAGAAAATGGCAGAGGTCTGCTTTTGAACTAACACACATAGGTGTTCTAGTTCAAAAGTGCACCACTGCTATTTTCTACACACTAACACGCATTTCGCCGCTTATACAACTGCAAGCAATGCAGCACCATGCATGTCAGCTTGCATGCAGAGAAGACTCAATTAACTGAGTCTGCTCTGACACGCCAAACACAAAATGTATGTGTATAAATGCCCATATCTATCTGTATTCAAAAGAAGAGAAGAAACTCACCTCTGTTTTAACTTTAATTACCCCTTCTTCTGTTAGAGTACTTGTTTCTATTACAGGAAGGCCTTCTGCTTCTAAATTTTCAAAAATATTCTGAAATATAAGTATTAAGCTAATATTAACATGGGGGTGGTTTATTTCTTAAAGAGCGCTGCTTCCAAATTACATTTCCAATTGCATGTCAATGTTCAAAATTCTTCAGTCACTCATAGCTGAGAAATATTGTTAACAATGTTTTCCTAAAAAGATGGACAGAAGCTTGATCAATGTTAATTGCTATTGTTTAAATACTTTATGGAGATGAAATATAGCTTCTCAGAGAGGCAAAATTTAAATCATACAATGTATATGTGTTTAGAACTTGTAAAATTCAGGCCCAGATGCAAGTACATGAAAAGACCCCCAAACTTTCATATATGCACCCTAAAATTTATTAGGCAGTGTACAGAGTTGGGGAAGTGTCAGTACCGCTGTATAAGACAAATCACAAGACTCTATTTAGAGTAGTTCTGGCTATCTATGTTCAAAAACAAATTTAAACTGGAACAGATGCTGAGGAGAGCTGGGACGATGCTTAGGAAAACAGCAAACCTATGAGTGAAGACTAAAAGAGCTTCACTCATCTAGCTTAGGCAAACAAAGGCTGAGAAGGGATATGAATATTCTTTAAAAATACACTTGTAAAGTGAATAGCAGAAAAGAAGGAGAGCTATTTAGGTTAAACAGCAAAGCTGGTACAAGATCAAATGGATGCAGACTGGTAGCAAACACATTTATACTGGGAGTTAGAAGAACATTTCAAACCATTAGAAGATGGAAGTTCTGGAATGTCCTTCCAAACAAAACAGTGGGGGCAGGGAACCTAAATTACTTCAAAAGGGGAAAATTTACCAGATGGATTACACAGGGATATTCTGGGAGCAGTAATCTAAGCATGTGATTTGTGGTTTGAGTTGTTAGTAATCCCATGAAAAGACTGAAACAAACTTGATTTCTCTGTGCATAGACTGTATATGTGGGAAGTGGCTGGTTATCAGCAGACCTTCTGCTGGTTGCCTTGAGCAAATGGAAAAATTTTCCCCCTCTGAATATGCTATTTGGCACCTGTTTTTTCCATGAGATTGTCTTCCCCTTTTCCGTTTCTTTGAAGGATACTGGCCATGGCTTGAAGTTGGAGATAGAACTACCTGAATATCTAGTACTTGGTTGGTGGGTCTTGTCTACCTGCCCATGGTCAAACCAGCCAGCAGGTATAGAATCAAGAAGTAATTTCCTCCCAAATCAAATTGGCAAGGACTTTTTTCCTCCTTTATATAGCATGTTTACATGGACCTAAGATCACCTGAGCATTTTCACCCACTCTACTTTCTGCCATTGCAATGACCACAGAATCACAGGAAAAAAAAAAAAAAAAAAAAGACTAGAAGGAACCTGAAGTCCAATGTCACCTAATCCAATGTCACCCCTGTCTAAACCACTTGAGATGACTGTTTGTCTAGCCTATTCTTAAAAACTTATGGCCTAAGAAGCTCCTTCCAGCTCCGTTTCCAAAATGCAAAAAAGAAAATGAAAAGAGCCTTCTCACCTTGTTTTCCTCAGGAAGTTCTGAGATCCTCTTCACATCACACTTGTTTGCTACAATTATAAGTGGCTAATAAAAAGAAAGTAATTAGTGTTAAACTGATTTTTCACATTATAAAAAAATTAGATTTGAACAGTAATTAGATCAGTTCTACCTTGTTAGCAAAAAGCGGTTTAATATTTCTGAAGAGTTCTAGTTGCTCCTCCAGGCTATGTCCACACTGCTCAGACACATCCATTACATACAGCACAGCAGCACGAAGATGTGCAAGCGCTGTTATAGCCTGCATCTCAATGGTGTTCCTTTCTTCCAAAGGATGATCCAAAATACCAGGAGTATCCACCACCTAAAATTCAGATATATTTAATTAACTCAGGTCTTAATATAACATGACTACCCATAAAAGAAGATCTTGAGAATTAAAGATGAAGGAAAGAAAAGGAATATGGACTGATCAACCTTTCACAGCATGTGCTTGCTTTCTGATCAGGAAAAAAAGAGTGACACTTACAATATCAATCACACGTGCATACTTCCATTCTAGCCACACAAAAAAAAGGGCCATGAAGATTATAAATTTAGTCAAAGTAAGGAAGCGAGAGTGGAATGACAAAAATTTCAGTATTAAATTAGAATGTGAAGAGTACTTCATTTCACAGCAAGATAAAAGACTAATAAAAAAAATGAGTTGGTGAATACAACCAACTATTATAATGAATTTTTGTGTGAACTGAACCACAAAGTCAAGAGATTGGCCCTGATATGATTCAGATTTTAGAGATGAATTATCTATGGCTACTGATGAATTACCCAAGTTCCCCATCCTTCCCAGAAGCAGGAATACCCCCGTATGTTCATTTTTAGAATAGCTTCTGCCCACTGACCGCATCTAGTCCAATATGTTGCACAGCAGTCCTTTGGGTAAAATTAACTGGTAACTGTAATCAAGAAAGCTAAATGCAATTCACAATTCAAAACTGAACAGCAGGATTCTCATGGATTTGTTTCCTGTGGAATGAGAGCTGTGAACAGTAATAAATCTTACCTGCCAACGCAGATACTTATAATCCATGTGTCCTACAAAGAGGGATTTGGTAGTAAAGGCATAAGGCTGTACTTCTACATCTGCTCTTGTCACCTTAAAACAAACAGAAAATAGAATTATTTTTGTGTGTTTAATGTAGGGATGTCACAGACAAATCACATGGGCTGGATGTAGCCTATGGAGCTCTATCATCTGGCCCATAAGGCTGCCCCTGACTCTGGAAATTTGGTGGAAGGACAAGCAGCAGCAGTGTTAACTGCTGTGGTTCCCACAGCCATGGCAGTCAGCAGTTGTCACTCATCTTACTATGCAATTTCCTGCCCCTGGACAACCCTACAGGCTGGATTTCAAGGGCAGAGCTGTGTCACCTTACCCTCATGGCTGGAAATTTGGTGGCAGAGCAAGCAGTGGCAGTGTTAGTCACCAAGGCTTGTCTCACCACCAAATTTCTAAGCATCCTTATATGGGCTAGATCCAGAGTTGCAAAACCATGTCATCTGGCCTGCAGTGCTGCCCATGGGCCACAACCCAGCTTTGTACTCTGGATCTGCCCAGAAGTCAGAAATCAACTGGTGGGACAAGTAACCACTGCAATTAATGCTGCCACCACTTGCCCCACCACCAAATTTCCATTCTCACAGGCCAAATGATACGGCTCTGTGCTCCAGATAAGTCTGGGACCCTTGGTTCAATGAGAAGATGTTGCTACCTGAAACGCACTATGACCTCAACATCATACATTTTACTTGCTGTTTTTTTTTTTTTTAAATGTGATAGAAACTTTCCTCAGATAGACAAGTTGATGATACACCAACTTACATTATTTAAAAACAACTTAAAAGAATGAAAAAGAAATAAAAAAAAGAAATTCACGTCTTTCTTCTAGAAGCCAGAGAATCCCACAAAATCCCTAGTCCTACATTCAGATCTCCATCTCAAACTCTTATGTGGGTATATGAAGATTCCCAAAGACTTGATCTTTTAGAATGATTCTTAATTAAAAGATATTCTGGTATTTATTTTTAACAGGAACCATTTTGCAAACCTTATTTATAAAGCTGGACTTTCCAACGTTTGGGTAGCCACACAACAGCAGAGTTCGTGTATTTGGATCAATGGTTGGTAAACGGGACAAATGCTGTCGCACTGAAAAGTTATAAAACTTATTGAATTATACATGATAATTAGCTTTTATGTACAGACTAAAGCAGAAGAGAAATATCTTTACAGACAGGAAAGCTAATAATTTTATCCTTTTACATTCTACTCTGAAGTGTTATAAATATTAATTACATGGAGGAGAAACAGTCACCAGTAGATCAGAACAAGCCACCTATGGAGCACTTTGATTTCATTCATTAACCCTCGGGTGAACCGTTTGTAAATAGAGTTTCATTATAATTTTACTGTCAATGTTATTTTAAATTAACTTTTTGCTACCTTAAACAGAAACAACGTAGTCATTATGCAACAGAGGCTATGAAGAAGAAGAATTCTTACAAAATATTTGGCACTGGTTTTCTTTGACATTGGGAAGTGATGCAGATAAAAATCTCCTGCAACACTGCCAGAGTAGATAAGATAAAATAGGAAAAAATGCACTCAATTAACTTGATCAACTGTGAATACAATGTTTAAGATACTTAACTAACATCCAGTCAGTTTCAAAATTAAATTAGAAATACTTTAAGGTACTATCATTTTCCTTTGGGCTCCAGTGCCAGTCATATTTTCCTGGTTTTTAAAAATATCTCCTGTTGTTGTATGAAAGACTCAAGTACGTGAATCTGACAGATTACCCAAGAGAAACAGTGAGATTTATAATCTAGAAATTTTTTCCCTCTAATCTCTTTTACTTGATATATTTTAGGTGCTATCTGTAACAAGAGATGGGAATATTTCAGACTCAGTGTGAATTTTAAGTGCTCTCTTCACAATTAGAAGTGCACTGATAGATTGGTCCACATTAGATCGCTACTGATAAAAAGGAAAATTGACATCACTGGCAACTGGCTTTTTCTAGCTAGCGTAGCCAATAATAACACTGATAAATGCCGTGTGCATGCAGGCACCTGCAGCGTGCATGCAGCTGGGCAGTGTAGAAAGTAGCTTCTGGCCGGTAAATCTGTGAAGAAAAGAGGTGGAGGTAGTGGGGGGTAGGGGCAGATCAAGGCCCCCACGATGAGGGAGGGAGTGGGGCTGGCGCAGGTGCTGCTTAGTCAGGGTGGGGCACGAGACGGAGCCATGAGCAGCTTGTCCAGGGGGCACAGCTCCCATCTCTATGTGCACCCCCAGCAGAGGCATGGGGGGCATGCATCCCCCAGATGCGTGCAGGGCGAGTATAGGCTGCCCGCTGCAAGATCAAGGCCAGGGGCTGTGCCAGCCTCTTCCCAGCAGGGGGGCTGGGCTGGGGCAGGCTACAGCCCAAAATTCACCATTGCCCCCTGCAGACTGCCCCTCCCAGTAGTGCCACCACTGTCTGCCTCACCCCCACTGGGAAGAGGCTAGCACAGCTGCTGGCCCCAAGTCTACAGCAAGCAGCTCTCCATCACCCCATGCACAAATCCAGGAGGGACATGTCCCCCATGCCTCACCCAGGGGTACACACAGTGACAGGTAGCCGCCTCTCCCTTCGCATGAGGTTCCCCTGGCTCTGTCCCACACCCCGCCCTGGCGGGGCAGCACCTGCCCCTGCCCCAGCCCCACTCCCTCCCTCGCTGTGGGGGCTTCAATCTGCCCCCCACATGCATTCCCCCTCCACAGACCTATTGGCCAAATGCTGCTTCCCAGACTGCATATTGGCTACTGGATCAGTATCAGCCAATAAGGCTGGTTAATAATTAGCCATCGGTATCGGCCAAAAAAATCTTTATTGGTGCACCCCTATTCACAATGCTTCAGTTTAGCATATTTCAATACACACCTTGCTCCAAATATTCCAAACTTTGTTTTTGTCTTTTGATAATTGTGCACATCCGTCCCAAAGCAGCACGTTTCAGTTGTTTGCAGCGATAAAGGGA
>NW_017729004.1:24250829-24268095 GCF_001723915.1 Gavialis gangeticus | reverse complement strand
TCTGTCCCACACCCCGCCCTGGCGGGGCAGCACCTGCCCCTGCCCCAGCCCCACTCCCTCCCTCGCTGTGGGGGCTTCAATCTGCCAACCACATGCATTCCCCCTCCACAGACCTATTGGCCAAATGCTGCTTCCCAGACTGCATATTGGCTACTGGATCAGTATCAGCCAATAAGGCTGGTTAATAATTAGCCATCGGTATCGGCCAAAAAAATCTTTATTGGTGCACCCCTATTCACAATGCTTCAGTTTAGCATATTTCAATACACACCTTGCTCCAAATATTCCAAACTTTGTTTTTGTCTTTTGATAATTGTGCACATCCGTCCCAAAGCAGCACGTTTCAGTTGTTTGCAGCGATAAAGGGAATCACCATATTTCATCAGTCGCACATAATCCTTAGCAACGCTGTGGGGGAAAGGAGGAAAAGGTCAATCTGCTATTATCACACTGACAGAGGGAAAAAAAGAAAATAAATGCATCTTACTTGTCAATCAGATTCTTGGCAATATTAATCTGTCCTAATGCCAACTTGTAATGATCTTTGTCATAGAGAACATTCATCAAATCTGCATAAAAGGGATGGATATCCTAAAAAGTACGGAACAAAAAATAATTAAACAAAACATTTTGGAATGTTTTCCTTCATGAACAGAGAATCTTAAGCAACTACAAATTTTATTTTTTTTCCTAGATACAAGAAATACACTAGTATGGTTGGTAAGTACGAACTGAAAGCTGTTTTTCTAGATTTAAGAAACTCTGGTGAAAACAGCCTGCTGTCCAGAATGTGTAAATTAATCCTAATTTTGAATTCTTGCTTTATAGCGTCTCATCGGACTGATTAACACAAAACTAAGCTTCTGTGTTTGTCTTTAGTTTTACAATAGTTTGTGTTAAGGGGGAAAAAAAGATATTATGGAAAAAAGAAAAATACAAGCATGCTGTGTAGCAGTAGACTTTTTTCTAAAAACATACTGCTTTATGTAGAAATACATCAAGAAGGCAAACTTTTGCTTTTACTCAGTGACCTCATTTCTTCATGATGTTGTAAAAATGTTTCTTTTATGCTCCCACAAACCCTTCTGCCCATCACAAATGCAACTTTTTCACGTCAATTGTATTTCAAGAGTTTAAAGCATGCCATGATCAGTATATAAAAGAACCTCAGAAAGGCTATTTTAATTCCACATACGCTTTACTTTTAAAGCAACACATTTTAAATACCTTGAACCAACCATCACAGAAGTTGCTACCTCAGAAAAAGAAGTAAAAACAAAAATAGCCATCATCATTGGACAACTAGCAAAGCCGAAGAAAGTCTGGAGTAGTAACAACTTCACTATGAAAACAAAATTCCACCTACAATATGCTGCTGTCATTTCAACAATGCTCTATGGCTGCAAGATCTAGACACTCACTAGGGCACTGGAAAAGCAAATTGAGACCTTTGAAATGCAGTGCTCTGGAAGACTTCTACACATACCCTACAATGCATACAGAACAAATAAATCTGAGAAAGATCAAATCAGACAAGAAGTTGGCAAACACAAACCCTTATTAGAAATCATAAGAATAAAAATGCAGTGGTTTGGACACATAACAAGCAGGCCTGGTAATCTTGCCAACACCATCCTGCAGGGTGCTATGGATGGATGAAGAGGAGGAAGACCCAGGACAAGCTGGACCACCAACATCAAAGTCTGGGATTAAAACTGACTGATTGTACAAGGATTGCAGAAGACCAGGAAGAACAGAGGAAAGTTATTGCTACATCAAAGGTGCCCCAATGGTCAGTGTGGCCTTGGGACTGACTGACCAATACTTTTAAAGAAGCTTGACCCTGTGACAGTATCCAACGCAAACCAAATAGGGAAGATGTCTTTTGAAATGTTGCAGTGGAATACATCATTAGATATAAAAACAAACCCAGAAAAGACAGTCCTAATACAAATTACATTCACAATTCTATAGCTGGATAAGTTCAGGTAGATCACTCGCTGTACACAAACTCCCACTTAAATGACTATAGTTCCTACTGAAGGACTGAGCATTAATCTAAGCATCATGGACAGGATCATGCTTTTGTTACTGTTTTTTACAGCACTGAGTATGCTACTGGTGCTTTAAAAACAAGCTTAAGACAAGTTACTGTTATGTGGGGACAATTCATACCCATCTTCAGATATTCATGCTTTCTACTGAATATATGAGTGGCAGTAAGTATCACAAAAGTAATACTGTTTATGGAGCACCTTTCAGCTAGAAGTAGAAAGCGGCCCTCCACCCAAAATAATTGCCTGCCCCTGCTTTAACTAGTTTAACAGGCCTGTATGTGTGTCTACATAAGGTTCAAACTGTTCTGTTATGCATGTCCATATCCAAACTGAAACTTTCCTAGAAACTACAGGTTTCCCTCGCTTTATGCTGTACACGCATTCCTGGAAAATGGCACTTAAATCAAATTTGCATAAAGGGAACCCACTTTACAATGTAACAAATAGGGATAAGTTCCAAAACCTCGACTGTACTGACCCCCAGACCCATTTCTACCACTTTTACAGGACAATTTTGGTACTCACCAAGAGCAGACAGTGGACACACACACAGTGGTGGTAAATGTTTAGCTGGTGTGAAGAGAGGGTGATGAAGGCTTCATTGATGGACCAGGGACAGGGGTAGGAGATAAGCTAGCAGGACACTTATAAGCCATAATGGGGGTGGGCAACTACAGAAACATGCATTACAGACAATGACCGAAGAGCACAGATCCACACAGGACACATAGTGCACATCATTCCCACAACGCACCACACAAAAGCAGCTGAATGCAGGCTTCCACCACACCAATCGCATAAGAGTGAATTTACAGCGCATATAACAAATTTTTGTTATTTGTAGATTGCAAGGGGCAGGAAGGGACCTTGGAAGATCTTCAGGTCCAGCCCCCCGCACCAGGCAGGAAAGATAACAGGGGTCAGGTGACCCCAGCAAGGTGACTGTCCAGTCTCCTCTTGAAGATTTCCATGGTAGGCGATTACACCACCTCTGGAGGGAGCTTATACCACAGTCTGGACACCCTGACTGTGAAGACATTTTTCCTAACGTTGAGCCTGAACTGGCCTTCCAGAAGTTTGTGGCCATTACTCCTAGTCTTCCCCTTGGGTGCCCTGGAGTCATCACGTAAAAGCAAATTTGCACATACAGAACCCACATAAAGAAGCCTGTAACTGCTAAATCCCAAAAACTCCTGCAAAAAAAACAGTGCCACGTGGACTGTTAAGGGCCCCTAGTGGTCACAACTGATTTACTGTCTTATCTGGAAGAATCTCCTTCTGTAGCACAAGTTTCCCTGGACATTTTTACACATGCATGTGCCACAACACTAGGTGGTGTGACACACGCAGTTGTATAAGTGGCAAAATGCACGTCAGCGCACAGAAAACAGCAGTGGGGGCACACTTCTGAACTAAAACACATCCATGAAAAAGCACATGTATAAATACCAGCTAGCGCCCCGCTGGAACGCGGCTTTGGCAGTCCACTCAAAAGAGAGAGACTCTCCCGCAGGCACAGACCATCCCTTCGACACCTCCCATCCCAGCCACGCACGCTCACAATGCGACAGCTCCCGGCAGATGCCTAGAGATAAACGTCATTTAAATGCCCAAACGTTGAAGTCACTCACATCCAACTTGGGAAAGTCGGTTAAGATCTGGGTGAGGCGGTCGTGATAATTCTGCTGAGTGTACTTGACTTTTCGCATATAAAACTGGCGAATGCGATGGATCTGGTAATGCTTGTGGATGACGGTCGGGGTTTTCCGCTGCGTCTTGGACAGCGTCAGGTCTATGAAGTCCTGCAAGCAGAGACACGTGAGCGCCAGCTGTCCCGTACAAGGGAGGCCCAAGCGGCCGGGGCCTCCACGTGGGCAAGCGCTGCCCCCGGGTCCCCCCGCCCCACCGCGAGCGCCAGCCCCACCCTGGCGGACGGAACCACCGTGATCTTCTTGAAGTTGTAGAGCGCCATGGTGCCGCCGCGCACGAGCCGCCCGGCCGGAAGGAAGAGGAAGTGGGAGGTGTTCTCGCGAGACTCCCAGCCAAGCCGGCAGCAGCGTGCTTCCGCCCTAGTGAGCGGCGGCCACAGCGCCCCTGGCGCTGGAGGCCGGCACTGCAGCCTCGCAAGGGGGGGGGGCTGCTCTCGCGCCTACACAGACCTGGCCCCTGGGAGTAAAGCACGTGGTAGCCGTGGAGCCTCCCGCTCCTTTTTGCTTCGAGGCCCTTCGGCCCCACTGGCAGCGCTGGACTGGCCCGGCTTGGTGGGCAGACGACACCTCCCGGCTCTTGGTGTTGGCGTCGTTTTCTTGAGGTCGGATGGCAGCGCGTCCTTGTGGCCTCCACCCCACTGGGATCTGAGTGCCCGGAGTCGGGGTCCACACACGATGTCTGGTGCGGCAGAGTTGGTGGTTGAGGATTGCTAGCTCCATGCTGGTGACGTTGGGTTGAGCGAGGATGCCGGTGTTTCTGCACCGTCTTCTCGCTGCACGTGGAGGATTTCCCAGACCTCTCCAGGCTCTTGAGATGATGGCAGTAAGGCAGGGGACACAAGTGGCCGGATGCTGTGAGAGGTGTAAAAATGTGCTTGATTGCCATGCAAGGCAAGACTCCCACAAGTCCATGCCAGTCTGACCAGGGGGCAACGTTCCTTCCTGACCCCAGATATCTGCTGATCAGTCTGAGCTGAGCGGAGGGGCGAGAAAGAGCCTCTAGCCTGCAACGTGCAGGGTTAAGACCCAGCAACGTTCCCGCTAAGCTGTGCAGGCATGCCTGGCAGCACAGCATGAGCGCGCCTGTGTGGCTGTACACACCACACGAGTTAGAGGGAACGCTGAGACCAGTGTTCCCTCTAAGGAGTAGTGGTCCGTGAACGCGCTGCTTCAGTCCTGCCTCCCCCTTTTGGTGCGGTCCGCCAGTAAGTGTCCCACAGTAAGTGGCCAGGAGGGAGCAGGCAGGGTTCAGCCAGCACCTTTCTCCATGCTAACTGCTGCCCAGAGCAGTGTAGTGGAGTGCTGTGGGGCAGCCATGGACCAGACACAATCAATTGATAGATGGCAATACAACCCTTGTCCTAGCTCCGAGCTTGCCAAACTTGTGAATCCTTCCCAGTGCAAGGGAGATGCACCCTAATGCAGCCAAGAGCCATGCGACGCACAGCTTGCAAGACGTGTGTGTTCCCCAGGGCAGCGACCTGGGTGCAGAGCTGTCACTTCAACAGTCACTTGCTGTTTAATGCCTTCTTGGGATAAATCATCAGTAAGAACTGAAAAAAACAGAAAATCACCCAGCAGAGACAAAGTGTGCTCACTCCCTTTAATGACATTTTTTTGCAAAAATCTTGTTGGTTTAATAAAAGATATTATTGAATTGATTCAATTGATCAATTGAATTGATCCAATTGATTGAACTGGAAGGGAGGCACCAGGGCTGGCGTGGGACACTTACCGAAAGTAAGCTCCTCGCCCCTCATGCGGGGCAGGCAGTGGCTCCCCCCTGAGGTGAGACAAGGGAGGGGTGGGCAGGGGGCTGGCACAGGCTCTGCTGGCTCAGGCGAACTGCTCCACTCCCCAGCCCTGATGCCATGTGCCTCCTTCCTCCCCGAGGTGATACAGGAGAGCAGAGCAGTTCCCCGGAGCCAGCAGAGCCTGCGCCAGCCCCCACCTCACCTCGCCTCGGGGAGGAGCCGCTGCCTGCCCTGCATGAGGAGTCAGGCGCTTACCTTCGGTAAGTGTCCCATGCCGGCACCAGTGCCTCTGCCTCACTCTGTGCCCAGCTTGTCTCTGAGTGGTGCGCGGCAAGATTTTTAATTGTGCGCAGCCACACACACGCGCAGCTTAGAGGGTACCTTGGCTGAGACGAGTAGGAGCACTGGCACAGCCCAGTCAAAATTCTCAGCCTTGGCTGCAGCCAGCACCTAATACCTCTGTAACCCAACGCAGCCAACAACCTGCCAACACCCAATGCCTCTAAGTAAGCTGAAAAACGAACCGTGACACATGTAGCGGCAGAAGGAGAGGAAAAAAATCCCTTCCCAGCCGCATGTGGCAACCAGCAAAGCCTGGAAGCATTGGGAAATACCCACAGGAGAGCATGGGCATAACTACTGCTAGATCATCCTTTCCCAATGCCTGTCTAACCTCTTCTTGAATACCTCCAAGGATGGTAATTCTACAACTCTCCTAGACCTCTAGTCCACTGCATTGCTATCCCAACAGTGGTCACTTATTGGATCACTCATTGCTTAGCCCAACTGGATCCCACGCTGGTTAGAAAAGTAGGGTTGTAATACAATATGGATAATGATGGTAATGGTTTTTCCTTCCCCACTCCTTCATCCATGCTACTCTTTTTCTTTTTTTCCCAATCTTGGTAATTTACGTACAAGTCATTTAAGATCCCTACTGGTAACTTGGGCACCAATTTATATCTTGCAAATGACGCAAGCCATTTGCCAGACCCTATTCATTTCTGTATGAAAGACACTGGTTAAACTGAATTAAGCTTCCCTTCTATTTCACCCTGGAACAGTGGCCTGGAACTGTTAACACCTTATTAAGGCTGGTTATAGTGTAATTCAGAGTCCCGGCAGAAGCAATAAATCAAGCATCTGGTTGACTTTTGTCTGTAAGTAAATTACTTAACCCCTGTCTGTACTAAACAGGCTGCTGCACACTACAAAGTCTCTTTTAGTCTCTGGGGGAGGCTGCAGGGAGAGTTTGGCCAAGCTTTAAATGCAGAGGCAGAGCCTCAGTATTTGGTGCTTTTCCCTGTGATGAAGGAATTCATCCCTCTGCTGAGCAAACTAAGCCTGCTGCTACCATCTAGCAGGGGGCTTCTGGGTTTACAGGATTAGCCAACAACTGAGTATGTCAGCCAGTAGTCTGAACAGCATAAGGAAGGCTTTCTTGGCAAATTTCCACTAGCCCAACTTTCCAAACACAGGGGAGGGTTCTTTATTATTATATATATGGGCCTTGATTGCTTCTCATGTATCACCTACAGGAGATTTAAATCCCTGCTTGCTAGTGTGTGTGTGTATGTGCGCGCGCGCACGCATAAATAGGTAGATAGATGTCTGTGTAGATGTGTGTGTGTGTGTTTATATGTACGTATATATGTATATACTAGCCAATTGCCTGTCAAAAATGATGGGGGGGTGGCCAGGGACAGTGGCCTGTGTCCAGCTCTGCTCCCCCCCGCCCTTCAGGGCTGGGCCCTCTCCCCCCTGCCATTTCGGGGCTGAGGCTGTGGCCAGGCTGGGCCGCCCCCTCCGTCTGCTGGCCCCGCCACCCCATCAGCTCTGTCACTGCCGCCTGCAAGGCCAGCAGGGCATGGCCAGCAGCGCTGGCCTTGCCACCCCATCCTTTCCATTTTCGCGGCCTGCAGGGAGCAGGGTGGACAGAGCCAGTGCTGCTGGCCCTGCTCCCCCCTCCATCTGCTCTGTCACCAGCACCACCTGCAGGGTCAGGAGGCCGGGGCCAATGGCACTGGCATTGCCACCAGGGGGGCAGGGCCAGTGCTGCTGGCCCATCCGCTCCATCGCCTGCATGGGGGGTGGGGATAGAGGCCCAGGCCCAGACTCACTCCTTCCACCCCCGCCACCTTGGGGCCGGAGCTGCTTCCCCCACCCCCACCTGGGGGGCCAGCAGGGACAGAGCCCAGTGTCTGGCCCTGCCCCCCCCCAATTTGGGCCCAACCTTGTTTTCCCTCCCCAGCAGTTCAGGTTTGGGGCCGTTCCCCCGTCCCCTCCCTTGACATGGTGGTCCCAACCCTGTTCCCCCCCTCTTGTGCTGCCGCCACCTCCTCCACAGAGTGGGGGGGGTGCTCCCCCTTTTCCCCGCTGCTACAGGGCCAGGCCTGGCCCCCCCACCATCCCCATTGCCATTGCGTGGCCTGGTGCACACCCCCTCATACCCTCCACTTTGGGGCCAGGCCAGGCCCAGTGTGCCCCCCTGCTGCCGCTGCCACTTCCAAGGAGCAAGCGGGTGGGGGAGCGAGGCCAGCAGAGCTGCCGCCTTCGGGGAGCAGGGCAGGGGGAACGAGACCAGCTGTGCTGGCCTCGCCCCCCCGCTCCGTCCCCTGTGTCCCCACCATCATGGCGGTGCTCCGCCACACTGCCACCTCCTGTCTGAACGCTGTATTCGCACTCTGATTGGTTGTTTCCTTCAGCCAATCGGAGTGCAAATAAAGCATTATAGTCAGATGGACAGACAGACTATGGCTTTTCTAATATTCTAATATTATTAAAATAAGAGTATATCTATAGGATCCCTGTACCCTAACCAGCCTGTCTCTTTTTTTCTACATCCAAATGGAAATGTGATTTACAAGTGTGGTAAAGATTAACACACACACACGTTCCTGTTCACTGTAGCAAAGATTTTCTGGAATATTTAGTTAATTAAAACTAGACTATAGATGTTCCCCTCTCTCTCCCGCCCCACAACACACAAACATACCCATCTTCCTTGTACTCTTTGTACCACACAGTAAATGATCCTTTCCACCTGAGTGCACAGCCATTGTATTATTCTGTCAGAGTGCCATTTTTTCAGTTTTGTGTTGTTTTGTTTTCAATTACTCCTTCTGCATTTCCTTCATGTTGATCATATTATCAGTTTTGCTAGGATGCTCCAAACAGCTATCAGCGTACTGGGAATTTTCAAGGTATTTGAGCAGTAATAATCCATCTAATCAGTCAGCTCACCCACTAATCCTTTCCACAAGTTAATTTCAGTAATGAATAGATGAGCACTACTCACAACACACAGGCTGAAAAAACCACCCTAGCTCCTACACTCCCATCTATTTCATAGCTGCACTATTATGATGGGGCGTGCTGTGTGGTAAACATTTTAATGCAGTTACTTTGGTCTCTCTTTCAGAAGTGTAGTTTAAACAGTGAGGAGGTTTGATTTAAGTGTCCATTACACTTATATATTCTTTTAGTTGCACAAGTGTTTTCTAATGATCTTAAATGCATATTATAAGAGGGTTCTCCTCTCTCCTGCATATAGAGTGAACCAGTGTATAGAGAAGTAAATAAAAACAAGTGCCATATTTACTTATGCTGACATAACACTATTGATATTAACAGATTTACTTCCAGTTTGCATCGGTTTAAGAAACTAAGTAGCAGTGCTGTAGCAAATTGCTTTGCCGGTCAAGATGAAGACAGCATATTTGCTTCAAGACAGCGAATGATATTTTGCATTTATAGTATACTTTATTTTAAGAGCATATAAAAACAATGCTTATTTTGATAAAGAATGCTTATGCTTTGATAAAAACAATGCTCTTCAGGATAAAGAATCAAGGAGGGATTAGGATGAAGGCGTCCATTGGGATTAAGATGCTAACATCCTGAGAGGTAACACCTGGTTGATTAATGCTTCTAAGAAATATCAGAGATGGAAAGCTGTAAGTGCTAAGTGTTGCTATTGGTTGACAGGTTCTGAACCAATCAGTGTAAGAGTAATTTAAGCATGGCTTCGTTCCCAAAATTGACTATGGAAAAGTCAGTTTGGGGAATTCCGTGGAGATCTCAGAACAGCAAAGACTTCCTATTCTTGAAGAAGAGTGCTTGTGCCCACAAGCTTGCAAAGAATTTTTCCAGCTATGTAGCTGGTCTAATAAAAGATTGCACATCTACCCAAAGAATCTTGCTTGTCTGGAAAAGTGGCACTCATTCCTGCTGAGCAAATTTCTTCCCTGCATATAATCAATCACATCTTTGAACAAACATACTTTTTCATGTTTTTTTGTAACAGTTAACCCAACAGAAGAAACACAGCTAAGAGACATGGGACTGGTTGTTAACTCTTCTGCATGGATTAGCAGTAAAATTCTTTATTAGCTTCTAATCAGTTATGCCAGAATGCACCACTGACAGCAGTGCAGTTGCCTACATGCCACTCGGGCATAATTTGGCTCAGAGCTTTTGTTCCTGGGAATGATATCCAAGAGGAAAGAGGTTTACTTAACTTTCTGATAGCTGGTTGAGTTTGCCTCCCTGGAAACAAGATTATTTTACACATAAGCTGGTCACAGTTAACTAGGGAACCATTGAGAGATGATAACACTGAAGTCCCACAGAAATTTTTTAGGCCCAAACTGCATTTTAAATGATCCTTTCAATATTTATTCTTGTGCACATTTTTACCTTGGATTTCATCCACTGCTAATTTGCCTAGCTTCCTTCTTGGAGTTTTAGCCCATTCTCTCTGGACTTCAATAACCTCATTTGTATCATTAACACATTTTGCCACCTTGCATTTATGTCACTTTCACAAAATTATGCAGGTGGACACTGACACCCACACCCAGCCCCCAGCTGCATCCAGTTGTGTATACAGGATCATTCTGGATAACAGTGGTCCTTGTATGCTGATCTTTCTTAACTTCTTCCCACAGTGTTAGTTAGCCATTTATTCATTTGCTTAGTTTCCAGTCTCTTGACCAGTGCCAGGATTAACATGAATGACAGTGTTTCTGGGTGTTCCTTTGCCTTTCTGGTTTCTTATTTTGACCAAGCCCCAGAGACTAGTGCCACCAGTCTGATATCATTCTGTGAGGCTGGTGAGCATTAAAAGTCCCTTTTCATCCCTAAGTTCATTAGATCAAAACAGGGAAGCACAATAAAATCTCTCCACTTGCTAGTGGTTGTAAGCAATACTGATGTAGGGAGACTTCAGGCCTTCTCACTCGGTTGCATCCCAGGCCAGTGCCGTGAGCCAACTTTGTTCTGGTTAGCCTCTCTTGAGCCACTTCCTAGCCATGGCCCCTTGTCCTGTCATTACTGGGTCCTCCACAGTAGCTGCCAATGGTGCGGGCTGACTCCTTTTAGTTATTCAAGGGTGTAGGTTGTTGACTGAGTTGATCTAATAAAAGATATCGAATTTACCCGAAGAACCTCGTCTGCCTTCAGTTACTCAGAGTTCTTTTCACTTCCAAAGCTCGCTCTCAGCCAAAGAGCTACTCTCAAACTGTCTAGGGTTGGTGTTCCTTTTATCGTGTTGCTTGATGTGTGGTTAGTCGGGAGATGATGTTTACTATGGGTCCATGTTAATTTTTTTCATTCTTATGTAAAAGGTACAGACCACATCACACACCTAAACATTTAAAGGGCAATGTAAGCATCCTTTCCAGAAGCAGTGCTCTCCACCTCATAAGGAAAACCTGGATTTTGTCTCTGCTTTCCAACCAATGTTCTATAGTGAACTGTGAGCTACCAGCTCATGATTCTGTAATTTTCATTTCTGTCAACCATTTCGGAGAACTTTGTTCTGTAACTAACATGACATGATTCCAAAGCAAGTAATATTTTAGCGCTTCTACTGCCCACTTGATTGCCAGGTGCATTATATCCTTTCTCTAGGAAGCAGCTTCTATCTAAGATATAGTACCAGAACAGTCTTCTCCCTTATTCTTGTCAGATCACAGCCTTGCCAGTTGCTTTGAGATAACAAATAAATTGCTTGAAGATAATGTGATCCTACATCATAGGTTGCCTATACAATGCCTGTCATGTCCCCAGCATCCTATGTAAGAAATTAATGTCTTGCTGATCTTGGCAAGGAGGTTGGCTAGTTCAGAAAACACTGATGCAAACTTTCGAGAGTATCTTGGAAGTCCAAGGAATGACCAAGCCCATCGGTGCCACATGGGGGGGGCACATGCCCCCCAACAGGGCTGTCCTTGCCATCAATGCCACTGGCAGTGTCTGCAGGTGCTCAGTGTACCCCCACTGACAGGGCCGTCCCTGCCACCAAAGCCACCAGTGGCGTCTGCAGGAGCTCACCAGCTCCAGCCCTGGCGCTGCTGGCAGCTTCTGCAGGTGTCATCCCAGACTTAGGAGGCACCAGTCACCCATGACCAAACCCGGTTTTGGTAACTGTTAGGGCAGTTCTTCAGGGACTAAACCTTGTCCACCAGGGACTAATATGCCCATGCCCATAGCAAGTAATGCAGATATTACATTTCTTCTTCGCCTATGGCTGACTTTGCAGGATTTGCAGTCAAACCAGCATCTTTGAAGGAGTTCAGGACAGTTTCTTCAGCACATAAATAATCCTCCCATCTGGTAATAAAGGTGGTGATATCAGAAGATCGTAGGAAAGTAGGGCTGGAAGGGGCCTCACAAGCTCATCATCTAGTCCAGCCCCCTGCTCCAGGCAGAACCATCGCTGACTGAACCATCCCTGCCAACTGTCTGTCTAACCTACTCTGTAAAACTCCCCCAGTTTTTCTAGAAAGCTTGTTCTAATGCTTGATCACTCTCATGGTCAGAAAGTTCCTTCTAATCTCTAGTCTAACTTTCCCTGTTGAAGCTTGAGGCCATTGCTCTTAGTCCTGTCTCCTACAGGCAGAGAAAAACCCATGTTCATCCTTTCTATAACTGTCCTGCAACTACTGTTTCTAAATCTCTGCTAAGTCTTCTCTTCTCCAAACTAAATAATCCTTTCAGCCTTTCCTCATAAGCCTCTCAGCTCCCTAATCATTTTTGTTACTCTGAGTTGGACTCTACATTGTCACACTTCATTCTTGAAGTACTAGCCAATTGCCCATCAAAAATGAGGGGGGTGGAGGGCAGCCAGGGACAGCAGTCTGCATCTGGCCTCACTCCCCCCTCCCACCTTCGGGGACAGGCCTGCTCCCCCTCTCCCCCCCAGCCACACTGGGGCTTGGCTGCCCCACCCTCTGTCTGCTGGCCCTGCCCCACCATCTGATCTGTCTGTGCCACCTGCAAGGCTGGGGGGCGTGGCCAGTGGCACTGGCCTTGACCCCCACCCCGGCCTCTCCATTTTCATGGCCCTGCACCCTTCCTCCCCTTGTCTGGCTCTGCCCCCCCAATTCAGGCCTGACCCTGTTCCCTTGCCCTCCCCCCATCACTTTAGGCCTGACCCCATTTCCCCCCAGTAGTTCAAGTTCAGGGTCCACTCCCCCTGTCCCTGCCCTTGCTGCTGCAACCCCGACTCCATTCCCCCCCTTACACTGCCACTACCCCCCCAAAGCGAGGAGGAGTGCACCGCCTTTCCCCCACTCTGCCATGGGGCCAGGCCCACCCCCCCCACCCTCCCTGCCACCATTGCAGGGCCTGGTGCACCCCCCATACCCTCTGTTTTGGGGCCAGGCTGGGCCTGTCATGCCCCCACCACTGCTGCCACCTCCAAGGAGCAAGGCCTTACACCCCCCTCACCCCCAGTTCTGTCTGCTCCATTGCCGCCACCTCCAGGGAGCAGGGCAGCAGTAGCATGGCCAGCTGTGCTGGCCTTGTCCCCCCTTCTCCATCCCGTGTCCCCACCATCATGGTGGTGCTCCGCCACGCTGCTACCTCCTGTCTGAATTATGTATTCTAACTCTGATTGTTTTTTTCCATCAGCCAGTCAGAGTGCGAATAAAGCATTATGGACAGACGGGTAGACAGACAGATAGACTATGGCTTTTATAATATTAGAATGGGTCCCAAAACTGGATGTAGTACTCCAGGTGAGGCATCATTACTGCTGAATAAAACCAAAGAATCACTTCCCTTGATTTGCAAATGACACTCCTTTCATACAATCCAGTATGCTTTTGGTTTTTTTGCAACAAAAGCACACTCTTGGGTCATATCCAGTTTATGGTCTGTGGGTGAGCTGTGCCTGATTTGTTAGCAGGGAAACCTTACAGTACCCTCATTTCCCAAAAGTTCTTGTTAACCTTTTCATTGTTCTGTGGGGCTTATAGACCTGATAACAAGGACTTTATCTCCCACCCTGTGATTACCAAGTTGCTTTGAATTTTGTAAATTTCTCATGGAAGTCATTAACAAAAGCCACTTGTTTCCACTGATAGGCCTAGCTGTGTAGTCCTGGGAACAGGAACTAGGACCCAGGTTTTCCCATTCCCAGGAGAGAGTGCCCTCATTAGTGAGCTGCAGAATAATGTTCCTTCTTGCTTTTTCTGGTCCTGTCTCTCTTGAATTTTGGCTACCCAGTGGCCCAGCATCAATAGGAGCAGTACAGCTTATTTTATAGCCAGGTATTTTAGCACTCTCTCCTGGGACAGAGAAGATGTGGATGTGAGTACCTTGAGGCTGAAAAGGGTTTACAACTCAGGTGACTTATATCATGGGTGAGTACTCTTACTGCTAAGCTATTCTACTAAAGATTGGGAATATCACTCCCATAAATATTTAAGAGTGGCCATAAGTCACCCAGTCAGTGTCAATCAGATGTTCCTAATGAATTGGGGATTAGACAGATTTTAGGTCCCTTCTGTCTGTGGTCTAGATCCAGTACAGCTTAGGCAGAAATTAAGACACTTTAGAGGCTGTCCACTCCACAGGAAATGAATTTGTATTTCTTTTTATGAATTAGGCACCTAAATTCCACCTCTCTCTTGTTTGGGTCCATGGGAGGATCCAGAAATTTGAAAAGGGGGTCCTTCCCATTCCCCTCTCCAAAGGGCTGCTTCTTGCCTTTGGGTACAAGAAGGGGAGATCGACCCACTGCTGCCACTGTCCCCAGCTGGCCTGAGATGGAGGAGACCCAGGACAGCTCCTGCCTCACTCCAGCCAGTGTCTTCAGTATGCAGCAGTGCCAGTGTCAGTAGGCAATCCCCCGTTTCCAGGCGCTTCTGCTCCCTTACCACTCCCTCCCCAATTCCCCAGGTGTCTCTCACAATTCGAGACCAGGGACTGGGATGGGGGAGATTGCTCACTGCCATCGCTCTCCCCAGCTATCTGCACAGCTGCTCCCCACAGCTGGAGCCCTTGGGCCAGCAGGGGATACACAGGTGAGGGAGCAGGGACCCATGCAGCTTCTCCCTGCTGCCCTCAGCTGGTTCAGGGCAGGCGTAGTCCCAGGGTTTCCCCCACCCTTGGGTCAGCTGGGGACAACGAGCAGGTTCCCCCTGCTTCTCCTGCTCCCATTTGGTCTCAACAGTGTCCCACTCTGACCTAGGGCTCCAGCCTCAGACACCACAGAGAACACAGGGATCTGGGCCTGCAGGGGAATGGAGCTGCTGGCATGTGACCTTCACTGTGGAACAGCAAATTGTGATAATGCTACTGCACCCCCCTGGATCTGCCCTGTTTGGGTTTGACCTTCAGGGGGGACTACATCATACTGTATGTTTATTTTAAATAATTCTAAGAAAAAGCCAAAGATCTTTACATTGTATACGTTGAAGATTCTTCTCCTCAGTCTTGCTTCCATCCCATCATACTAAGCCTCCAAAGAACCCCCAGTGTTGTACACTTCGGGTGGAGTATTCCTGGTTTGTCTTGGAATCATACTATGATTGCATTTAGTTGCAGTATCTGTGGTTCCCTTTCCTGCCACCCATCCAGTGACTGGATACAGAACATCACCATTCATTAATAACTGAATAACTAGTCACAATAACAGAAAAAAAAAGTTTTGCATTATAAAGCACTGGAGCAACCTATTTGCAGTAAACAGTGAACAAATACCCATGGTTTTACCAGAAAAAAATATAGAACAATAAACTTTTAAAGTATCTGTATGAAAACAGTGTGTGTGACCCTTTCTCAAACTGTTGCAAACACTATGGATATGACTGACAACTCCTGAGACTGCATGACTGCAAAATGTATCTTCTCAAAGGGAACTCTTAAGATCCCAACATCTTTGTACATTCCCGTCAAATGAACACCTGTTATCACAGGCACTTCTTTATTTTGAAACTGATGCTGCCAGCTCCTTGGGACTATTCAAGGCTTATTAATAGTTTTAGCTTCAGCAAAACGCAGGCATGTGTGTTATTTCTACATGAGCAGTTATTTTGTCCGTGTGTTCATGAAGAAAATAGATCTACCGAGATATTTCATTTTCTCACCATTTTCACTAAATTGGCTGTGGCATCAATTTAATATTTGGTAAGTTCTCAAAGGTGAGAGCTGAAAATTTCAAAAGCAGCCGCTGGTAATGCCTCAGGTTTTGGGTGCCCCAGTTGAGACACCTTGAATCTGATTTTC
Organism: Gavialis gangeticus; assembly: GCF_001723915.1. Taxonomy (NCBI): domain Eukaryota; kingdom Metazoa; phylum Chordata; order Crocodylia; family Gavialidae; genus Gavialis; species Gavialis gangeticus. The sequence continues at coordinate 24,252,057 of NW_017729004.1, read as the reverse complement.
AGAACAGTTAAAGTGTCTTGTTACAGTTCCAAAGGGCTGTAACAAGATATCTATGAGTCTGAGCCTCACTCCAGTTTTGTGCAGAAGGCCATACAACTCAAATCACCTGCACCTGGTCATTCAGGATAGGGAATGAACTGTGTGTCTGGACCTGACACTAGTCACATGGCTCCCTGGAGTGCCATTGGCTGCTAAATCTGGCATGCCTTAATCACACTAGTCCAATGGGCCAGTGGGCTCTGGCAGACCTTTGATCATTCGTACACACCTGTCCCACTGATGGTAACTGAAGTTGTATCTACAAGACCAATACTTCTAGAAATTCAGTGTTTCCATTGGATATTACAGATCATTCCATTGGATATTGCCACTTCCAGAAAATTTGGGACATCCTGTCCCAGCAGCATGACATATTTGTTTTTGTACTCTCTTTCATTTCTAGAGACTTTAACTCAGTGGGACCTGATCTAAATTCAGTGATTTCAGCACAAATCAGACTCCAATTATAGCAGTGTGGAGCTGGCATAGATGGTATTGGAACCAATCCCTATGCATGTAAACAAAACATTGTTTCCTTTCATTACTTTGTGTCAAAGTATTTAAGCTAACCTATAATGCCTATAACTTAAAACATAAAAGTAATCAAAAAACGTGAAATTGGTAAAATAGGAAGAACAGGGAACCTGAAGAACTAACACTTCCTAATATGAAGAGTGTCCCGGGACGTGCCGTAAGGATGAATACTTACCAGCAGCTCGGAGTGCAGCACATGAGGGGCGGAAGGCAGAGCCCGGGCAGCTCGTCAGCCGCCTATTTATCCAGCTGCGGCTGGCCGGTGATGTCAGTGCCACATGCCGGCCAGCAAACATAAAAATGGCAGCGCATGCTGCGGAGCTGGCAGGGAGTCAGGGAGCAGAGACGCAGCTAACTCCTACAGCGGAGGCCCCCCGGTCCATGGAACCCGGGGAGCAGGACCACCTGGGACGAGTTCGAGAAAATTATTCTTGCATGCATCCAGGAGGGGCCAGCAGGGGACGGCATGCTCAGGGGCAACCAGCATGGGTTCATCAGCAGCAGGTCCTGTCAGACCAACCTGGTGGCCTTTTACGACCAGGTCACTAAATCATTGGATGCAGGGGTGGCAGTGGATATAGTTTTCCTAGACTTCAGGAAGGCTTTTGATACTGTCTCTCACCCCATTCTCATTAGGAAGCTGGGGGACTGTGGC
>NW_017729004.1:24243321-24250745 GCF_001723915.1 Gavialis gangeticus | reverse complement strand
GTGAGGTGGTGCAGGCTCCCACCCTGGGGGTTTTTAAGAGGAGGTTGGATGACCACCTTACTGGGGTCATTTGACCCCAGTGCTCTTCCTGCCATGGCAGGGGGTCGGACTAGATGATCTGCTCAGGTCCCTTCCGACCCTAGAAACTATGAAACTATGAATGTAGGCAGGAAGAGGAGGATCCCCTCGACGGCGCCTCGGACAGGACAACAACGGGACGCCAGGAGCGTCACTCGAAGGCATCAAAGGAATGACCCAGGGAGACGGAGCAAACTGCAGGTGGGAGAGCAGGGATAGCGGGACACCTGAAGAAGTCTGACCCGGGAGAGGAGGACTACGGGGAAGCCCCGGAAGGTTGGCCATCGGGGCAGATATCGCCGCCAGAACCGGAGGTGCCTGGGCATAGGCAGGGAACTGGACAGCCTAAGGGATAAGGCACGCCGTGCCCCTTAGAGACCCGGGCGGGGATAAGGGCAGTTAAGGGGACAGGGAACCCAGAGATTGTGGTGAAGGTTTTTGGTTTGTTTTTTTTTTTGGTTTTTTTGGGGGGTTTTTTCCCTTCCTTTTGGATTTTGTTTTCCCGGGCTCCAGGGATATTGGAAGAAAGCGGGTCATTGAGTCAAGTAGATAGTGCCGGAGCCCTGGGGTGACCCCATCTTAAGGGTTTCCAGGAATAGGCACCGATCATTAAGACACTGCTCCACGGGAGGCGTGAGGCCGGGGTGCAGGGGTGGCGGAGCCCCGTGAGTAACCGCCGGGAGATCCGCAGGTCATTGAGCACGCCGAGTGAACAACCCCAGACACTGAGGTCCAACAAGTCATGGCAGGCGAGCATGGGGTCAACAACTCGGGTGAAAAACACCAGCTCAGGAGGAGACACGAACCCGTGAGACGCTTAACATCAATTACTCGAGTGAGGGCTGCATGAGAACGACTGGTCGAGGCCTGGCAGTTACAAAGAGTTACCTGTTTGAATAAATTATTTGAATTAATGAATGATTAAATCTTACATACAAATTGCAATTTTATGGCTTATGCAAAAGACTTAGGTGGTGCCAGTCATATTCTTAAAGGCTGGATCACCGTGGCTGGCACACAGGCTGGCATTGTGGTTGCAGCCTCAGCAGAGAACCTGAGTCCTGAATTCTCTCAGGAGGGGATCCAGGGCCAAAGAAACATTGGTGGATGGCAGCAAACGAAAACTTTCACTGCTGCTTCATCTGTTATACCAAACAGAGAACAGCACTCTTCAAAGTGACTAGTCCAGCACTATGTCATTACTTAAGTTAGTACAGTAAAGTTGTAGCCAGGCCACAGTACATCAGTGTGCACACGTGGCAATTGAAATATTTTTAGTGCACGGTTTTATTTTGAAAAGTTGCAATTTCACGTCAGTATATGTAAGGTGAAGAGGGGAAAGTTTCAAGATTAAGGTATTAAGAATCAGACTGTATCATTAAATTGTCATTACAAAGGGCATGCCTGGTAATGGATCAAAGAGCCTTGGAGAATAACAGAAATGCTCAAAATGGGTAATGCATCCTAATCTCCCTCATGACCAATACACAATTAGAATCACTCTCAGGAATGCAGCATAATGCATATAAAGCATATTAATATGAATTTACCGTAGGTCTAGCAAGCATAGTCCTGAAGAAACTTTTCAATTTGTCATTGTAAGATTGTTTGGGAAAGCAGATTGGAGAAATGTAACAGAGATGAAGGGCTGGATTTTTTAAGCTGCTATATGATTTTCCTTTGTAGTACAAATTGGCTATAAAATGGTTATTATGATGGTCACTGTCTTCTAGTAGAGCTCTATTATAGGTACCCCCGTCTCCAGCTACTTCCAGAATGAGTATAGCTTCATTCCTGCCTTACCAGGGAATGTTTTGCTGTGTCTTCTCAGGATGCTGCCTGGCACAGATCCAGGATGATTTTTTACATTCGGGATGAGAGTTGCATTTTAAGGAGCCCTTTGGGACACTAGTGAAAACCCAGAAATTTGGAACTTTCTTAGAAAATCTGGGACAGTTGGCTGCTGCTGCCGGTGTTAGAGTGAAGTAGAAATTAGGTATGCCTCTAGAAAGCCTTATTCACAGACTTATTGACAAACTCTCATTGACAGAAAAAGGACAGAGTGCCTTAAAAGCCTGGCAGAATGACATCAGCTCCAAACAGAAGCAAGACTCTTATCGCCACATTAAAGCCAAGAACCAGAGGCAGATTTGAAAGGAAAAGAACAAGTGGTGGGAGGACAAAGCAAAAGAGATTCAAAAGTTTGCCAACTACCACAACATGTCACTTCTTTAGCACAACCAAAGTTATCTATAGGCTATGGGCTAAGTATATAGTTGAGGTCCCCATGAGGTCCAAGGATGGAACAACACACTTGAAAGACAGCTCCACCATCAACACATGATGGAAGGAGCACTTTCAAGAGCTTCTGAACTGAGATTGTAATGTTGAAGACAATACCACTGAAACCATTTCCTATTAAGGACTATCTTGCAGATCCACTAATTCATTAAGAGGCCTTGAAAGCCATTAAGCAGATGAAGAACAAAAAAGCATGTGATCCTGGTGGAAGACCAGCTAAAATTATAAGCAACATGGAAAAATGTTCTCTCACCAACTATGCAGCATTATTATGAAAAACTGGAAACATGAACAGATTCCTAGTGACCTGAGAGATGCCAGAACCATATCATAACCCTATTCAAGATTATATTGCAGCCATTATTGTGGTATTGCACTCTTGTCCATAGCGAGGACGATCCTTGCCTACATGCTCCTTAATAGACTCCCTTCATTCACTGAAGAGATTCTGTTCAAGTCCTAATATGGTTCTGGACCACTCAGAGGTACAATGGATATGATCTTTCTTTCTGGACAGTTGCAGGAGAAGTCCTGCAAGCAACACTGAGATATTTACATGACCTTCATTGACCGAACACAAGCCTTTGATTCAATCAGTAGAAAGGCCCTTTGTAAGATTCTGGTGTGATTGGAATGCCTGCCAACATTTGTTACCACTATCAGACTCCTTCATGATGACATGACAGCAACCATCCTAAACAATGGCTCAGAAACAGACCCTTCAAATTATTAGAACTGGAGTCAAGCAAGGTTGTGTGATTTCACCAACGCTCCTTTCTACCTATATCAGAGTTATTCCGTATCTCATTGCTGATAGACTTCCTTCTGGGGTCAGCATCCAGTAATGCATGGATGGGAATCTCTTTAACAACAATTGGCTGTGCACCAAATCTGAAGTAACCAACACCTCTGTTACTGATCTTCAATAGGCTGATGATTGTATCATGTATACTCACTCAGTGTAAGAGGTCCAGGTCACTCTGGATTGCTTCTGTGAAGTGTATGAAATGCTTGAATTCATTGTCACTTCACAAAAACCAAGATGCTTTACGAATCCATCTTCAACCAAACAGCTGCCTCTCCTCACATTATAATCAGACAGCAATCCTTGAAGAATGTTGAGCATTTCCATTACCTGCATGATCACTTTCCCAAAAAAGTAAACATAGATGACAATATTCAACCCCAGATAAAATCTGCCAGCGCTATATTTGGACATCTCTGAAATAGTGTCTTTGATGATCAGAATATCAGGAATCTTGGACAATGTATTAGAGACACTTGAAAGCCTTGGAGTGTTACCATCAGCGATGTCCTCAGAAAATTTTCTGTCAATTGGAAGACAGGATCAATTAAAATACATAGATCATACTGAAAGTCTAAAATGTGTGTATGAATTATGGGAAAGAATGGAGATTGCTACCTTTACCCCCTTGAAATATAAAAACAGTACACAATTTATTCCCCCTAAAGATAAAGTTTCACTTATCTCAGACTGACTATCTGTAGGGCTTGGTTTGCATGTCTTCAGATTTTACACTGCAAAATCATTCTGCTAGAATAAATAATTGTAGGGACATTTTATTGCTGTCAGATGCCTATTTAATTTAGCCTGACTGTCCAGTATTTTGACATCTAAATGCATCAGTAATTAGCAATACCACAAAACTATATCTGCATTGTATTTCAGACACAAAACTAGAAAATGAAATAGCAGGTTTCTGAAACATCTGCACCTTGATTTTCAAATTTCTGAGCTTAAAATGGGCTAAGTTTGATGGTTTATTAATGGTATTTAGATCTTTGTTAGTTTATATTTAAAAGACAGTAGTAGTAACATCTTTTGAAAATGTGGCACTGAAATGAATAGGAACTTAGAAATAGGCAGAGACTTCATCTAGAGCAGCCAGCATTTTAAGGAGAAGACTGTTATTATGTTAGGAGGCAGCAGGTGGCACTTTTGAGTCACAGGCTTAAGTCCCACGTTACCAAATGCAGCAACATTAAATACTGTAGTAAGATATAAGAAGATTCACGACATTAGGTACTATCTTTCAGTAATGCCTGAAGATACTGTAGTAATACTTTTGACAACTAATGTGTTGGGTTTTTTAAAAATTATTACTGTTGTTACAACCTGCCAATTTTTGCAGTAACTACAGTAACTGCCTTTTTTTCTGCTGTTCTTGCAAAAATCACAAATTGAGTAGATCCCTAGCTAGCAGCGGTGAAACCTAACCATGTGCCACATGCACTGTGTAGTATGGGCACCAAAAGGAAGTATTACAGCATGATACCATAGTAACATTGCCATACGGTGTCAAGCTACCTAGAGAAGCTGTAAAATCTCTATTTCTGGAAATTAGCAAGAGCAAGTTGGTGGGATGGTCCAATCAGGAATGATCCTGCTTGAGCAGGGGACTGGACTAAATGACCTTGTGAGGTCCCTTCCAGCCCCACTTTCCTGTGATCCTATTTTTTCTAAAGACAACTCCCACTTAAAGAGAGTCCATATTCCCTTTGATGGGAGAGCCCTTTGGAAAAACTGAAGATCTACAGACATATGGTACTTTTGCTGGTAGATGCGTCTGACCCAGCACCTCATCTTCTCCCATCAGCTATGGTGTACAGGATCATTGTTTCACAGGTAGTCCTGTAGTGCACAAACAATCAGAAGTAATATTTGTCTATGCCAGTTTTTAAAGCATTATCACTTTGCTTAGATATCAGTCTGTCACAGAGCGGGGTCTTAGGGGTGGCTGTGATCTCCCCTAGCACCCCCTACTGTGCCAAGTTCGTCTCAAAGCACCCTCATTCTCGCCTGCCACATCTTGATCTTTTATACGTATAAGGGAGGCTGCCTTTCGTCCCCTTGGACACGGTGCTCTGTTGTATCCTGGCCCCTGTTCTGTACTGTGTGACTCAGTGCACCCCAGCCTTATGGGCTATGCGTGGCTCCAACCATCCCTTTACCATGCCCCAAGCCTCGCTGATGTACTGGATGTTGTTTGGTCTCTCTCTGTGCCCCACAGGTGCTCGGGCTTTCTGCGGCCCTTGTCTGGCTGCCCCCTTTGCTCTGGGGCCTCCTCACGCTGCCCCCTTTGCTCTGGGGCCACCGCAGCCTTGGGGCTCAGGTGGCCGTAGCCGTGCCTGGCCCAAACTCTCCTCCTCAGGGTATCAAACCCTTGCAGGGCTCAGGCAGCCTCAGCCTCACCTGGCCTCCAATTCTCCACTCCCCTTCTTGGGGCTGGGGTTGGTGCACCCCTGAATGCTGCGCCCTCTCTGGCGCGGGGGTCCCCACACTACCGTGGAGCCCCTAAGAGGCCTCCTCCAACCCCTAATAGCTTCACCCAAACCACTGGTTGTAAACAGTAAACCATCAACACAAACTCAAGCCCCGTGGCTGCAACATATATTAAGCCATCTGGCTAGAACCACATTCAAGCCTGTCGCAGGGTCTCTCCCTCTCTCACCCGTAACAACTGCCCGTGCATCCTGGCCTCTTCCTTTTCTCGCTCCAGCAGAGTTCCCACCCCTGTGGCTGCTGGCAGGGAACTGTGTGCCTGGCCTCAGCCTGGGTTTAAATGGGAGCCAGGCCCTGCCCCTTCCGGTCAGCTGACTCACCAGTTTCCCTGGCAACCCACAGCTGTGCTTCTTTATTACTACTGTGGCTGCCCTGGTAACCAGCAGCTGGGCTCCTTACTTGCGGCTCCACAAGTAGCAGGCACCTCAGTGCCCTGCAACACACCTCCCCTCTTTATAGGAGTGGAGCACTGAGGTGCTTTGCAACCCAATCCCCATTATAAGATGGATGGTCTAATTCACCATGGAGTTGCAATACTATGTAAGGAGAAAACAATATAAAGTGCAGCATCTCAAACAAAGTGGCATTCACAAAACAAGTTCACCACTCAACACAGATATGCCCTCAATCATGATTGTAGTTCTAGGAGTAGATGGAAAGTACGTTTTTATTATAGCTGTGTCTATATGAAGGAACTCTGGATGTGAAATATGTGTCAGTTTGGTGTTCAGTTTACTTTGCGTCATCTTTCATCAGTCCCATGGGACGCCCATGCCCGCTACGGGACAGGGAGGTCCGGGTGAAGGAGATCCCCTGCCCTCCATCAATGCTGACCTCGTAAAGGAACACCTTGAGAGGCTGGATACCTTCAAGTCAGCCGGCCCTGACAACTTACACCCCAGGGTACTCAAGGAGCTGGCGAGCATCATAGCCCAGCCCCTGGCACGGATCTCTGAAAACTCCTGGCACTCTGGTGTAGTGCCCGAAGACTGAAAGAAGGTCATTGTGGTACCTAGCTTCAAGAAAGGGAGGAAAGTGGATCCGGCTAACTATAGGCCCATCAACCTGACTTCTATCCTGGAGAAACTTAGAAAAAATTATTAAAGAGGCCATCCTTAATGGACTGGCCAACGCCAACATCCTAAGGGATACCCAGCGTAGGTTTGTTGTGGGTGGGTCTTGCTTGACTAATCTCATTTCCTTCTATGACCAGGTGACTTATCACCTGGACAAGGGAGAAGAGACTGATGTCATATATCTTGACTTCACAAAAGCCTTCGATCTGGTATCCCATGATCACCTCTTGGTGAAACTAGCCAATTGTGGCCTTGGGTCCACCATGATCCGCTGGCTGGGAAATTGGCTCTGTGGTTGGACCCAGAGCGTAGTAATTGATGGCAGTCACTTGTCATGGTGTCCTGTGACCAGTGGGGTCCCCCAAGGGTCTGTCCTTGGACCCATATTGTTCAACATCTTCATTAATGATGTGGACTTTGGAGTCAGAAGCAGACTGGCCAAGTTTGCCGATGACACCAAACTTTGGGGCAAAGCATTCACATCAGAAGACAAGAGGGCGATCCATGCTGACCTGGACAGGCTCAGCAGATGGGCGGATGAAAACCTGATGGTGTTTAACACTGAAAAATGCAAGGTTCTCTACCTTGAGAGGAAAAACCTGCAGCATCCTTATAGGCTCGGCAGTGCTATGCTGGCTAGCACTATGGAAGAAAGAGACTTGGGG
>NW_017729004.1:24225727-24243093 GCF_001723915.1 Gavialis gangeticus | reverse complement strand
CAGAGAAGAGCCACGCACATGATCAGAGGTCAGGAAAACAGACCTTATGACGACAGGCTGAGATCTATGAGACTCTTTAGCCTGGAAAAGTGCAGGCCCAGGGGTGATCTGATGGCCACCTATAAGTTTATCAAGGGGTGACCACCAGTATCTGGGGGAACATTTGCTCACTAGAGCGCCCCAAGGGATGACAAGGTCAAAAGATTACAAACTACTGCAAGAGCATTTGAAGCTGGACATAAGGAAGAATTTATTTACTGTCTGAACCCCCAAGGTCTGGAATAGCCTGCCATCAGAGGTGGTTCAAGCACCTACATTGAACGTCTTCAAGAGTAAATTGGATGCTTATCTTTCTGGGATCCTATGACCCTAAGCTGACTTCCTGCCCGTTGGGTGGGGGGCTGGACTCGATCTTCCAAGGTCCCTTCCAGCCCTAATGTCTGTGAAATCTATACTGAGGGTATGTCCCAGCCTCAAATTTCTGTATCTCAATTTATGGAATGAAAACAAACGAGAATTGGTAACTGTTAATAAACTAGAATGAGTGCTCTCAGAATCTGACCAAAGCCCCCGAAAGGTTAAATTTATTCTGGGTGGGACAAACAGAAAATATCTCTGTGCCATTTTTTTTCTGTCTAGGCTTTAGTTAGACCAGGTATCAATGTCCCACAATGTCTTCATGTTCTTATTAAGTTATAGTTAGCTAATTCTAGAAGGGCCCTAGTGTATAGGTAGGACAGTGAAACATTTGATGGTTGTGTATTTTATATTTTACTTGAATGGATGCTTCCACAGTTTCCCCAAAGGTCCAGGAGCTAAAGATCCCAGCACGTTAGTCCTTCATGAGATGTACTATCAGTAAGAAATATCTGAAGAATGATTAAAACCTCCCTGTATCATATTCAACCCTATGTATTTTTAACACCAACATTTCCTTCACAGTTTATTTCACACTCATCCTTTAGGAATGGTTCTCTAGTTAACTACCATGCAAAACAATAGCGAGGTACAGAATAAGAGCAAAACTTCAGTTAAACAGTAAAGGAATGTCAGAAAAGAAGTTAAGTTCTACAGTATTTCTTTATAATACTTAATAGTATTTAGCAACAACTGTAACACTTTATCTTCCTAACATTTACATGCATTGATTAATCTTCATAAAACCACCTGCACAGCACACACATCTACATGAGATGCTTTACAGTGCAGAAAACTAATTTGCTGTTGAGTAAAGCATCACCATCTACATGTGCGCAACAATTAGGGTGCAGTAGAATAATTTACTTCCAGATAGTCCCATCAGATAAAAGTGGTATCTGGCAGCGCAGTAAATAACTGCACTTAAACGCATGTGTAGATAGTGAGGTCGGCATTAATTCATTCAGTCACATTATTTGAATGTGTAGATGTGACCACTAAGTGCAAATGTTACAACTATCTAGTTTCCATAAAGCTGACACTAACACATTCAGGGCATGGAGTCCATGGACAATGTCATCTTAGAGCCTTGCCAATGTTGTAACACTGAGGATTGAGGAGTTCTTTTTATAAAGTGATATAGGATGATAACATCTTGAAATGTTTAGAGCTCAGAGTAGCACCTTTGCTGACAATGACAAAAACCAGAGTTGATAAGAGACCTCATGTACAAGTCCTGAAGATGGAATAACACAAGATTCTATTTATACTTATAAATAGGTGCAGTTCCATTTATTCCAGTGGAGTTATCACAGATCAAGCATGGTCACATACATATATGCTAATAATAACATCCCAAGCCTGACACTGTTAAAAAATGCAGTTTGGGGTTTCATGTTTATTGTCTCAAACTCTGTGTTTATTTTGTGCTGTTTACAAGTAAAATAATGGTCTTTTTAATAGCTAGCATTGCAAACTCTGGCCTAAATTGTTTAGGTGTCCCTGCAAAGAAAGCAAGTCATGGGAGCAAGCCACTTAGACACCATCAACAAAATAGACATAGCTATGGAAGGAAGAGCACAACTGCAACCTCTTCAGGTGTGCATAGTAGGGCTGTGAGAAGCTTAGATCCCTGATTCAATTTGGTAGAGATTCAGCCCAATTCAGTGGCCGAATCTCCGAATCCATATCAAATCAGGAGACCCTTTAATCTCTCTGAATCAAATCGGAACCCTCCTAATCAATTTGGAGAGATTCGACGATTTGGACATAGACACATCTTTAAATGTTTTTCCTACATATCTCAAGATACCAGGCAGGGTTGTGAATGCTGAGATGCTGGGGTGGATGGAGCGTCCCACAGGAGTGGGAGGGGGACTCCCCAGCATGCTCAGCAGCAGACCCGGAAGTGAACCAGAAGCACTTTCAGCCCACTTCCAGGTCCACCAGAAGTGCTTCTGGTCCATCCGTTTCCCTACCCCCCCACACGCCCCCCTGGCTCAGTGACTGGTGCCTGCTGGGTCTGGGGGGCACCCAGTTCCCCCTGCAGCCAATCACCACTTCCGGGTTTGCTGCCAAGCACGGGGGGGGGGGGCATGCTCTTGGGGGTCGCCCCATCTGCCACACCATTGCAGCATTCACAAGCCGTGCCTGGTACCTCGAGGTATGTAAAAAAAAAAAACATTTAAAGCTATGTCTATGGCCAAATCGCTGATTCTATGAATCAGCATCGAATCTTTAGATTTGGATTCAGCCAAATTGAATCAGGGACAGTGATCTGAATCAACTAATCGAATCACTGTCCCTGATTCAGGCTGAATCTGAATTGAATATGGCTCATTTCTCATACCCCTAGTGCACAGTGGCCACTCTTTTATCAGCTCTGGGAGGTAGAAGGGCTGTCAACGTATCAGTTGACCTGTGTCACAATTTAGTCCTTAGCTTTAGAGTCAAGGTGGGTTACTGGTTTGTTAATTCTAGTCCTACCAGAGACAAGAAATTAGTTGATAACTCTGATAAGAATAGCAATTTGTAGATGAACCAAAAGCTGATACAATGGTATCATTCTATAAGAGAAAATCGGCTTTAACGAGATACGTGGTTCATATTGTAACCACGGTTAACGCAAACAACATAGCAAAAGGAAAACAAAAATATGCATCTGTTATAAGGTGGAGGAAAGAACTTTGGAAAGCAGAGACTTAAGGTGGAAACAGATGTTACCTTTTGTTGCCTTTGTGCTGTCATAAAAATTAAGTGAGAGCAAGTGGACATTCACACCCTTTGTCACATCGCAAATGCCCAAATATGTGGTAGTGACAAAAGGTAGCAGTTATTTGTGCTGCTTTACGGGAGGAGGGCATGGGTAGCCCAGAGCTGCCTGCACTCTCCAGCTGCCCTGGGTAGGCACTCCTAGGACTTTAAGAGCCTGGTTCTATATGCCCCAGGAATTCCCATGCAGGCCCTTCAAGCCCTGGGAGTGCCTGACCAGTTTTCCTGCTGATAGAGATGTACCCCTAGCAATTGACAGGGCAGGTCTCTGTATGCAGGGAAAGCTGGGGGTTACATGCTTATAGAGACACATCCTGGGGATCCCAGGGGTACATCACTGTAAGGGAAACCCCCAGCTTTCCCCACTTCCAGGTACACATCCCAGAGATTCTCAGAGGCATGGTTCTGGAAGTCAGGGACACGTCCATTATCCCACAAGATCAACAGGCAGGACAACAGCGCTGTGTTGTTTTGCTGAATTAAGTGGATCAGCTTTGCTAGGACACATTCCAGAGCAGGTAGTCTGCTTCATTTGGTGAAGTCTATTTCTTTAGGTGTCATGGTGAATAATCGGTCAATGGAGCATGAGCTCGGCCTATAGTACAGAGACAAAAAAGAAGAGTACCATGTAGAATAAGAACAAAATATTAGTGAGTCAAATATTCTGCCTAGTTCTGGTGTCTACACTTTAAAAAAATGTTGCAAAATTGTAAAGTGTTCAGAAAAAGGATACAACAATGGTTTGGCATCTGGAAAACCTGACGTAGTGACAAATGAAAGAATCATAGGGTTGGAAGCACCTTAAACGTCATCTAATCCAAAGTAAAGAAGCCCAGTTCTATTCCATTTAATAAAGTGAAGCTTAGGAGGGGACTTGATAAGGGTCTTCAGTACCTGTGAAAGGAAATTTCTGGTAGTAAAGGATTTTTATCGTACAGAAAAGGCTATAACAAGGTCCAGTGACTGGACATATTCAGGCAAGAAGTAAACAATGGTAAAGAGCTACAGAGACTGGCAGGTTCTCCATCACAGTATTTAAATCAAAGTTGTCTATATTTCTAAAAGATGTCCTTTATCTCAAGCAAAAGTTATGGTCTTAAGGCAGAAAACACTTAGTGGTATTGTATGGCCCATGGAAGCCAGACTAGATGATCATAATGGTTTCCTCTCACTTTAAGATCTCACCCCAAGTATGTCAACTCTTCAACGTTAGCAGGAATACAAAGCAATCCAAAATTATTTTTGCCAGAAGAGATTGATGTAGGTCTGTCTCTGAATAAAATATATTTGCAAACCGTGAGAACATGCTATCTTCACAAAGAGGACCTCACTTCAATCAGTAGTGTAGTGACACCTGAGCTAGCTTTAAAGGACCTAGCTCAGTACAGACATTTAACTAGGTGGTCTGTCCCTTTAAGAAGGAACAATCAGCCCTATTAAGAAAGCCCACTGTAGGGCATTTAGGTAGTCAGGAAGTGTCCCAACAGGAGTTTTAAAAGCTCCCAAAAGAGAAAACAAGGAAGAAGCAAGATGCAAAAACAGGAACAGCTTACTGCAAGGAGGAACCAGGCTGTTGTGCTGGAGCTAGAGCAGAAAGGATCACCTCTCCTACTGTTCAGAGATTGTGTTTAGTTTACTTAAAGACTGAACTTTGCTTTGAAGAGGTGGATGAGGAGCTCATAAGAAAGTTGCAAAAGCCAGCATGCTAAGCAACCAGCTTACACAGGATCAGTCTATAGAAAAGTCATGGCACTATTGAAAAGTAATTAGGCCACATGGAGCTCTGTGTTGCCATGGCTGAACTAAACATGGGTAACCCATTTAAAGCTGTCTTGTGTATCAGTATACTACATTGCTGTCTGCCATGTGGGCAAACCCTTGGTCATTTTTATTCATATAACTGCACTCTAAATAACACCTGTGCCTCAAGTTCAGTTCTAGGAACAATCCTAAGAGCCAGAATTAATAATTTCAGTGTTTAAGTTATTTAATGTGAAGTGAAGAAGCATCTGGCTTATGACCGGACACGGTGTTAATCCTCTGTGCGCATAGCTAACCGAGAACTCTACAGTGCTTTTCTGTGTAGGGAGAGGACCAACTTCTCCAGATCTGACTCAGGAGCGAACCGGAGCTTGCATATGAACAGATGCAGCAGGCTAAAGGCAGCAGAGTTAAAATTCACTGCATAGGATGGGTTGCCTAAGAAAGCTGGTAGTAGTAGCCAGAAAAAGAAGATCAAAGGTGAGAACTGGGCAGAGGAGTCATATCCAGGCTCAACCTAAAGAGGGGACAGAGCATTTTATTTGGTAGAAACTTCCATGGCTTTGATTTTTTTTCTGCTTCTACAAAGTATAAGACTCATAACTTTGGAAATTTCACATGAAAAAAAAAAGGTTTGGAAAAAAGAAGATGTTGTTGTGATACATTGAAGTACTGTGTTCTGCTCCCTGCTTTTTAAAAGTGTTAAATTGTAGTGTACAAAATAAGCCTAAAAAATGAAATTAAATTTAAACATTTCACTATGACTTGTTCATAACACTCCATTTTGCTTTGTTTACTTAATGAACTGTCATCCAAATCAGCATGTTTCCTTGAACCTTTTCACTTTCAATTTCAATGACAATGTTCCATTGAAAATTTGCAACTGCAAACAGCACTCTGTGGCACTTGCCCAGAGTTCATGGTGTATCAGACAGCTCTAACAGTCTAAACAGATCTGATATGTTCCAGCAATCACAGTGATCCCCAAGATGGCTAATTATTAGGCCTGTGCAAATCCGCAAGTATTCACTTCAGATTCGGATTTGGCCATTTCAGAAGAAAGTGATTTGATTTGGAGATTTGAATCACTGTCCTGATAGCTGATTTGATTTGGCCAAATCAGATCTGAAAGATTTGGTGCAACTTTGGAGATTCAGTCATAGACTAAACAAGCGGCTGACACAGCTGCCTCCAGCTGGTAAGTCTGTTGGGGTTTGGGGGAAGGAGGGAGGGATTGGGGCTGGGGTTTGGGGGGAGCACAATGCAGGCGTGGCTCGCTCTGGGTGGAAGAGGGCAAGCGGCAGCAGGGCGTGGCCCCTGCTCCCAGCGCTGCTGTGCCCACATCCCATTCCCCCGGCAGGCAAGTGGCGGCAGGGCAGAGTCCCTGCTCTCACTGCTGATGCGGGCACGACAGCACTGGGAGTGGAGGCTATGCCCTGCTGCCGCTTGCACCCTTCCACCCGGAGTGAGCTGTGCCTGCATTACGCCCCCCCATGCCAGCTGGGCAAGCAGCAGGGCTGAGCCCCCTCTCCTAGTGCTGCTGTGCCCGCATCAGTGCTGGGAGTGGGGACTCTGTGCTACCGCTGCTTGCCAGCTGAAGCGGAGAGGGCCCAGGAGGGCGGGTGCTGCCGCCGCTTGCCAACCAGCATGGGGGGACATGGGATGCAGGTGTGGCAGTGCTGGGAGCCGGGGCTATGCCCTGCTGCCATTCGCACCCTTCCACCTGGAACGAGCTGCGCCCGCATCCACCCTGCACCCCCACCCCGGCTGGGCAAGCAACAACAGGGCAGAGCTTGTCCCAGCCCCAATCCCTCCCTCCCCCAACCCCAACAGACTTACCAGCTGGAGGCAGCTGTGTCAGCTGCCCATTTAGTCTATGGCCGAATCGCCAAATCTTTTCTGAATCGATTCGGATGCTTTGAATCGATTCAGAGCTTTTAACTGGTCTCCCGATTTGGATTTGGAGATTCGGTCCTTGAATTGGGCTGAATCTTCTCCGAATTGAATCGGCTACTGAAGCTTCACACAGCCCTACTAATTATCTGAGAATTTACTGAAAATTATGTAACCTATTGTATAAATACAGTATAACAGAGGATGGGTATTCAGAAGGAATTCCAACACATTACTTGCATTAGTTTTAAAGCTCCTTTGAATCATGCAAGCACTAAAGAAATATCTAATTTTTTAGTTGTATCATTAAAATTGAAAATAAATTCATTTCAAACTTCACTGGAAAAAATAAGAATTAGAATAAAACTGAGATTATTATATATCAAATTAGAGGCCAATTTTTATCACCATGCCGTATACGTTAGAAAATATGTTTTGTTCTGTTTTTGAAGAAATTGCAGCGTGCTTCTAATTATTGGTCACCAAGTGGTGCCATAGGTAATCCATTTTTTCCCTCACTTTACAATAATGGAATAATTTTGGCTATAATAGAAAATAAGTTATCAGGCTTCATGCGCATCCTTCCTTCATCCAAAAAATGGCCTGATTAATATTTTCTGCTCCAGAAATAATTAGGATTAGGACAGCAGTAGTGAAATGCATCTAATTCAAGGTGCAATACCATTGCTGTGTGTAGGATCTTGCATATCAGGGATATCATACCAAGTTAAGGATACCACCCATCCTGGTTTTTCCCAAGGAAAATCCTGATTTTAACTGTGTATCCCAGTGTCCTTGGAGGCCTTCTAAAACTTTAACTTTGTCCTAGTTTTGTCCTGTGTTTCACGATTTCTTTTTTGGTCATAGCTGAATGGTAATTTATAGCCAGCCAGAAGAACTGACATAAATATTAGTTGACTTCCACCACTACTGTGGTGTAGTTTGACAGCTTGACAGCACTTGTTGCAACTTCCACCTCCCTGTGTTGTCATGTTTTGGTTTCTGGTAGTCAGCTGGCAGTGAGTCTTTGTAGAAAAGCTCTACTTGTAAAATACTAAACTCAGAATGCTAGGGAAAAAGAAGACTAATTTTAATAAAGAACTGCAAAAAGAGCATCCATTTCTTGAGAGAAATTTGAAGACAGAAGCATACTTCCAGCAGCGAAGCACACAGTCCTCCAATGGTCCATGGAGGAAAAAAAGGGCATAAGGGCACAGCCACACATGCCAAAATGCTTTTGCAACATAAAGTTCTAGCTTGTCCTTAATCACATGTTTTAAAAATTATTAGATGAGTGATGGTGAACTTCTCGCCAGCAGAGGAGGACACTTAAGCCTAACATGTTCACTTGCAAAGGTTTGAGCTAATGTATTGCATCACAAAGTTTGTAAGGAAAATGTTTGAACCCAAGTTTACCTTGCCCTATACCAGCAGTTCTGAACCTTTTTCAGTCAACGTACCCCTTGGTCTCAGAGTGAGACTTCACGTACCGCCTTTCAATGGGAAATTAATTTTTTAGGCCTTTCAACCTGTGTTAGACAATGTATGAAATATATCTCACGTATCCCCTGATGAGGCTTCACGTACCCCCTGGGGGTACATGTACCCACAGTTCAGAACTGCTGCCCTATACTAAAATCAAACCAGTATACTGGCTCTTTTGTCTTTGTGAGAAACCAGAGCCGACCTGTATCTTAAAAATAATTCCTGAATTCTGCCGTGAACATATCAAACCACAAGGACATCAAGAGGTCTCCAGTTCTTGCGCAATACGGATGCTACCCACCTCAGGGGCATTCAAATACAGCTACCCATTTGCCAGAGGTGGCAGCAGCAGAGACACCTCTGGATTAGCTCATTCCAATACTGAAAAAAGAAAAACAAGCACATAAACTATTTAATTTGCGGTTTCACAAATTTCACAGAAACTGCAACATCCAGGATTGTCTGCAAAATCCATGAAATCAACAAAAAAACTTAATAAAATGAAATGCTGGCTCCTCAGTGGGAGCCAGAGGTCCTTGCTGCTGGGAGGGGAAGACGCTGGCTGGTAGAGTGGCACAAAGGAAGCAGACAAGATGGCAGCTGCCCCCTCCCCAACAAGATCCTCTCTGCCAATCAGCACCGAGAGGTGTGATCACTACAAAATGACCACAGAATTAGAGCTTTATGTCATGATCAACCTGCAAAAATTGGTAAGTACCCCCACAGTTTAGGTAGAACCCTATACATAACCTCCTGGCAGAGACCATAAAAATATACTTTATAGACATGAGTAACAGGAAAAGACAATGTTTGGTACAAGAGGGAAGTTATCACAGAACAAGATGGGCAATAATGCATAATGCTGGGTAAACTGCTACTGATTTGTTGCCAACTGATGTGGAAAGCAAAACTGTGAACATTTGCAAGTGATTTTCCATATATGCCATCTGAGTGCAAAAACTGAGAGAAGTTTGCAAGTCTGTCTTAGTGTCCTATCAGAATGTCCTGGGACACAGCAATAAAGACACCTGTTGGGCAGTTCTGCACCCTGGACGGTGGCAACACAAGTCAGGGGCAGCAGCCAGCAGAGGCAGAACAAGGTTAAGCCAGTTCTGTGGGGTTAATGCAGAAGCTGCCACCAAAATGTGTATCAAGCAGTGATTAAAAAGCCAAAATTCTGCACCGAAAAAAGAAGATTAACCAACATCTCCCCCTGCAGCAGTGACTTCCCCAGGGAGTAAACCTCTGGCCAGTACTAACCTCACAGCTGTGCTCGGCCCTTCCCACCTGGCTGCTGAGAGCTGCACAGACTGTGCAGGGTAGAGAGAAGTGAACTGGATGGGAGAGAGACGTGCCTCCCCTGACAATATTCCAGCACTCCCCTCCTCAGGGAACCAGCGGCCTAGGGGTCATACTTCTTGCCTATTCTTGGTTATGCTGCTGCACAATATACTGCAGAGGTTCACTAAGGAGCATCTCAGGTTTGCTTGTGCTTTCTTCATTGTTAGATAACATTTTCCAGAAAATTATCAAGAGACTGGAGAAAGAAAATTGTGACACCATTGGGGCAGTCAAAGAGTTGCAAAATCTCAGAAGAAACAAGTTGTGTATGAGGGCTTAATTGGACTTTGGATGACGAGAATATTATAGGTGTTATCTGACGGACACCACACGGACAACTCAGCACCTCAACTGGTTGGATGTCATGTATAGCACGTGTGAAGTATTTGGTGAAATATGCAAGTGGTGTGAATTTATTGCCTAGGTCCTCTTAAAATAAGTTCTGGACACCTGTGAAGGAGTTCTTTCAACTTTGGAAACAAACCTGCCTCTTGCTGACAGTGGTTTTTCTGAAGAAGTGTTGTGCAGGGGCAGATCTGGGAGTTGATATGGTGTGGATGCATGCCCTTTCAGTCAAGCATGGCACAGGGGCAGCAGCAGACTTTTAAGTCCCTGAAGCAAGGAAGAATTCCCCCTCTTCCTTCCCCTCTGTGCTCAATGGCACATTTCTCCTCCCCTTTCCGCTTTCTCTACCCCATTCATTGCTACTGATGTCACTGGCTGCCCCAGTTGTGGGGTTGAGGGGGGAAACTACAGAGCTGCTCTTGCCTGTTCCAGCTGAGTTCCAAACAAAGCCAGGCTCAGCCAGGGACAGCAGTAGCAGCTAGCAGGTCCCTCCTCCCTGCCCAAAGCAGGTGTGCTGCAGCCTTTCCTCTCTCCCAGGTCAGCTGGGGACAGCAGCAGTGGTGAGCAGGGTAGAGGGGATTGGGGGGGAGCAGAGGGGAAGGGAGGGGGGAGGGAAAATTCTTACCTACTTGAGGGGCTCAAAGTCCTGTGCTGCTCCTGCAGTGCAGTCTGCCCAACCCAGTGTGGGGGAGAAGGCTGGGAGCTGGGGTGCAGCCACCCCTGCAATGCAGGTCACTGATCTTTCCAAAATGCTGGATGCACCCATGGTGTCATGTGTTAAGTCCATCACCTGGACGAGGGAGAAGAGATTGATGTCATATCTTTACTTTAAAAAAGCCTTTTATCTGGTATCCCATTATCCCCTCTCAGCAAAACTGGCCAACTGCGGCCTCGGCTTCACCACGATCTGCTGGCTGGGGAATTGGCTCCATGGCCAGACCCTGAGGGTGGTGGCTGACAGAAGTCGATCGTCGTGGTGCCCTGTGACCAGTGGGGTCCCCCAAGGCTCTGTCCTTGGGCCAACACTATTCAACGTCTTCATTAATGATGTGGACATTGGTGTCAGAAGCGGACTGGCTAAGTTCGCCGATGACACCAAACTTTGCGGTAAAAAGTGTCCACACTTGAGGACAGGAGGGTGATCCAGGCTGATCTTGACAGGGCTCAGGAAATGGGCGGATGAGAACCTGATGGTGTTGAACACCGAAAAATGGAGGATCTCCACCTTGGGAAGAAAAATCTGCAGCATGCTTACAGGCTCAGCAGTGCTACGCTGGCTAGCACTACGGACGAAAGGGACTTGGCGGGTATGGTTGACCACAAGAGAAACATGTTGCAGCTAGTAAAGCAAGCAAAACACTGGCTTGCATCTATAGATGCTTCTCAAGAAAAACCCAGGACATCATTCTCGCATTGTACTCGGCCTTGGTGAGGCCACAGCTGGAGTCCTGCATCCAGTTTTGGGCTCCACGATTCAAAAAGGATGTGGAGAAGCTTAAGAGAGTCCAGAGAAGAGCCACACACATGATCAGAGGTCAGGAAAATAGACCTTATGATAAGAGCCTGGAAAACCACAGGCTCAGGGGTGATCTGGTAGCCACCTATAAGTTTATCAGGGGTGCACACCAGGATCTGGGGGAATGTCTGTTCACCAGAGCACCCCAAGGGATGACAAGGTCACAAACTCCCCCAGGACTGTTTCAGGCTGGACATAAGGAAGAACTTCTTTACTGTCCGAGCCCCCAAGGTTTGGCATAGACTGCCACCAGAGGTGGTTCAAGCACCTACTTTGGACGCCTTCAAGAGAAATTTGGATGCTTATCTTGCTGGGATCCTATGATCCCTGCTGACTTCCTGCCCTTGAGGCAGGGGACTGGACTCGATGATCTTCTGAGGTCCCTTCCAGCCCTAATGTCTAGGAAATCTATGAAGTGCTACACTAGTCTTCCCAAATACACCAAGTGGAACAGCAGCAAGACTGAAGAGTTGTTGAAGTGGCTGGAGATCTTCAGACATTTAATTTCATTTTACCTGTAGTTGAGTCTGCATTAGCTCTACCTAGTACCTACACACTGGTAGACAGAGACTTCGCCCTGTCCTGGTGCCCCCCACTCCTAGGGTAGCCAGAGACTTCAGACAAACTTCGGACAAAAGAGAAGGCAAATCTCAGTGCCAGTACATAAGGCAAAGTTGATGCTCAAAGAGATTTCAAAAGCTCATGTCATGACTATTGTGACAAACTGCTGAAGAGCAAAGAGTCTCTTCATAAAATGTGTCTGTAAAATATCCTTTTTAAAGAACTTGTGCTTCTACACCTGAGCAACCAAAATTGTCCACATCCCAGTAACATCTGAATATGTATTTGTTGCTCAATATCTGGTCTCAATACATGTTTGCTCTTAGATCCATATTTTTATATTCTTTGTCCTTGTTAGACTGTATTTTCCTTCCCTTTTTTTGGGAAACACAATTAAGAACTGAAATCTGTGCATATTTATCAGTGTATGTTTACCAATTTTGCCCAAATACACATTTCTTCATAAATGAAGTTACAGGTGTCTGGTATTAGACTGTACCAAATTAGTTCTAGATTCTAGCATATTGATAGTTTTACATTAGTCCTCCAGAAAAAGTCAGACCAATGAAAACATTCCGTTCTCTTCCTTGGCAAGTGACCCATGTCAAAATCACCATCCAGAAAAAGGGCACTTTATAAACACAAGAGGTAACATAAAATCCACTGTATTTCTGACTACAGTAATGAGCTACAGCTTCCAGCTGATAAGAGTAGAGGAAATGATGAGGACAATATTTATCTTGTAAATAACTCCAGAGATTGTAACATAGACTTATGCTACATCTGAAAGAGTATAATAAAGCTATTTCCTGGTAAGATGGAGGTATGTGGACATGACTGTCAGTTAATCCAGGACTTTTTTATGCCACTTTGTTAGTCTAAAGGGATCTCAAAGTGGTTGGAAATGACCCCCAAAAGACACCTTCTGTGCAAAGGGTCCTGAGCCAATTTACAGCTGACACATGCAACCTACATCACCCTGCACCTAGCCTCCAGCATCAGGGATAAATCAAGTGGACCTTGAGAGTGTGTTCATGGGCATTGCACACTGACTGAAGTAGCTCTAAGTTCTGCTGGGAGCTGAGCAGATCTGTGTATGAGTTAAAGCCACAGCTGTCTCTACCACAAGTGAAGGACTTGCTTTGCTGCATCATTTGCACATTTAAAAGGTATGAACCCTTTTGTAATGTACATTCCTAATTAGAAGAAACAGAATGCATATGACCTTCTCTGAACCATGATGCAGTAACAACAGAAAAAAAATGCTTTCAGACCTTTTCCCATATATAGTCATAAAAGGATGGGTCATAATTACAGTGATCTGTTGAGAACCAGGGTTTGAAGATTAACACTAATTGAAACGAAAGAGGGATGTGCCAGTGTCAGTCCATTCCATTACTGGGAAATCTAGGCCAGTACTTAGAGAGACCAAGCTAGTCAGTCTTATTGCTAAAGAATGAGGGAGAACTGCAGGGTCAGCAGCCTCATTAAAAATACCCTTTGCATTCAGTACAACTGAATTCTGTCTCCTCTCTCCAGAGCCCACACAATTAAAAACACAACACAGCATGAAGCCTAAGAAAGAAATGTAGCTAGAATGTCACAAGTAAAAGCTGTTACTTAACTGAACTAATCATGATACCATGATGAACTATATATCAACTTTAGACCTAAAGACTAAATTCTGGGTTATATATTTAGAAAAGCAGAATTAAATCAGCAGCATGGAACTTGGCATTTTGGTTAGATCTCTCTGTGAGTATACAGACTCTGGCAAAAAGAAGGAATAATTGAATTAATATATGTTTAATAGACTGAATTTTAGATATTGAAAGTGGTACATGAAAAATAGTAATCACTATCCTATTGTAAACACTATAATTTTAGAGTTCTTCATGGCAGACTTAAAGCTCAGAGATTAACCTTACTTGTTGACTTTGTTGTACATGCAGTGTAAAATAGATTTTGAGAGGATTTTGCCTTTGAATTGTAAGAAGTTGCAGCTGCTGCCACATGCAAACAAGGGGCATAGTTCTCTAAAGCTCTCCTGTTTGTTGCATTTCATATCATTCTCTCTTTTAGTAGTGGTAGATCTTGTTTTAATGTTTGTAATCTTGTTAATGGTTATTGCAGTGGTATTATTTAGAATGATACTGGTGCAATGTATTGATGTCTGTTAAGCATGCAAAGTGTTCCTATGGTTGATTATTGGTGTCTGTCCAGAAAGCATGCATAGCGCCCTTCCTGTTGGTGGATTGCTCATTACCCTAGTTTCTGGAGCCCATCCACACATACATGGAAAAAACCTCTGTCAAGGTCTGGTGTTGCATAAAATCAAACACTCAGTACTGCAACACTGATGTTCAAATATAGGTGTTTGACAGCAGTGTACAGGAAAATACAACATCTGGATTAGCAACACGTTTCTCCAGATTTGTATGTAACATGTGCAGAGGAAACTCATGTCATGCAATAATGTAATGCTGAAGTCCTGGTCAAACTGAATCAGCAGCAAGACTAAGCTACCCAAGGCAAGGATCATCTTTGTTTTCTGCATTTATAAAGCGCCTAGCACAATGTCGTCCTAACTTTTATTAGGCCTCCTTTTAGATGGTATATTAAATAATAAAAATCACCACCATCTTTAGTTTCCCATTTATTTCAACAGAAGCACACACACTCTCTTTACTGAGAAAGTGTTATACAAGAATTCTCACATTACAGGACTGTAAGTAGGAATTCTGGGTATAGTAGCCACATTGTTACAAGATTGAGGTAGATAAAAAGATATTTCCAAGCAATATATTAAACATGGTCTACATTTGCACTGGTAAAGCACAAAACTATAGTCTAAGCAGCTTCAAAAAGAGAGGTGTCCTTTTCAGTCTACTCCCCCCACCCCTTTATTGTTTCTGGCAGGTGATCTGGTTTGGTTCTCTTTGAATTGTCAATAGCCATTTATGTATTCAGTGTAAATATCCCATAACTATTTGATGGTATCTGATACCATCAAGTACCTCATCAGCTCAGAGTACCCTCAGGGAGTTCTGCAGGTTTTCAGAAAGTTCTCATTGCTCAGGTCCCACACATTGAGAGTATATGTTACATTGTCAGTGCTCTTTCTCCCTAGAGCCATCTGGCAAGGGATGTATTTGACAAGCTTGCAGTTTAGGACTTCCACAGAAGCTTGCCACTGGTTTTGAAAGAGAATGGTCACATCCATGATGAGGATTTCCCTGTTGTCCATTGCTGACAACAATATCTGATCTTAGCAGGCTGTTGCACAGTCCCTGCCGACATCAGGATGGTTGCAGTCAGCTGGTCTGTATAGTATTGTGTCAGAACTGCCACTCTCTCATGTGGGACTTGGTTTTATTCTTGAAGCTGCATCTCCAGCATAGTTGCTGTGGCACTGTTGAAGGGGATACACACGAGGTAGACTCTCTGGCTGAGCCGCCAGTCCACTAAGCCAGTGAAGTTTCCTTAAGACAGGTAGCGGTTGCTAGAATACCACTTAGAGGTGACCTCACAGAACTTGTCCTGTTGGGGTTTCCTTTTCAGGGCATTGTATTTTCCCATATGGCTTCCAGCTTGGTCCTCACTGGAGGGGTGACAGTCATCTTGCTGCCAGCTGGGCCTACGAGCACCAAGACCACCACCACCGCCAGTCCTCACATCTTGGCAGTCCCCTAGCAGCAGCCAATATGCTTCCTGAGGCACTGAGTAAGGTTAATGCCAAGCCTGGTATTATATGCTTGGCTCCACAGCAAAGCAAGCCCCACCATCACACTTGAAGTCACTCTCTCACAACCTGCTCAAGAATATTTCCAGATCTTCACTAGGCAACAACTTGGTGATTCTCCTTGTGGTGGCCTCTCAGCATGTTTACTGCAACACACCTCAGGAGTTTGTTAGAGCAAGTCAGGAAGTGAAAGTCATGAGCTGTGATATTGCACAGTTCTTGCATGGAAAGGACATTGGCACTCACCTGCTTGTAGCACATGTACAGGAGCTTGTTGCTGGCCTGCTGCTTAAGTTTCATCCACTTTGGCAGCTGTCCCATCTTGCTGCCTTTGGCAGCTGTGTGATCTTACTGTCTACTTCTTTAGAGGCATCTTCAGGACAGATAAGATGAGGAAGGTGTTAAGAGCATCAGTCTTCTGCCACAGTACCAGCACAGAAAATCCAATCTGACCGAGCCAAAAAGCCAAGAAACAATACTATATACTATGCATATAGTAAAATGTATTGCAAAAATTGTATCAAAATGTCTAGGACACCTTTCCTGGAGTTACCCTGACGAAAAGCAGTTCCTAAATGGAGGTTGTTTCATCCCAGGAGCCCACTTCCTGGGCAATCAGCTTTAGAATCAGGTGTCAGAGATGGAGGAGATGTAAAGATCAGTTGTTCCATCTCCCTGCAAATGCAAAATTATTTTTAACTGCAAACTCATCAGTATGTTGTCATGTCTAACTGCAAGTATTCCAAGCAAATGGTCTCCCCTCCTTTTGAAAGGCAGGACCTTTGGTGACTTTGTGGCACTACCTTCCCAGGCATCTATGGGATGGTCTACCCTGTTGCAGTGGCAGGTCCTAGTACACAGGGACCCAAACATGCCCCATCCACCTGAGTCCTCAGACATGTTACAAACCTGAAAATGCACTGGCGAGGCTACTTGGAGAACATCTCCAGCAACTGTTCTGAAAAGATGAGCCCAGAGCATCCTCACTGCTACGCTTCTGGATTTGGAGTATCCCTGCCAATGCAGATGGGCAAGGTATGCTCAAACTGTCTCCCCCATGTTGAGATCTGCCATTTCACTGCTGCAGGTTTGCCTTTAGAGCCCTCCCCATGAGGATCGAAGGGCTATGTATTCATTTTATTTAAACTGATGTGCATGCTGCCCTTCCTAAGGAAGGCTAAGGACAGCTTGCAATAAGAACAAAATACATTGTAAAACTGGAAAAACAAACAAGAGAGCAGAACAATTTAAAAGGGAAACCAGAGCATCGACATAAGAGAGAGACACCCTAACCAATATCCCAGCCCAGCTTTGTTTGTTAAATGCCTCTCCAAATAGGAAGGTCTTACACCCCTTCCAAAAGATGTCCAGAGCCTGGCAGGTCTCAAGAGGAAGGTTGTTCATGCACACAGGCCACACTTCATGGCTTTACACTGTCAAGAGTTTGGTGGAAAAAACTATGAAGCTTCCATGTCTCATGTGGACAAATTTGTGAAGTAAGTAATTGGAAAGGAACCTGTTCATTTTAGCATA
>NW_017729004.1:24201777-24220727 GCF_001723915.1 Gavialis gangeticus | reverse complement strand
AAGGTTGTTCCAAAGCCTCAAAGAAACTGCTGAGTATGACCTACATGTTTTCACCAAGTGGACTTGGCGTGTTGATGGTACTTGCAAAAGACTGGTCTCAGCTGACCTTGGGGATTGCAGTGGGGCATAAGGGAGAAGGCAGTCCCTTAGATAAGTAGGGTCCAGACCATTTAGGGCCCTACATAGCTAACCATATCTAGCCAAAATCATCACCTTGCATTGCTCCCAGAAAGCTACTGGGAACCAGTGCAGATGCTGGGGCACTGGAGGAATGTGCTTCTAGCAACCAACCTCTGTCAAAATTCTGCACCAGCGGCAGTTTCCAGGTGGGCTTCAAGGGCAGCCTCACATAAAGCATCTAAGGGAGGGAATGACGTTAAGACAAGTCAGGGGGGACTTGTAATGGATGAGGCTCATATTTTGACCCATCCCAGCCAGTTCTGTGGATCTTCACATGGTGAAGTATATTCATTTTTCTGCTAAACAGCTGCAGTGGAGTCATGGGCATGTGTGTGTGTCCTTGCAGTCACTTTCAGTCCATCAGCAACATCACTTTAATTTTGCCAGGCAAGCTTTCTTCTTCATGGATTCCTGTGTGAGATTTTATTACCCTCTAATGTATCTAGTGTTTATTTTCCTCTGAATATTTGTTTGATTACTTTCCTAGAGCTAGAAATACAAACAGGATGCTACAGATTATGGCCAGCATCACTATTTTTTTTTTTTTTTTTTTTAAAGATTATTACTACACTATAATTGGTTTGCTCTGATGCTTGATTTGTCTTACATTACTTTAAAAACAGTTTAAAAAGTTGTCTGAGGACTCCCTTTGGGAGTTAGTATGGTAATGAGACCACAGGACAACCAAAGTGATTCCTGTCCATATAGCAAACATGAGTGCTGCTAGCACAGCTGAAGTCCTGCTCTCTGCTGTACAAGCTTGCTTGACAAAAAAAGGCATCACAAATCACCCATATCCCCAGAACAGAACTACAACCAAGTTCTCCAGAAGGCTTGTCCTCTAATATAGTGCTAATATGCGGGAAGGACCTTCACGTGGATGTGGCCCAATATCTGGGCACTTGGTTAGGCTTCTGTCCAGATATACATAAGCTGCCATTTACTGAGTTCACCAATAGCTTGTTGGGAGAAGGAAGGCTATTCCTTTCTGGCATCATATTAAGTACCTGTGCCATCACCCACAATTATCTTTCCTGACACTGGCATATTAAATCTGAGTACATAGACTGATGTTCTTCATTCCCCAAATGTGTGGCTCAAAGTAATAAAAGGCAGAGTTGTGCCACAGTGTCTGTAGGGCCCAAGGATACTCTGTAGTACTCTGAAGAAGTGGCATGCCTGCAGAGTAGCTCTTCAGAGGGGCGGTTTAAAAATACAGCCAGACAAAGCAGTAAAAAGCAGTTCTGTTTATTTACAATGTAATACGACTGCTGTGTCCTGGCAGGGCTGGAATGCAGCGGGAAGTATTAGCAATGCAGCTGGCAGTCTTGCATTTATTCCAGCCTCGTATCACAAGCTGTATTAAACTTCTGGAGCTCTGAGCTGCCCTTGTGGAAGTGCGTGTGATAGTGGGGCAGGTATATGCCTGCCACACCGGAGAACAAAAAGTGAAAACTGGATCCTACAAGTTCAATCATAGAAAAATAAGGACCTCAGGAGATCTAGTCCAGAGGTTCCCAAACTTCTTCTTATTGCATACCACCTTCTAGATTTATCAGCTGCCTGCACACCTCTGCTAGCATACGTTTTATATTTAAACCCCTTAAATGCCAATTTTTATAATAAGAAATGAAATCGGTCATTATACTATTTCTCCCACTTATCCCCCAGAGATGTCTTGTGTACCCTGAGGGGTACCCATACCACAGTTTGGGAACCCCTGATCTAGTCCAACCCCCTGCTCAAAGCAGGACCATCCCCGCCAAAGCTTTGTCTAGCTAGGTTTTAAAAACCTCCAAGGACAGAGCTTCCACCACCTCTGGGTAACCTGTTCTAGTGCTTCACCACCCTCCTAGTGAGAGAATTTTTCCTAACCTCTAACTAACTTCCCTTGCTTCAACTTGAGGCTGTTGCTCCTTGTCTGCCACCACTGAGAACAATCTAGCGCCATCCTCTTTCAAACCCCCGTTCAGGTATTTGACAGCTGCTATTAAATACCCCCCCATTTTCTCTCCTCCAGACTAACTAAGCCCAGTTCCATCAGCCTCACATCGTAAGTAGGGACCTACCGAAATCAAGGAGGCGGGCAGCCGATTTTGCTGGCTTATTATGGTGCGCCCCTCCCCCCACTTCTGTTTGACCAAGGAGCTCTGGTGGTCCCACCTGTCACCACTGACTGTCCAGGAGGACTGTCCGTCATTCAGCCCTGCTCCCCACCAGTGATTGGCAGAGAGGTCTGGGGCAGCATGACAAACAGCCCTCCTGATCAGTCAGCAGCAAAGGGGCAGGGTAGCAACCACTATCTTGGCTGCTCCTCTTCATGCCAGAGGCTCCCCCACCCCCACTAGGGACTGAGCATTTTGTTTTTAGTTTTCTTTTTTTGCAGATTTTACAGGCATTGCCTGATTTCATGGACAATGTCCAATTTCACAATTTCCACAAAAATCATGATTTGAGTAGGTCCCCTCTTGTAATTCATGTGCCCCAACCATTTTTGTTGCCCTCCAATGGACTCTCTAGTTTGTCCACTTCTTTTCCTTAGCTGGGGGCCCCAAAACTAGACAGTACTCCAGATGTGGCCTCACCAGTGCCGAATACATGGGAAGAATCACTTCCTTCCATCTGCTGGCAACAATCCTACTAATGCAGCCCAGGATGCCATTAGCCTTCTTGAAGAGAAGGGAACCCTGTTGGCTCACATTCAGCTTGTTGTCCACTGTAACCCCCAAGTCCTTTTCTGCAGGGCTGCTGCTCAGCCAGTCAGCCCTCAGCCTGTACAGGTGCATTGTCCTTATTCAACTTCATGAGATTTCTTTTGGTCAAATCCACCAATTTTTCTAGGCTTCTTTAAATCCTATCCCTATCCTCCAGCACATCTACTACTCCCCACAGCTTGATGTCTTCTGCAAAGTTACTAAGGGTGCACTCTATTCCATCCTCCAGGTTGTTGGTGAAGATCTTGTACAAAACCAACCTCTGGAGTTTGTTCCCAGCTAGACATCAAGTCATTGACTACTACTTTTTGAACACAGCATTCCAGCCAGTTTACTATCCACCTTACAGTCCATTCATCCAACTGGTACTTCCTTAGCTTGCTTGCAAGAACGTTATGCAAGACAATATCAAAAGACTTGCTAAAGTCAAGGTATATCAAGTCAGCTGCTCTCCCTGCATCTGCAGATCCAGTCATCTAATCACAGAAGGCAATCAGGTTGGTCAGGCATAACTTCTCCTTGGTGAATCTATGCTGACTGTCCCTAATCACTTTCTTCTCCAAGTGCTTAGACATGGATTCCTTGAGGGCCTGCGCCATGATTTTTCCAGCGACTGAAATGAAGCTGACTGGTCTTTAGTTCCCTGGCTCCTCCTTCTTCCCTTTCTTAAAGATGGGCACTATATTTGCTCTTTTCCAATCCTCAGTGATCTCTCTGGACTGCCATGATTTTTCAAAGATAAAGGCCAGAAGCTCTGTAATCACATCAGCCAAATCCCACAGCACCCTCAGTGAATTGTGTCTGGCCCCATGGACTTGTATACTTCCAGGTTTGCTAAGTAGTCCCTAGCCCATTCTTTCGGCACTGAGGGCTGCTCACCTCCTCCCCAAACTGTGCTGCCTGGTGCAGTAGTCTGGAAGTGCACCTCGGTCTTCACAGGCAAGGCCAAAAGGCCTTGAGCACTTCAGCTTTTCCCTCATCATCTGTCACTTCCCCTATGTTGCCTCCCCCATTCAGTAAGGGACCCACATTTTCCCTGGTCTTCCTCTTGTTGTTCACATACTTGTAGAAACCCTTCAAGTCTCTTGCTTGCTGCAAATCCAGTTGTGCTTTGGCCTTCCCGATTTCATCCCTGCATGCCTGAGCAATGCTCTTATAGTCTTCCCTAGTTATTTGTCCAAGTTTCCACTTCTCATAAGCTTCTTTTTTTGTGTTCTAGCTCACTGAAGAGTTTCCTGCTAAGCCAAGCTGGTCATCTGCCATGCTCGTTAGTCTTCCTGTGCATCAGGATAGTTCCTTCTAGCACCCAACCAGCTCTCCTGGACTCCTTTCCTCCTCAGGCTGGCCTCCCAGGGAATCCTGCCCATCAGTTCCCTGAATAAGTCAAAGTCTGCTTATCCGACGTCCGTGTCCTTACTCTGCTGCTCTCCTTCCTTCTTTTCCTCAGGATCCCTGTAACAGGTTGCCTTCCCTAGTGCCATCTTCCCTGTTATCCGCACCCTACGTGGGGCGCATTTGGAGTCCCCTTTAAAGTTTCTTGTTTCCTGCTCTACTCTCCTGCCACATCTTGATGGAAAATTGTGATGCTGATGTTCTTGAAAGCAGGAGGCTGCCTATTATGTTTCATATGTTGGAGTCTTCTACCTCCATGGGCCTTGACCCTGTCTTTTCTAGCTAGGCCTCCTTGTCTAAACCCACCAAACAGGGTTTGACTCTGAGGCTCTAGCCCTCTTCCTTGTCTTGAGACTCGTGGCCCTCCTTTCTGCTCCAATCCGGAGCCTAGCCTCCCTGGCCCAGAGGCCTGGTCACCAGCCCCACAGCCAGGTGACTGCAAGTTCAAGGCTAGGAAATAGCCCTGAACCCATGCTGTCCCAGTCCACAAAAAAAGAAGCTACCTCAGGGGCACCAGACCACCCCAGCCTTTTAGGATTGGACCCTCTGGTGCTGGGGTCTGTACTCTTCCCAAAATCCTGCACCCACACTGGTGCCAGGGCCTACTTACCCTGAATATTGCACCTTCTCTGGCACCAGGGTCAGTACACCCCACATCTTATGCCCACACAGGCACCAGGCCCCCACGGTGTAGTGAGGTCCTAATGAGGCTCCCTCCTTCCCCACTAGCCTTGCTCAAGCCACCGGTGTTATTCAAAAAAACAAAAACAAAAACCCATAAACAGCCTGTCCACAGGCTATAAGCACCACCAAAAAAATATGATCAAAAAAGGCAGCATGCCAGCTTACATTTACATAGGAGTTGTGCTTCTGCTCCTCACCATCAGCTACTGTCCTTCCTCTGGGGTTGCAGCTGTTTCTCCGGGGTCCTCAGTAGTTCCTTCAGCCTTTGGACTGCTCACCCAGCCTCTCCATGGAGCTCTCACATGCACCCCTTCTCCCTTGGCTGCCAGGCCTTCAACTACTGCCCAGCCCAGGGTTTTTATAGCCCTAGCCTGCTCCCTTCCTGTCACCTGACCAGCTGGCCTGGCTCAACTTTTAACCCCTACCTGACCAGCACATTGTGCCCAGAAAGTTCTGATCTTAAAGGGCCCGACCTGTCTTCTGGTAACAGGGCTAGGGTTCCCTGTTACAATCCCAAACTCAATCATTTTCTGGTCACTGCTGCCCAAGATGCAATCCACTACTACATTCCCAACCCATTCTTCTCTGTTTGTGAGCAGCAGGTTAAGAAGAGCATGACACCTAGTTGGCTTTTCCAACACCAGCACCAGGAAGTTGTCCTCAACACACTCCAAAAGATTCCTGGGTTCCTGTGCACTGCTGTATTGCCCTCTCAGCAGATGTCAGAGTGATTGAAGCACCCTATGAGAACCAGGGCCTGTGATCAGGAAACTTGTGCTAACTGTTAGAAGAAAGTCTCATCCACCTCATCCTCCTGGCTCAGTTGTCTATAGCCACCATGACATCACCCCTGTTGCTCTCCCCTCAGACCTGAACCCAGAGACTTTCAACAGTCCTATCTCCAGTTTTGTATTGAAGCTCTGAACAATCATACGGCTCTTTTACATATAGAGCAACCCCTCCTCTTCTCCCTGCCTGTCCTTCCTGAAGTTTATACCCATCCATGACAGGGCTCCAGACATGTGAGCTCCCACCAAGTCTCTGCTATACCAATCATGTCATAGTTCCATGTTTGTGTGAGGACTTCCTGCTTGTTTCCCAGGCTCTGTGCAGTTCTGTACAGACACCAGATGTAACTAGCCAATTGCCTTACCTTCTCAGGAACAATGAGAAGGCCTCTCATGTTGCCCCCTCTTGCTTGTGCTTCCTCTAGGTCACCTGCTTCCCCACATACCTCAGGGGTTGGGACTCCATACCCCAGTGAACCTAGTTAAAAGCCCTCCTCACTAGATTAGTGAGCCTGTCTGCAAAGATGCTCTTTCCTGTCTTTGTCAGGTGGATCTCTTCATCAGGTGGATTCATTGCAATGAATCTTGCAAGAAGAAGAATCCCATGGTGAAAGAAGCCAAAGTGCTTCTGGTGACACCATCTGTGCAGCCATGTATTGACCTGCAGGATGAGTCTACTCTTTCCCAAGCCCTTCCTCTTGACTGGAAGGACCAATAAGAACACCACCTGAGCCTCTGTCCCCATCAACCTTGCACCCAGAGCCCTGTAGTCACTTTTGATCAGCCTAAGGTCAGTCTGGGCAGTATCATTGATACCCACATGGATGAGCAGCATAGGGTAGTATTCAGAGGGCCAGATCCTCAGTAATCCTTCCGTGACATCTCAAATCTGGACTCCGGGCAAGCAGCAGACCTCTTGAGACAACAGGTCAGGCTGGCAGATGGATGCCTCTGCCCCTAGTAGAAGGGAGTTTCCAACAATGACCACATGTCACTTCCTCTTGGTGGCAGTGGTCTCAATCCTCCCAAACTTGGGGAGGCCTGGCCTGTCCTCTTCCACTGAGGGAACGTGCTTCTGCTTCTGTTTCTAGGGTTCCATATCTGTTCTCCAGACAAACCACTGCAGGTGGAGATGATGACTTCTGTTTGCTGCCAGAGGTCACAAGCTTCCAGTTTCCATATTCTAGGGAGTCCATGTCCTCTTCCTTCTCTGGCAGTCTTTCCTCTGCAGTCCTAGAGGTCTTCTCCAGCATTGAATTGATGAAGTTCTCATGGCAGAGGATTTTGAAGAGCCTTGCCACTTGAGCGGTCCTGCCTGAACAAACACCTCACAGGTGCAAGCAGAGGAAGAGCTGGCAGTGGGTCTGCCATTCCAACATCCTCCAGCCATTTCTCTAGAACTTTTAATCCTCCACTCCTGTCTTCCTGCCCTTCTTTCCAAGCAGAACTTCCCCTGCAAGCTGACCTGTTCACTGCTTCTTGGTCTTGAAAGTTTAGCCCTCATGGTTATACCCAGGGGTGCGTGAGGTAACAGATTTATTGGCAGTATCTACACAGGAGTTAAGTTTCTTTGAATGGGGTCTGGAAACTTTCAGGAAAAGGAAAATTATCTGTTAATATGCTAGGATGGGAGTTAAGCTAGATCCTGGCATGAAGTCTGGGAGGAGGAAGTGGCAAAGTCTACTGAGGGAGCCCTGTGGGTTACTGCTCAAGTATGAGGCACATGAAGATGTATCATGGACAGATTAGATACTCAAACCTGGGTGGGCAGAAAGAGTGTAAGGTTCAATTTTCTTTGTTCAGAGTGTTGAGCCCTGGGTCTTGTTACTCTGAAGGAAGAAAAGAACTGAAGAGGTGTGCAGCTATGACATTCAGAAGCAGTGTTTTGTGGGATGGCATTTATTTGGAAGTAGCCAACAGCCCATCAAGAATCCCAGGGGGGGGGAGCGGGCAGAGACGGAGCCCCGTTCCCCCCCACCATCCGGGCCCACTCCCCCTTTACCTCCTGCTGCTTGGTGTCTGGGCCCACTCCCCCCTCCCCAGCACAGCAGTAGGGGGAGGGGAGGGGAGGGGAGGAGTGGGCCCGGGACTGATGTGAGGGAGGAACAGGCCAGAGGGTGGGAAGTAGCTGGCCCGCTGGGGCGGGGGGAACAGCAGGCCCAGGCCAACTCAGTGGCAGCGGGGAAGGAGTGGGCCCAGGCCCAAGGGGGAGAGGAGGCTCACTCCTCACCTCCTCCAGCTGCTGCCGCACCAGGCCAGGCCCACTGCTCCCCCACCACCACTGCTGCAGGCCAGCTTCTCCACCCCCCCTTGAGCTTGATCCTCCCCCACATCAGACCCAGACCAAGGCCTGCTCCTCCCCTCTGGTGGCCTCACCCCGCCCCCTGCTCCATCGTCACCACCTGCAGGAAGCAGGGCGGGGGGAGCCAGGCCAGCTCCATCCCCTGTGTCCCCATGGGCTGCCACCTGTCTGAATGCTTCTTCACCAGTCAGAGTGCAAATAAAGCATTACGGACAGACAGACAGACAGACTTAGGCTTTTATAATATCAGAATAATTTTTGTGGACAGCTGGTATCTGGAAGAGGTGAGATGAAATGTGACCCAGCCGGAGGGATGAAGCCTGGAAGACACAAATCTTCTCCCTTCCCAGGTCCTGAGAAGCAGTTGGCTGCAGATGGTGGACAAGGGTAAAATCTGCAATGTCACATCCAACCGCAAGGGGGTGCACGGGGCAGTGAGTTCATGTTTTAAACGTGGCCTGCTGGAGTTCAACCCTGGCAAGACGCCACTGCTGATCTATCAGCTATGATGAAAACAAGCTTTTTGCAATATGATAAACCAGGTCTGAGCTGTGCACAAGGCAAGCGGGAGGGGCAGACTGTTGGAAAACAATCTGCACAGTCAAGAATAATTCCATTTCATTGCATCTCTTGTGCTGCCTCACCGAACAGACGAGCTCATACACTTGATTTTGTGGGCTAGAAAACTGCCTCCACATTTTCTCTTTATTTAAATATCTCTTAGTTTGATGCTGCAATTAGCAGAAATGCTAATGATTTGTAAACCGTTGCTTTTCCAGATTCCTATTAGTGGCAAAGCCATTCAGTAAGTAGTTTACACTCCTCAGCAGCAGCCATCATTATTCACAGAAAAGGCAGATCTGATTGTCTTCTAGCACTTGGAAGTGAATCAGAGCAATAAAGGTTAGTCAGAGGTGCAGTGCTCTGGTTTTATGTAAGACAGAAGCCGCAGTCATACCTCTGCCAAGCCAGAAGGCAGAATCCGTGGAAAGGGGGGGTACAGCAAACATAAATGAGCTTCAGAGAGCTAGGTCCTATGGTAAAAAGAGAGAGCCTGTGTGCCAAACCTGGAATAAACAGGCTCTGAGGTGCCACCTGCCTAGAGGAGTGAGAAGACCAACCTCTCCCATGGATCAGAGGAGACTGGTTCCATGAGATTGGCATCTAGCTAGTGAGGGAAAGGAGAGTCAACACTCTTTACCCTGTTGAGGAGTGGCAGAGATTGTCCTTGTTTCCCAGAGCTGATGGGAACCCTGAAAATCAGCATCATGTGAGGATCTTCCCTTTGTAGATAAAAAAAATTGAACTCTGAGTAAGTGAGGATGACTTGCAGGCCTCCCTGAGAGGGAGACAGAGCTTCTGAATGAGCTAGAGAAATGGTGGTTGGGGGAAGGAGGGAGATGGGGGGGAGAAAGTCCTTTATTCTCCAGGGTGCCCAGATCTTTTGTTGCCTGTTTGCTTTATTGTGTTGATGAAAGAGGTTTCTTCCCTTAAGACTGCTCTGCAGACTGGCTTTCTTCTGCTACTCCCTGGAGCTGCTGAGCTCCCTCCTGCTGTGACACCTGCATGTAGGAATACTTCCCTGCATCATGTGCTGGCCCAGCCAGATTAAGCTAAGAAGGAATATATGTCTTTCTCTTCACAGAAATACAACATTAACCCCTAGACTAAGCAATGTGATATATACCTAACTTATGACGAAGTCAAGGCCCCATCTCCTATGGAGCACATTCAGCCTAAATTATACAGCAGAGGTCCTGAAGTCAGACAGCACATCTTTTCTCTAAGTCCTGTCCAATTCCATCACTGCAGTTTGTCATGTTTATTTAAAATAAAATTCAATTAATTTTACTGTGCTTCAAAATAGCTTGTATTTTCTACCATGATATTGAAGGACAAATATATGCAATAATATATGTCAATGTACGTCAAATATAATGTATCAGCACGTCAGGCCAAGCTTGGCCCCCAAAGAAGCTGGTTCAACTGTATTGATATAGCGTCATGCCATAATTATGATGCATGTCATGTCAGTTATTGTTTCTCATGGCTAAGTACAAACAGTCAAAAAGCCTGAGGCTGAATTGATTCAATCTTTGCAGGTTAGTCTAAACTGCAAAGATTGAACCAATAAGCAAATGAGCAAATGACATTCACTGTTGATTCAGGAAATGCAGTCACATGTCTGCAGTGGCTCCAGCCAGAAGCCCGGGGGAGGAGGGCAGGAGGGAGGGGTGCTACAGCACAGCTCTCTGGCCGTGTATTCACTTCCTCTTCCTGCTGCCCCTGAGGTCTCTGAGATTTTCAGTCCAAAATTACAGCAGCAGGACTCTGCAGGATTGCTCTTCACTTTATCTGCCTGCTTCCAGGTGCCTCTGGGATTTTTAGTCCACAGTCGCAGCCAGCAGTAAGTAAGCAGGGCAGGGCAGCTCCATACTTGGAGGAAGGGAAGTTTAACCCCTCCTCCCTGGCCCCACACCCCAGCAGGGAGGAGGGGACAGTGAGTTGGCCAGTGAGGCAGCTAGTGAGGCCAGCAAGCCAGCCCTCACTGCTCCAGCTAGGGAGCAGAGGTGCAGGGCCAACCCTACTCTCTGGAGCAGACAGCACAGCCCAGCCCAGGGCTGCAAAATGCTGGGATGCTAGGGGGACTCTGATTTAACTTAAACCAGGAAGGGGTCTGGGACACAAGTTCCATAAACCAGTTTGACCTAAATCAGTTAAGTCTGATACTACATTCAGCCAAGCTCGTCTTAAATCGGTTTCAGCCATTTTGAAACTGGTTTATGTGCACTGAATTTCTATTCTGTTACAGATTTAAACCAGTTTCTGATCACTTAAACCAGTTTATGTGTAACTTCTGTCCCTAGCCCTCTAGACTACCAGAGAATGTTACCCTGCACAGTCCTAGGTTCTTTCACTTTATCCTTCTCTCAAGTGTGAGATGACAATCTGGAAGGAACTGTTAAAGCTGATCAGGTTCATCAGCTGGGACAACTGAAAAGTGATGCCAGATTCCCCTCATCAGAGAACACTAAGCACATGCCTGGCCTTCTCAGAGCCAAGTAACTGGATTACCACGGTAGGTTTCAGAACTGCAGCCTCTGCAAATTGCTGCAGACAATTGACATTCCATCTTATTCCATTGCCTATCTACCATTGGGCAAAATGAAATGGTCACATGGTCTTCAATATAACAACCAGGTGTTTGGAGAACAGTGTAGTCAGCATCCTCTCTTCAGCTCATGGTTGTTGAGCTAGATTTACTCAAACTAATTTCTCAAAACAATTGGAGTGTACACTAATTTCCTAAATTACATATGAAGGTTTAAGAAACACAACAACCTAGGCAAAAATAGTCAAAATAGCCAAAAGATATAGCTTCATTTATCCTGTAGTCATTATAATTAAATATAGCTCTCTTAATCAGATTCATAAAACAAAATCTAGCCTTCTTGATCATCTTGGAAGTGCCTACAATACTTCACTGTCAGTCATGTTGTAACAGAGGGCCTTCCCAGGCTGGTTAGAAGTTGGCCCGCCCACCTGGTTCTGGGCCAGCCACACACCTCTCTCTTCTGCCATGCCTTGATGGAAAAATGATTAAGATATTATCCAGGCGGGAGGCTGCCCATATCCTGTCCCGGTGCCAGAGAGCATTATCTGCAGCTCCAAACCTTCCCTGGTTTGGAGCTGCAGATAATGCAGGACCGCAGCCCATGCAGATAATGCAGGACCGCAGCCCATGCCTCACAGATGGCATCTAAGTTTTTAATCTCCAGACCCACACTGGGCCTCATAACCCTCTAGTCTGGACTCCAACTAGATCCCTCCTACTCTCCCCTTATTCTGGGCTGCCTAGCTCCCTGCACTCTTCCCCCTCTCAGGTATGGCCCCCCTTTGGCCACACAGGCCCTGGCTTCACCTCCAAGGCGAGTTGGAACCCTAGGACCCTGGCTCTGGGCATGCCTCATGGTGGGCCCCTGGCCCTTTTGACCCTTCTGGTCCTGGCCCCAGCATTGATTAGTTGAGGGTGCCTCAAGTCAGGCTTCTGAGAAACTAGCCCACGCTCTCTTACATGGGTCCGCCTTCTCAGACCTTATTATGGGATTACCCACCCAG
This sequence comes from Gavialis gangeticus, assembly GCF_001723915.1. NCBI lineage: Eukaryota > Metazoa > Chordata > Crocodylia > Gavialidae > Gavialis > Gavialis gangeticus. The sequence goes on along the minus strand of NW_017729004.1, from coordinate 24,208,548 downwards.
CTATGGGAGCTGGGGTTATTAAGGTGCCCCAACCCACCTTTCACCAGGGAGGTAACTGGCCTGACATTTCCAGGGGCCTCCCACACCACCAGGACCCCCACCAGGTCACCCTTCCCCAGCAGGGTGCAGGTCATGCCCAGGACCAGGAGCCTCCCCACAGCCCCAGCCCATAAACCTCCAAGCTGTTCCTGAGCCTCAGCTCTGCCAACTGATGTCTCTCTCATGGCTGCCAGCAGCAAACTGCTGCTTCACCCTGCATATATCCTAGGTCTCAAAAATGGCCATCGTACTCAAGCAGTTGGCTGCTGCCTGCTCCAGCCCTTAAAGTGGCAGGCACCAACAGTGCCCTGCCACGCATGTCGACATCTGGGTTAAGGTCTTTTAGCTAGATCTGAAAACAGTCCACAGGACTGTGAAATAGTAGAAAGACATTACCAGAATGGATAACAGAAAGCAAAAATGCAGAATAAAGGGTAGTTTGAATACTGGAATATCAGGACTATTCAAAAGGGGAGAGGGTCATTAACACCTGTGAAGTGGAGAGACATTGGTAGGAATCAAGAAGATGATAATGAGTCATGAAGTCAACTTACTCTTTCAGCAGTGCCTGAGTAAAAATGCTACTGTCTTTTCCAGACAGCTGGTTTTAAAGTTTAGGTGGAACAGGAATCAAAAGAGGGTTTAACTACACTTCTGCACAGCCCCCTGGGACCACACCTGGACTTTGCCATGGAAATCTCTGGATGCATCATACCTCACTCCTGAAGGACGTCATGCAGCTGCCTGATTTTTTTCAAGTGGTCCCTTTTTCTCCACTCCAAGACATGGTTGTAAGGGAATCCTGCTCTGAAACAGAGTGTACAGCCAATATTTTCCCTTTTAACAAATATAATCTTCAATTTCCTTTATTGTCATTCTTAATTGGGAAATCTAGATATAAAAATTCCCTCCCTCCAAAAATAGGTCAAGAAAACTATGGGGAGGGCTTAAAAGAGATCCGGCCTTCAAGCAATGACTCAGACTGATGAGGCTCTATAGTCAAGTGGTTGTAATTCTTGATGCAAGCAATAGTGACAGTAATTACAATCACAGTCCTTCAAGAGCAGTCAAATCTCCAGACTAGTCTGCCATCTTATGCAGTCACTGTGCCTGGGTTAGTGCAGAATATTTATTTAAATTTTGCCAATGAAAATTAATACTGCCCTTTGACATTTTTTTCCCTTGAGTTTGGCTATCCTCTATATGGTGACTTGGTGCTGCATTGGGAATGTGAAAGGGACTCATTCCCTAAAGCAGGAATGAAATCCAGAAGGATTTAGAAGATACAAAGTGACTCACAACTGAGCTGCTTTACTGTTTTACTCTGTAGGTCGCCTCCTACTGCAGTAAGGGTTTTCTTCTGTGCTATTACAATCTTCCTCCTGAAATATCAGCAGTTGAATTTACAAAGCACAGTGCCACATTGGATTTTAATGATTATATCCCTTCTGAAGCACTGCTTATGTATTCTACAGCTTGCTCTGAAAATTCTGCAGTGACACTTGTGCTACTAGTCATTGCCAGACCACTACTGTCAAAACGGTGTACTCCACTACAAGCAAGGGTTAGTCTAGAAGATCTTTCAGATATCACTGAGTATATAGTGTTGTTAATGGCAGCCTAAGTACAAAAAATGAAAGATAATGCCTTATTATTAAAAGCAGGAGGAGCATTAGCCAGATGTTCTAGAACAGCAGTGCTCAAACTTCTGACCCCATGGGCCAGCTGAGTGGTGCGGGGCCAATGCAAAGTTCAGCATGTTTGCTTAGCTGCACACACCTGACCAACATCACACATAGCCCAAACTAATATGCCAAAGCTGGCCACTTGCCAGATCAGCACGACATGCTGGATCCAGCTACATGCTAACCTGAACTTGCACACTAGGCCCACTGTGCCCTGGTGCAATCTAGCTCACAGGGCCATGCCATCTTGCCTACAGGACTCCTCATGGATCTGGAAATATAGCAGTAGGGGAGCTGCAATTAATACTGTCACCACTCTGCTGCCACCTAATTATTGAACCTCTGGAGAGACCCATGGCCAAATGAAATGGCCTCGCAGGCCAGATCTGGCCCACAAGCCAAAGGTTGAGCACGTCTGTCCTAGAATAAACCTGACTGTGATAGAACATACTTTTGGGTGTATGTAACTTTAAAAGCCGGAGCAGGGAGCTGCCAAGTGGCTGATGAAGGTGGCCATTTTGGAGAGCTCTGTTATAAGAGCAGAGCAGTTTGTGTTCAGCTGCCTTGTGGGTAACGTTGCCTGGTGAAGCGTCTGCTCCAGGAATATCTTGAAGGTAAAAGTGAGGCTTTGGGGGTGGAGGAGGCCTCATTGGTCCTGGGCATGACCTAAAACAGTACCCTGCTGGGCTAGGGAGGCCTGGTAGCCCTACCTGTGGTGGGGCAGGGCCATGTAAATACCAGGACTGAGAACCTCCCCAGAGTAAGGTGGGTTGGGGTGCCTAAACCCCTGCCCCCACCTCTGGGTGGGTTACCAGGAGGGCTAGGGGAGCCAGGTATGCTTTGTGAAGCACCTGAGTCTGTAGGGGTGAAAGACCCTGGGCCTGAGAGTGACAGGGTAGAGTTGTGGGGCCAGTTAAGATCAGGGAGGAGCAGCTGAATCCCAAAAGGGTGTTTGACTCCAGGCCCCAGTAGGATGAGTGGTGTGTCTTCCCAAGGCTGTGTGTGTAAGGAATGGCCTGATGAGGGGCTAGGACCTGAGAGAGCCTGGATTGGGGTGAATCTGTAGTCACTGCCCAGATGAGGGTCACAGAGGACCCAAAAGGCTGGGCCAGGGCTGGCTGAAGTATGAGTGAACAACCCTGAGGATCTCTCCAGAGTACGGCAGTGGGAGTGTGGCCTGGATAGGCAGAGTATAAGAGGCCCTTGTGAGACAGGGGCAGTAAGACAGAGGCCCAAGGAGGGCGGTATGTGAGCAGCCTTACAAGGGGCTATATTTGACTTGGCTGTAAGCCGGAGCTGTTTATGTTTATAGCATGACACCAGCGAGGCATGGGACACATATAGGGATGGTAGGAGTGTGTACATATCGCCCATAGACATTTGGGTGCATGAAGGGCAGCCTCCCACCTATTTAAAGTCCTAATAATTTACCAACAAGATGTAGCAGGTGAACAAGGCAGGTGGGTTTACTCAGAGACAGGGGCGGGGCCATACTAGTACTGGGCCTGGAAGCTGCCCTTGTCACACTGACATGTTAGGAGAAGCCAGAGTGTAACTTGTTTCCAGGTAGACTATGGTAGGCTATGTCCAGCTGTGTAGTGAATTAGGAAGGGGGCTGTTGCTAAGTGTGCCCAAGGAAGCTCATTCCTTGTGCAATTATCTTTCTGCCACAGTTCCTTGTGCAGCTTCTTTCTGGAATAAAACTGGAACAAAGTTTCACATTTTCTTTCTTTGGGACACCCTGTTTTAGGGCATACCAACATTTTCAGGTGTTCTAATTTGGCATATCTGAGTTTTTGGATGCCAAATTAGGGCCTAGTATTAAGATATGTATTCATCCTTTAGCTCTGGCTAAAGTCAAGAAAAACTCAGTATTCGGCCAATTCTGCATTTTCTCTTTTTTTAAACACAAATTCTAAAGCAGCGTTTCCCAACCCTTTTTTGCCCCATGGCACACTTACCTAAATAAAAAAGCACCACCACACACCGGATGTGGAGTGGGAAGGTTGGGGTGGCACACAGCCAGCCGGATGCCAACGGGGGTCAGGGGCCGTGCAGCTAGCTGAATGGCATTTTGGCCTGGAGCCATGCCCCCTGCCTGGCTGGAGCCACACTCCCCATCTGTCTGTGTCCACAGTGACAGCAAGTGAGGGGCGTGGCTACAGCCAGGCAGGGGTGTGTGACACACCAGTGTGCTGCGGCACACCAGTTGGGAAACACTGCTCTAAAGCCTTACTAAACTCACTCCTAAAGCAAGTATATCTGGAGTTTATCATAGTATAGAAATAGGACAATGTAGGTTAAGTCTTCCCATGGTGCGTACCATGTTTTATATTTTAGAAAACAATGTAAACTCAGTGTTGCCAACATAATTATTTTGTCTCTACATCTGGTCATTTTAAGGAGTGCTGAGCAAAAAAAAAAAGTATGTGCTATGGATCCTCATACCTGTTGTGTATTTGCTAAATTGTTTGGTGATTTTTTTTGATATTATTAAAATGATTTATCCATTAACCATCTAACCATTTTTGAGGTTTGTATAGTAAATTTTTGCTTTCAGGAGCTGACAGTACTGCACAAACTTGCCACAACTGGTTCCTACTTGTTTGTGCATCAGCAACCACAATTATTTGAGATCCAACTGTGTATTTGCAGTTCCTTCTTAATGTTTTATTGAAAAGACTAAAAGATACAATAGTCATGAAGACAATTTCACCATGGCACTTTTTGATGCCAGTGGTAAGCAAAAGATTTTTTTTTTCATGCAGTTCCTTTGAAAGTCCCTTGACAGTCATGGTGAAAACAATGGAAGTGGCATTAAAACACAAGCATATTGTACAACATTTCTGGAGCAGGCTATACCTCTTAGATTCTGCAGGAACAAGCAATCCACCAGGAATGAGATGGACCCAATAACTGCCTATCCCTGTGTGGCAGGGCACTGTGTGTGCCTGCCACTTTAAGGCCCTGGAGCTGGCAGCCTCCAGGTGCCTAATTAGGGCAGCCATTTTAGGCACAGGGCTGCCTATATAAACAAGGCAGTTAGGCTGCCTGGAGGTCAGGCAACAACACTGCCTGGCCAGAGGGCTGCTGAGTTTCATCTGGAGGTAAGGGAGGAGTTGTAGAGGATGGTAGGAGGCTCCTGGTCCTGGGTATGACCTAAAACTGCACCCTGCTGACAGTGGGTTGCCTGGTGGGGTTCTCAGTGGCGTGGGACCCCCAGGAAATGCCAGGCCAGTTACCACCCTGGTGAAAGGTGGGTTGGGGTGCCTTAACCCCTAGCCCCCACCACTGGATGGGTAACCCCTTGTGTTTGGAGGGCCTGGAGGGCAGACCCCAAGAGAGAGAGTGAAGGGCTAGGGACTCAGAGACTGAACAAGAGTACCCTTGACTGGCCCAGGCTGGGGCCAGGACCAGGATGGTCAAAAGGGCCGGGGACCTGCTGTGAGGGACACCCAAGAGCCAGGGGCCTGGGGTCTCTACTGGCCTAGGGGTGGGCAAGGGCTAGAGGAGCCAAAGGTCCCAGGGGAGGACCATACCCGAAAGGGAAAAATAGATTCAGGGAGCTACATAGCTGAATAAAGACAGGGAAGCCGCCTGAATGGAGGGATCAGGTAGGGGTCCTGGTAGAAGGATTCTGGGGCCCAGAGTGGGGCCGGTGATTATGGGAACATCAAGATGCCATCTACGAGGCTTGGGCTGTGGTGTAGGGGAGGAACGGAGCCGCAGACAGCGCCCCCTGGCATTGGGGTGGAAAATGGGCAGCCTCCCACTTAATTACATCTATCAATTAATTAAGATCAAGGCATGGCGGGCGAGAAAGCGGGCGGTTAGCCCAAGAACAGGTGGGTGGGCCACACAGAGATCGGCCTTGAGCATGCCCCCTGTTACACCCTGCCATCTCAAGGGCAAGTGGTAGAAGGGGGCAGGCACCGTAGGGGAGGGGATGGGGAAGCATGTAGCAAGGGGGGGCAAGTGGTGGGAGAGACGAGCAGCAGGGAGCTGGGGGCCAGGGTCAGGGGGGTAAGGACTAGGTGTCAGGCCACTTGACACTACCTACCTTTCCCCCTCTTTCCCGCCCCCCCACTGCTTTCCCCATCACAATGGTGGTGGGAGGGGGGATGAATTTAAGATGAACCTACAATAATTAAATTCTGTACCTGAAAGATTGTAACAAATGTCTACACTTTCCATGTTTATAATCTAATTATTGGGGGATCATGTTAAATTCAAAGTAATCTTGGATTCAGGTCATTACAAATAAAAAGGATGTATTTATTTTACATATTTGGCTCTACCCAAGGAAATAACTCTTGTGGTAATAGCCTTCCTCTAAAAATGAAGAGATTTGTATATTCTAACCTAATTAGAGTGGCCAAAACAATGTAGGCTAAAAGAATGCTTGTTTTCGTGGGATGTTAGTTGCATGATACAGATTAATTGTGTTACTGTAGAAAACATATTCCCTGTCTCTACATAGAACTTTATCTTCTCATTTTATACATTGCCCTTGACTGAATAAAAGTACCCGACTTTGAAGTTTTCTTGGGTTGGGCTCTAATGTCCTTAAGAGTCTTCATATGGAAGGGTGAAGGACTGAGTCAGTAATATGTAGATATTTTGCACTTTGATTCAAATCCAGAGGCCAGTCACCAGCCATTGAAGCTGGCCTGGGTGTTCAGTAGATGTCGAGTAGGGCTGTGTGAAGCTTCAGTTGCTGATTTGATTCAGAGGAGATTCAGTGGCCGAATCTCCAAATCTGAATCGAATCAAGAGAGCCATTAATCTCTCCAAATCAAATCAGAAGCATCCAATTTGATTCAGAGAGATTGGATGATTCAGACACACAGCGTTATATGTTTTTGCTACATACTTCAAGGTGCCAGGCAGCTCATAAATGCTGGGGCAGATGGACCATTCTATAGGAGCACAGGGAGATCCCCAGCGTGATCAGCGGTGGGCCCAGAAGTGGACCAGAAGCAGCTCCAGTCCACTTCCAGGTCCACTGCAGACCGCACAGGCCCCCCCCCCCCCCCCCCCCCCCCCC
>NW_017729004.1:24186099-24196777 GCF_001723915.1 Gavialis gangeticus | reverse complement strand
CCCCCCCCCCCCCCGCCCCCTGGCTTGGTGACTGGCGCCTCCTGGGTCTAGGGGAGGCACCCAGGGTCCCCCCATGGCTGATCACCTAGCCAGGAGGGCTCGGGGGGTGGGTTCACTGTTGATGGGATGCTCCATCTGCCGCACCATCTCAGCATTCATGAGCCACACCTGGTACCTCAAGGTATGTAGAAAAAAAACATATAAAGCTGTGTCTATGGCCAAATTGCTGATTCTCTGAATCAGAATCGAACCTTCAGATTCAGATTTGGCCAAATAGAATCAGGGACAGTTATGTGAATCAGCAAATCGAATCACTGTCCCCCAACTCATGTTGAATCCGAATCTGAATCTAATACAGCCCGCTTCGCACACCTCTAATGTCCAGGGAAGAGGCTGAAGTAACTCTTACAGCCTTTATATGCCTACCTTATTGATTACAGGGGAGCTGAGCCATAGCCTGGCCTGTTGGTGCCCAGTGCACGTTATGTGCAGAGCACTTCCCCCCACACACACCACACGCACGCTGCTATGTAATTACTTCCATTTGATTTGGCAGCCCCCATGTGAGGGCAGCCCATGCCAATGCACCATAGGCATAACACTTGCTACAGTACTGCAGAGGAGAATATATGGAGTGGCTATCACAAATACAAAATAAGCTGCTTCTCACTCAATTCAGGAATAGTTATATGAAGCTTGCTTTTTACAAGCTGGTGCTTATTGACCAAAACCTTCACACAGAATTGATGAAAGGAAATACTTTGGGTGTGGTGGTGTGGTTGCAGTGGGTTTGGCATGTGGTTTCCTACTGGAAATAGGAACAAACATAGTACTGTTCTGCTTCTGAGAGTATTACATTTAAAGATTAATTTTATGATGCTTATTAGAATACAAAGGAAAATCTTACCCTGGTTTGTGCAGTGAAGGAAGCATTGTCCCTTGTGCCATCTTCAAAAATATTGCCGGTAACCAGATGTGCTACAAAGTATGCTTTGCTAATATACTGATCACGAACATATACATGTACCCCTTTCTGGGGCTTGTTGAGGGCCTCTCAGATTAAGAGGGCTAGGAAAGCCCTTCTATTATGTGCTGACACCATTATTCATGTTGAATAATACCTTGCTCCATGAGCAAGCCCAATGAGACCACTCATAAAGTGCCATTCACACAAAAAGGGAAAGAGATTGATACCCTACTTCGTTCTGTTTTGTCCATAAATAAGCATGTTCTTTTCACCTTTAAAGCACTCTCCTTAGGGACGGGGTTAGTTGGTAAGCCACGTAGCAACTCTTGCTGTGCTGCATGGAGGGGAAGAGAAACAGGAGATTCCCTCTGTTTCTCTCTCTCATACATGCAAACATGTCAAAGGATGCATTTAGCTCATTTTTTCTTTTGCAATTACATTCAGTCCTTTGAAGCCCTAAACATGGTTTTGTGCGTACTGTTCTGTGTAATGACATCCTTTACTGTCTTATCCAGGACGAGTTCAAGGAAAAAAGAAAACATAGAGCACAAGCTGAAGAGAAATAACTCATGGAAGCGTCTTCCTGTTTCTTCTTTATTTCATCAGATGTTTCTCTGATAAAAGAACAGATTCCTGCATATTGTGAAGGGCTGTGTGTGGGCAACATCTACTGGAACAATCATGTCTAAGGAAAAAAACGACATATCCTGGGGAGCCCAAACAGATGTGGCATCAGTCACACCTTCTATTAGGAAGCAATATCTGGAGCCACTCATTGTTTTAATGACAAGACCATTGTTTTAGTCCAGGGGTGCTTAACACCCAGCCCATGGGCCAGATCCAGCCTGCAGAGTCATGTCATCTGACCCCTAGTGCTTTTTGGGGGGGGAGCAATGGCAGCAGTAACTGCTGCTCCCCTGCCACCAAACTTCCAGACTTTTATGTGGCTTTTCATACTAGATCGCACCTGTAAGCAGCTGGATCTGGGTGCACAGGGTCACTTTGGCATATGGCTGAGGCACATGGCTGAGGCACTTTGAGTTGTCTCAACTGGATGGATCTGTCATGCATGGTTCGCAGGTGTGCAGCTGGATCTGGCACACGGACTCAGGCTGGCAGTACTGGATCACACCTGTGAACTGACCCCAGATGGGATCTGATCTGCACACCAACCCCTCATTATTCACCTGGCCCATAGGGCTTGAAGTTTGTATGTCACTGTTTTAGTCTTATTCCTTTCACCCCCATGAAACTGCTAGCATCACTGCTGGGGCCAGATCCCTTCACACACATGCTATGAAAACACAAGGACTTAGGTTCTGTCTGACTTGGCACAATGGGGGAGGTGGTTTTTTGTGCCTCAACAAGGCTAAGTACAAAATCACTTCATGTGCTAGAGATGCCTGCTTTGCATTTTTATGACATTTTAATTTGCTGAGCCATCTCCAATTTCTGTGACAGTTGCCATCCATCCAAGTTTGTAGATGGTAACTCTTAACTATGGAAGAACAGTGAGAGAGAGTACTATAGTCTGATGAGGAGAAGGAAGGTTTCCTCTGGCATATCCAGCCCTATCTTGCTTCCAAGATTTTCGTCAGAAAAAGACTCACAGCTTTGATATCTATGCTGGAAAACTTTAGACATTCTTAAAAATAGCATGAGAATGATATAATAATTAAAATACAATCATTTTAAATTGGCATTTTCAACAAATTAGCATTCTTTTATAGCTGGAAGATAGTTATCTTAAGTAATTATCCTGTTATCCCAATGACAGACTGGTGACCTTTACTCTGCAAGTGAATTATGCAAATTGGTATTTTCATTAAACATTAAATAACTCTCTTAGGAGGAAAAAATAATGTTACTTACTGTTAGTTGGCTGTTAATGCCTAACAAGATGATTTACCACAAATTTGTTTTCTACCTCCAAGGGCCCTGGAGGAGAGACAATTAAAGCGTGGTTTGTCATTGAGACTTGGCCAGGTCACCAAGTAAGTAAAGATGAACACTAACTGCTTCATCCATTGTACAAAGCGTATGTTCTTTCTGGCACCATTTGAGCTGTGGACAGACTGGCCAGAGTACACCACAGACTCTGGTTCCCTCAGTGCCCCAAATGTCCAGCAGTTGCCACTGTGTAATTAAGGCTAAATCAGCCTCTCACTGTATTTGTCAAAGCTCTACTACCCAAACCCGTAGGTGTGTGGTTGCACAGGGGTGTTGTTCTTTTGCCATCAGTGGGACTACTCTGAGTTAGGCATGTGCTCACAAAATACAACAAAACAGGACCAAAACCAGCAAAATGCTGATGAACAGAGCCTGGGCTGAAGTCAATTTTAAATGTATAAGCTGGAAGAACTTCTTTGCTTGTTTTGCTTAATCATGCACAAAATGGTCCTTGGTCACAGTGCAAGCTATGTAGAAAGAGGAGTGTAATTTCCTGTCACTGAGGGTAAACCAAAGTATTGTTCCCTTTGACAGATTTGAAAAGCTGAAATTTCTTTTCCAGAAGTGTCTCCCATGGCTGCACTTTAATAAAGACATCTCAGCACATCTACTAAGGAAAGACAAAGTCCTAATGTCTTCACTGGGCACTGTCATGGTTAATGAGCTAAGTAAAACAGGGTCACTCTTGACGAGTAGATTAGGGTCACAGACCCATATAATGAGGCTGCTGATTGTAATTCCTAGTAAGTGTGTGATCAGATTTATACTGCTGAACTGGTCATCTGACAAGAGACTATCAGTATCATATTATTTCGTATTTTACTCTAAAAATAAACTCTTGCATAGGTTCCTCTGGATCACTTCCATGGATACATTCATAATTGCATTCAGAGAGGGAGAAGTGTGTATGTCAACACCAAAGCATGAGTATAATTTATGCTGCTCAATACTGAATAACTGATCATCCTTCTGTGAACAATAGATACAAATACAGCAGCTATATACATTCTGTACAACTGTTAATCACTTTTTATTTGTGACTGAAACATATCCTGGCACATTAAACGACTCTTACGTATATGTATCATCTAAATGTATAGCATTTTGACTAGTTAATATCTAGTTTGCAGGCTACAAGGAAGTTTTGCATTTTAAAATGTTGGCGTTTTCTACAACCCACCAAAGAAATCTTTTAGTACGAACATGTCGGTGTTAATCCAGAATTGAATCCATGTTACTTTGGCTTTTACATATGCTTTAAGACATGCTTTTTGCTTAGAAAATGAGTCCTGACATTTTCATCCTCCTCCATTGAAATAAATAGGAATTTTACAGCTAAATTAAATGAAGGAGGTTCAAATATTTTGTAAGCAGAAGTCCATTAAGACACATTGATTTTAAGACCAAAAAAGGGACCAGGAGATCATCTAGTCTGACCGCCTGTATGACACAGGCAATCAAATGCCATCAAGTTACTCTTGTGTCAAGTGCCATGCTTTAGGTTTGCTAAAGCTTACCTTTCAGAAGGGCTCCTATTGTCTTGAAGACTAGAAGTGATGGAGAGTCCACTATTTCCAGTGGCAGTTTGTTTGTCTAAGGTTATTCACCATCTCAGCTAACCATCTGGGCCTGTATTTTTAATTTACCAGTTTTACTTGAATACAAGACAAAGTTCCCCCCTCCCCCAACTGGCATGGGGGAAAAAGCCCCTCATCTCATATCACATATAAGGAATTAGTATGGAGAAGAGAAGCCTAGAGGGAATTTAATAGCAGCCTGTCCAAGGGTAGCGCTGTGCCGGTCACTTCCCTCCGTGCAGACGCCTCCGCCCCTCTTGGTAAAGGACCGTTGTCCAAGGGTAGCGCTGTGCCGGTCACTTCCCTCCGTGCCAACGCCTCCGCCCCTCTTGGTAAAGGACCGTCCTCGAGGTGTTCCTCCTCCCTCGGCTCGTTTGTGGGCTGGTTTCCTCCGAACCGCCTGCCACGACTTTGATGATCTACTGGTTCAGTGATATAAATCCGGGGGCGTACCAGTCCACAAATGAGACTCCGATCCCTCAGGGGTCCCACGTTGTCGAGGGCTCCGCCGCCCCTACACCCTCGCCCGTACCTCCAAGTCTCTCGGCCGCCTGCGTCCCTCTCGTCACCAAGGGCACGTCCGAGGTGCAGAAATCAAAGAGAAAACAAAACAACTGAATGCTCCCGGCCAGGGATTCCCGGAGCCCGAAGGTTATCTGTCCCTTTTACCGGCTTCTCCGGTCTTTCCCTGTCCGGCGTGGGGTTACCTCCCCCAGTTCCGGCTGTACTCACCGCCAGATCTGGTCCTGGGCTTGCACAGTCCCCGAGCCCCTCTCGGACACGGCTATCTCGCTGTCTTTGCTGCGAGTGCCCCTCTATTCAAAAGAATACGGCTCACCGGCTCTCCCTGAGCCAAGCCGTTCTCCGCGCCGTCTGTATCCGCGGTGCGGCCGCTGCTCCTCAGCTCCCGGGTCCCCTTGGGGTTTCCCCCGGCCCCAGAAGGTCCTCCCGCGCTGGCCAGCTGTCTCTCCCCCTGCACGGGTGCTCCCGACGGCTCCCTCTTCGTCGCCATCGCCACCGCTGCCACCGCCGCCTTCCGGGTTTCCCCCCGCCAGCTGCCTCTGGCGTCCCTTTAATAGGGACCGGAACTGCCTCAAGGTTTCTTCCCCGGCCGCACCTGTGGAGCGTGAGGGTGCCCGGCTGGGCAATTTGGGCCGGGGGGCATAACCCGGATGGGTTATTTCCGGGTGGTGGGGTTCCAGGGACCCCCTGCTCCCTTCCTCCCCCACACAGCCTTCAACTACCTGAAGGGTTATTCCAAAGAGGATAAAGCTGGACTGTTCTCACTGGTGGCAGATGTGACAACACTGGAACAGGTTCCCCAGAGAGGTTGGGGATTCTCCATCCTTGCAGGCTTTAAAGACAGGGCTAGACAGAGCCTTGGCTGGAATGATCTAGTTGGGGATGGTCCTGCTTGGAGCAGGGGGTTAGACTAGATGACCTCCTGAGGTCCCTTCCAACCCTAGCTTTCTATGATTCTATGAAATCTCACTAAGTACACTGTCATATGCAAAAAGCAGCACGTGCTCAGCAATAGAAACCAACTGTGATTAAATGCAGCCAACACTGAGCGTGACTATAATAGATATGGCCCACATTGGGCAAACACACCGATGGGAAACTTTTTATTTATTTACAAATGTTATTAATAACACACTTATCACCCTACACTTACAAAACTACACATATTGAACATCCTTGTTTTACCAAAACTTCATATTACAAAAACAATTACATATCGCAAAACATACAACTACATAAATTAAAGCTCTAAACAACATACATCAACTTCCCATAAAAAAACCTTACAGAACTCTTTTTCTTCATACAAAACCCCATGAAAAATTATTACCTCAGTGTAACAGGGTGAGAGGGAGAGGGGAGAAAACAAATCCACTTCCACCTTCTCTTACCTCTTATTTTTTACCAGATCAGGGGCTGGAGCCTGTCTCCAACATTGCCTGTGCTAGCATGGAGCCAACCACTCGTGCCGAGCCAGTATGGAACCTGGAAGAAACACTTAAAGCATCCGGATAGGGAGAACCCTAAGTGGGGACCTGGAAAAACCCAGCAACATGTGTATGACTTGACAGCCTGGGTCCCAGCTCCGGTGGGAGCTTTTCCCACTCATTGGTGCCACGCTTACCTGCAGGAGACCAGAATGTTGCAGCACAAGAGGCTCCCATCCCTGATTAGCAGGAATCCCTAGAAGGCTGCAGTAAGAAAAGAATCAGAGTGCATGGAAGAGCGCCCAGGCAGGAGACCAAGGAACACACACCAGAAGCTGGAGAGGGGCAGATATTCTTCCCACATTTTTGTGCGTTTGTAAAGAATGGATTTTAGGGATCTCAGATGGGAAGATTTATCATTAAACATACAGCCCAGCCACTCCTAATAGTTCTCCTAGTCCGAACAGGGACTTAAGTGACTGACTAAAGATTCAGAGGACTATGGAGGAAGTGTGAGGATGGAGGAGCTCCCAATTGTCCCACATAGTACCCCAATAGCAGCCCACTCAGGACAGGGTATGCCTGTGTGGGCTAGAGGATTCCCCAGATTGCGTTTGCAGGGTACCTGACCAGCAGACTCTGATGCAGTGAGAGAGACCTCAGATGATAGGAAGTGTCGCAAATGATTGTACAGACAGAGCAAGCCAAAGATACCTCAGACAGGAATGGAAGATCCCCCTGAAGAACTTCTACCTTTTAACAGCAAGTCGTGGCAGTCAAGTTGGCAATTGGGACCTTGTTTGTCCAAGGACAGTGTCAGGAAAGTCAGCTGGCCTCAGCAGAGGCCTGTTACACTCAGTAACCACCTGACACTCTTCACCCCTACATCAGTCCTCTCTGTTGGTTCAGTGAAACATGTCCAGTCCTTTTTCCTCCACTTTTTCTCCGCCTCCTTGTCTGTGATTTCTTCCTTGTCCCAATTGATGTAGTATTTCAGTTCATGCAGTTCCAACTTCAGGCACTTTTCATTCAGTGAAAACCACCCCCTTAAAAACCCAGATGTTTCTTACTTTCCATAAACTTTTAACACATGCTGATAAAGTCCTTAAAGATGTTTCCTCAGGTCCATTTGGTATGAATCCATACAGTACCATCTCCCACGCTAACAACAGGTTTATTTTGGTGACACTCCGAAAGCAGCAGTCCCTTTCCCATAACCCCTTTGCTTATGTACACTCCCAAAAGATGTCCCATGATTTCTTTTTCCCTGCACCTCTCCCTTGGGCACCTTGATGGGCTCATCAAGCTCCATCTGTGTTGTTCCTCTATCACCAGCGTGCTAGGTTGGCATGTTCCCCTTTTAGTTGTTTACACACCCCTGCTCCCCATACCTTCTTCACTTATCCTTTTATGAAGTTTCCCACTGGCACCATCCTGTCTCTCTCCCTTATTGCTTTCACCAATTTCTTATGATCCTTGAGGACCTCCAGTCCTACCTTTCCTGTTATACCTTTGCATGAAACCTTTCATCCTGATGTAATGAATTGGCCATTGCCATGTCCCTGGACTCTTCAAAGAGGTCTGATACAATCCACATTTCCTCAAAATTGCAGCTTTGTGAAATCAGGTGATACATGCTGCTTTCCCCTCTCCCTCCATTACCACCTTGCATATCACAATTGTATTTTGCATAGAGGAACAATCCCAAGGCCAACAGTCCCCATTTCCCCAAATCTCTTGCTAGATCAGATCTATCCAACTTTTCTCTCCTGACATTCCAGAAGAATATGAATGTTTTCCTCTGTACTTTTGGATATGCCACTGCATCAGTGAGAATACAATTCCCATATATAGAATAATCAACAGTAACATAGCCTTAACTGCCACCACTTTTCCAGCAAAGGACAGTGTTCTTCTGGACCATAACCAAAGTATTTGCCATATCGTTGCCATTATCTTTTCCCATGTTGTATTACTTTTCCCCTTGGCATCCAACAGGATCCCTAGCACTCTAATTTCTCTCTCCCTCTTATTTGAAGGCCCAACTTCTCCAAGTCCCTCCAGTTCCCACTCCCATTATCATGCTTTTTGATCTATTTAGTTAGCCCCTGTCCTTCTCTGTACTTTGACGTATGCCTAAGCACTCTTTCCACCAATAGTCTCTATGTACTACATTTATATCATCTGTGTATAATATGCCTTTAATCTCTTCCTTTCCTGGTATCTTTACTCCACTTATGACCTTGTCTTTTCTTATTCTTTGGGCTAACAGTTCTATGACATGTACAAATAGCAGTGGTGACAGGAGACACCCTTGTTTCACCCTGTCTGGATTTCACAGGTCTGGCTTAGATATCCATTAATTTGGACTTGACTCTCTGCTTCATTATACAATAACCTTATCCAACATACACATTTCTCTGGTAAACCCCTTTTTACCTAGCACTTAAAATATGTAATCATGATTCACTCTGTCATATGCTTTTCCTAAATCAAGGTTTGCTATAGTTGTGTTTTCCACTTTTGGATGAGGGACAGTGTATCTCTGATCATCACTCTGATTGCTTCAGAGATGCTTCTACCTGGTACTGCACATACTTGGTCTTCATGTATTATCTCCTGGAGATTTTTCCCCCATTGTCCTCTTCTCCCTCCTCCAGCCCCTTCCTCGCCAGTTACCGGCACGGAGCCTGGGTCCATCTCCCTGCAGCAGCGAGTGGGGACTGCCTGAATTGCTGAATATCCAAATCTTTTCCGAATTGATTCAAAGTCTTTAAATAGATTCAGACCTTTTTACTGGTCTCCCAATTCAATTTGGATTCAGAGATTTGGCCGCCAAATTGGGCTGAATCTCCTCTGAATCAAATCAGCACCTGAAGCTTCACACAACCCTATCTCATAGGTGTCCAGTTTTTTAGGAGTTCCTTCTCCCCTTTCTTAAACAGTAAGATCACAAAGCCCCTTGTAAAATCTTTCCCTGCCTCCTGTTTCCACTATTTTCTCAAAAACTGCCACTATATTCCTCCCTCCCTACTCAAAATTCCTTGTAAAATTCCTTAGGTTGTCTATCTGCTCCTGGTGATTTCCTGCTTTAAAGGTTAAGCACTCCTCTACTTCCTTTAAGTTTAGCTTTTCTTCCATTTTCTATGCTTCCTCCTTCTCCAATTTCTCTTCAATCTCTTCTAGAAAACCCTTCATCTTCTTCCTATTTCCTTCTTCTGATATAGCTCTTCATAAAATTTTCTGATTGCCTCCAACACCTCCTCTTGCTTTTCCACCTGGGTACCACCTTCTTCCTGTACTGCTTCTAGCTCTCCTGTTGCTCTCTTTACTGTAGCCAAAAAGTATTGGGACCACTCTTCATTTTCTCCCACCCTGGATGCTTTTGCTAAAAACATTTTATCTGTTATCTTTCATTAAAACCAGCTTTCTATCATCTTGCCTTGTTTCTTCTAGCTCTTCTCATACATAATAGTGGGGTCAACAGAAACCTGGTGGAACTCTACCCACGACTGGGTGGTACACATTGAGGGCTATAAGCTGTATGGAAAGGATAGAGTAGGGAGGAGAGGGGGAGGGGTTGTGCTGTATGTCAAGGAGTGTTACACATCAACCCTTATCAAAATGGAATTGGAGGAGGAGAAAGTAGAAGGATTGTGGTTAGGATACATGGAGGTCAAGGGGAAAGGGATTTGGTGGTAGGGGTCTGCTACAGACCCCCACACCAAGGGGAAGAACTAGATTTGGAACTCCTGAGGCAGCTCTCGGAGACAATAAAAACTAGGGAAGCAGTAGTCATGGGGGACCTAAACTACCCTGACATCTGCTGGGAGATGCAGACAGCAAATTCCCACCATTCATGCAGGTTCCTATCCTGTGTACAGGACCTCCACCTGACACAGGAAGTACATGGTCCCACTAGGGGGAATGCCTTACTGGACCCAGTATTGGCAAAGGGGGATGACATGGTAGGGGACCTACAGATCAGTGATCACCTGGGGGACAGTGACCACCAAATAACAGAATTCACCATAAGGCATAGAGTGGGAAAGGTAACTAGTAGGGTGGAAATGCTAGACTTTAGGAAGGCTGACTTTAGTGAGCTCAGGCGTTTAGTCAATGACACACTGCAGAGTAAGAGATTTGGCAAGATGGGAGCCCAGGAAGGGTGGCTGTGCCTTAACGAAGCAATCCTTTGGGCACAGAGAGAGACGATCCCAATGCAGGGGGAAAGG
>NW_017729004.1:24168497-24181099 GCF_001723915.1 Gavialis gangeticus | reverse complement strand
CCACACCTACTGTCTAGGAAATGACCTGCTCGGCAGCACGGAACCAGAAAGATGAACGAGTCATCAGTGTGACGAAGTCATCGGCAAAACTAACTGCACTTTATCATGCATCAGCAGATGCATGACAAACAGAACCAAGGAGGTGATACTTCCCCTCTATCGGGCGCTGGTCAGACTGCAGTTGGAATACTGTGTCCAGTTTTGGGCGCCATACTTTAAGAGGGATGTGGATAACCTGGAGAGGGTCCAGAGAAGTGCCACTCATATGGTTAAGGGCTTGCAGGCCAAGCCCTACAAGGAGAGATTAGGGCACCTGGACCTCTTCAGCCTCCACAACAGAAGGTTGAGAGGCTACCTTGTGGCTGCCTATAAATTCATGATGGAGGCGCAGAAGGGAATTGGTTAGGCTCTACTCACCAAGGCACCTCTGGGGTTACAAGAAATAATGGCCATACGCTAGCAGAGAGCAGATTTAGACTGAACATTAGGAAGAACTTTAGTTAGAGTGGCCAAAATCTGGAATGGGCTCCCAAGGGAGGTGGTGCTCTCCCCTACACTGGGGGTCTTTAAGAGGAGGTTAGATAGGCATCTGGCTGGGGTCATCTGAACCCAGCACTCTTTCCTGCCTATGCATGGGGTCAGACTCGATGATCTATTGAGGTCCCTTTCAAGCCTAACATCTATGAATCTATGCCTTCCTTCTGCAGCTTCCTTTAGCAGCTTCTGCATCTTTGCAGCTTTCTCATCTTTTTCCTTCTTTTCCCAATGGTTCTCCAGTCTTCCTTCCTGAAAAATTCTCCCATCATCTTCTTCAGCATCATCCACCATTCTCTGGTACTCTTAAAATATTTCTTCAGTGTTCTCATACCGTCTCACATACGTTTGACGTATCTCATCTTGTAGCAGTCACAAATATAACTTCCACACTCCCCTTACTGTTACAGAGCTCTTATTAAGACTCACTTCCACCTTCAGTATTCTGTAAATGGCACAATTACTGTTCTTTTCTTCCTTATCTCTATTTCTTTTGATACAAACACAAAGTTAGTCCTTGATTGTTTCTTTCTACTGGGGTCAGTTCTAGTGAAAACTTTCTTCCCTGCCTACACCTCTCTTATTTGCTAACTATAACCTCCTGTGCTTTTCCTTTGATGACTGGTGGGACTTCTTGCCCAGAGAGGGTGTATTTTTTCTCTGGTTTGCAGACAGTTTGCTGGTTCGGGTGTCTGCATGGATGCTATACATTCTCGCCCGCCACAACTTTTGGCATTATAGAAAATAGAGAGCCTGATCTTCCATGCCCTCATACAGCCTTCACACGGACACC
Source organism: Gavialis gangeticus (assembly GCF_001723915.1). NCBI lineage: Eukaryota > Metazoa > Chordata > Crocodylia > Gavialidae > Gavialis > Gavialis gangeticus. Next base: position 24,179,772 of record NW_017729004.1, on the reverse strand, counting down.
CCGCGTCTTGGGGCTTCGCCTTCCCTACACCCTGCCTAGCACTTCCCAGATGACAACATAGGTAAAAAGTGTCCAGACCAAATTTCAGCAGCCTCTGTCTAGCATTGAGGCAAAAGGCTACCAAAATCCTCCACGCCAGTATACCTCCTCCACTCAGGAAGTAAAAGTCCATATCAAAACACTGTCTCCCACTGTGTGGGAGTTGCTTGCTGACACAGTTCTCATCATTTGCCCCCGCAGGGGCAATCCTTCTGGCATGCAGCTTTCACAGTGCTGCTACAGCCACTTCCGGTCCCCCGGCACTTCAGGTCTGGGCCGGTTTTAGGCTCCACTTGTGCATTCTGCCCCTCCCAACAGGCCCAGCGGGTCCTTATCAGCCAGGTGTGACCTGGGGCCGGCATCCCTGGACATGCTTGATGTGCTTCCGGGTTGCCGTTGGGGAGCCTCGGCCCAGCTGCAGCTCTGGCTGATCGAGCTCCACAGCCACACTAACGATATGGATGAACAGTCTAAAGTTCTGTCTTCTTCCCCTGTTCTGTCACCCACTCTATTATGCATTTGAAGTCCCCTGCTATACTGTGTGGTTTCCCTCTAACCACATAAACAGCTAGCTTTCTAAGCAAAGCCTTCCTCCCCTCCCACTCTGGTGCTGCATATACATTAAAAACTTCTAACTCTGCTCCTCCAACTAATAGTATAATTTGCTGAAGTCTGCCACTGATGATGTTTTCCACCTGCTTTGCTTTCACCCCTGGATTCTGGAATAGCATTGCCAATCCAGGCATTTTGTTTTCTTTTATCCCCGACCATCAAGACGGTCCTTATCTCTACTTTTTCTCAAAGCACTTATAATCCCTTTCCCCCAGTATTCCACATTCTTGTATGTAGATTGGGCATTTATAGACGTACTCCAGGAGGCAGTATGGGAGGAGGGGCACTTTAATTAGAGTGGTTCTGAGAGCCACTGTAATTAAAGCACCCTCTGCATCATGTGTATCAGCATCCCTGTGCTGAAAAATGGCAGCAGGGGCACTTTAACTAAAGCTCATTGAACCAGCTTTAGTTTAATGCACCCCCTGCCACCATGTTTCAGTACGGTGGAATCTGCTGGAGCACGGTAATTACCACACTCTAACAGACTCAATTAATTGAGCCTGCTCCAATGTGTTGTAATTACAACACATCAGAGCAGCTTCTCTGCAAGTGGATGGGCGCTCATTATGTCTGCCCTTACTTGTCTTAACATTGGTTTAATCTGTTCCCATCTTTTCCTTATTAGTGTGCTCCTGACATTAATAGATGCTATAATCAGTGCTGTTGTGCTTGTTTTAAAAAGAGTGCACCTGTCCCTCTGGGGCAGTGCACCTGGCTCTGTAGGGTTCGCCAGAGCTGCTGCTCACTGATTGACTCCCCTACTCTCATGCAGCTTCTAACCAGTTCACCCAGAATCACTTTTACAAGATGCCTGACTACCTTAACATTCAGGAAGGATTCCATTTTCCCACCTCCCTGCAGCTTCCTGCCTCCAGCTCACCAAGGGAGTTAATGGTAAGAGGCTGCTCTGGCTCTGACAATTCATTCCTCTTGTTTTAGGTTTCTTTTTTCTGATTTTCTTTCCCTTTTCCCTCCCTGACTCTTGGGCTCTTTTATTTGTTCCACCTCCATTTCTTCTGCTTGTTTCATTTTTTCTTACTCCCCATTCTCCACCTCTATGTCTGGGCTCTCTCCCATTCCCCCTTCCCCTTCTTAGGTTCCTGTTTCTTCTTGAGCTGCCTCAATTACAACTATTTTCCCCTCTTTCTCCCTTCCTCCCTTCTGTGGGGTCTCACCCACCATTTCTACTTCACTCTCACCCGCCTCTTCTCCCCCACTGTCCCTTTCTGATTCATGCCATTCCTCAGGGGGTTTGACCTTGTTTGCGTAGGCTTTAGGACACCTGCGGAATAGGTGTCCTTCCACCCCCACACCTAAAGCATTTTAGGGAACCCTGACACCCTGCAGCTATATACCCCTTCTCTTTACATCTGTAGCACATCATGAGGGGACAGTGTGTAGACAGGTGCCCTTCCTTGCCATATTTGCTTCATTGTTTTGGTTGCCTATAGTATATTATAAAACCCCACTGGGACCCCAGCTGGATTACAGATGGGAGGTGCTGCACCACACCTGAGTTCCACTTGTTTGCTCTCAAACACAACTCATGCCTTCCATGACCCCATCCAAATCCTGTATTTGTCCCACACCCCCTCTACACACATTATTCTTGCCACATGCAATTCCATACACCTTTCTATGTCTTCTGCCTGTAGCAAATCTGTATATTTTCTTACTATAATCACTCGTTCCCTTATCTTTTCCCCTGCTATAAACTTTATTCCTCTTAATTCCTCCCTCCCATATTCCTCTGCATGTTTCTTCCAAAAATTTTCATACCCTTCACGGTTCCAGTAAGTAAACTCCCAAGTCTTTCTGTTCTAGCTAGCAATCAGGCCGGTGAGATGTTTGGTCTGTTCCTCCAATATCTCAAACAGTACCTTTTCTATGAACTCATATCTGTGCGTCATCAGTCCCATCTGCATCTCATTACTGACTCATATTGCTTTTATCTGCAGTCTCTAATCCTCCCTGACATGTCTCAGTGCATCTTCCTTGTCTTCCCACCATGCCGCTCTCAGTGGGCCAGCGGTCCATCGTGCTCCTACTGCTTTATGCCTCTCGTCTGATGTACTCAATCTCCCCTTCTCCTCTGCTCCCATCTTCCCTCTGGCCTTGTTCCTCTCCCCATCACCTTCTTTGCTGTGGCCTCTATTATTATTGCTACTTCTGCTGTTGCTCCCATCTTCTTCATCATCTTTTTCTTTGATCCTCCACCTGTGTCCACTCTCCATCTGTCTCTAGACTTTCTTTTCTGCTCTTCATTCACTTTCCACCTCCTGGTTACTGATCACCACTGCTATCACAAAGATAGGCTAGTGCAGCCCATATGAATAAGATACGTGGTAGTGCCCATTAAACACAGTATCCCTCACCACCTACTCTTTTTCAAGTCATGGCAAGCCACTGCATTGCATACATTTTTACTTCATCTTCACTCCCACAGCTGAGCTGTGCCTTTCTTTCCCTTTTCCAGTGATTCCTGTTTCTTCACCTGTCTTAAATACTTGGCAAAATCACCAAATGGTGTTCCAAACAGTTCTGGCCCCACTCTTCATGAGGTGAAGCTGGACCAGGTTGCCCTGCTCCTCATCTTCATATAGTTTTTTGGAGGATCCCATAACTTGTAACAAGAATACCTGGTTCCACTCATGAGTGATGGCTAATTAAAATATAGATTCTTTGGGGCGGGGTATCTGGAGTACACGCACATACTGAGCTGTGGGGTTATACAGTGCTGAGCTGTGAGGTCACCTTGGCTTGAAATGTTGTTGATGGGGTCCAGCCCAATTAACTGTATGGTAAATCATGAGCCTTTTGACTTTGAACTAAAATCATGTATAGCACCAAGGTAATGCAATTAAAATAGCACTGTGTTGTGGAGGGTGCACCCTTGTCTGCATGTGGACAGGACTCCCTACAAGAACCTCATAGTTATCTTCCCACTGGCCAGCTTCCAGTGGGAGGAGCTGGGCTGCACACCAACTTTATGGAAATGGGAGATTCCTTCCTAGCTTGCTCCTGCGGCCATATGGCTGAGGGCAAGCAAAACTTGGGGGCATCCGAAAACCAGGCCTCCGGGCTTGGGCCTACACATAGGATGCCTGCTAAAAGATTTGGAAGTATCTGAAGCCCCAGGCTGAAAAGTCTAAGGTGGAGGATACTTGCCAGTTGTAGGGCTACATATGGTTCTTGAATGATTCAAAGGATTTGGAGCTGATCTGGCTAACTTGACCTGGGCCACAAAAGTTTTTCCTCAAAAATAAAAATATTGCATGCAAATTGATACAAGAAGTGCTGCTTAAAAGTGTTTGTATGGAGTACCTGTGCTAAAACTTGCAGCAGTTTCAGAAAAGGTAACATGCATCAATTCCAGATGAACTAAGTGTATGAGTACTATATGCAAATTGCCACAGCCATGTTTAATTTCAAGGTTGTTGCTTTCAATTTGCTTCTCACTTCTATGTCCCCAGAGAGAGCAAGATCTGACAGTAAGGAAAGGGGGAAGGGGCTGCCAAGGGAAAAATCTGGGGGGAAGTAGAGAGCAAAGGGGCTACCTCACCCCCAGATTTATTCTCCCTCCTGTAGCAGTGGGAAGAGTATAAGCTCAAGACAAAACTGCACTAATCAGATTATACACCTGGAAAATTATATCAATTTTTAAAATTTTCCATATATAGAATCCAATGATTGAGGGATCGCCTTATAATCAGTGTTGCCTTCTGTTCGAGGAAATGTGGTACCTGGCTTTAACTTGAAGGCTGCGATTCTCATTATGCCTGTCTCTGCTTGGTTAAAAAGTCCTTTGTTACCTTGGGTTTTCAACCCACAAAGTCTCTTGCATTGTGATCCAGTCACCATTTGTTTTGTAAAGTAAAAAGTACAGATATCAGTTCAAATGAAATTCCATTTCTTGTATTACCAGCCAAAATATAAATCTGAATTGCCCTGACATTTTTAAGAATATACAGTAGATTAGGGAAATAGTTCCTAAAGGCCAGATCTGAGACATAGCAATGCTCAGCATGACTACACTTAACTTGTAGGCTCCTGGACATAGGCAATGCGTAGGCAGGTCAAGGGGGGTGGGGGAACATGCCCCCCGCTGAGATTGGCCCTCACCAGCCAGGGAGTGGGGGCGCCAAGACAAGCACTGGCCAGTGCCCTCTCTGAGATTGGTGCCAGCTGGGGAGTGGGGGCACCTAGAGAAGCACCGGTGGCACTTCCGGGCTCAGTGATTAGCTGCTGGGGAACCCCGCCCCCTCACCCCTGGTCAGCGATTAGCTGCTAGGCCCCACCCCCTGGTCAGCGATTGGCTTCTGCTGCCCCCGCCAGACTCAGGAGGCACCGGTTGCCCATGCTGCTGGAGTAGCATTCACCACCCCAGCTCAGTCCCTTATGTTCCCTGTATAGTGCATAGGAAGAGCTGGACCACAAAGACAGCATGTCAGTTCGGAAGACTAATTAGCCATAGGAAATGCTAAGTCTCTCCTGAGCTCAAGTGTATATGTGAGATGGGGTTTCACAGCTTGAAAACTTGGTCTGGATTTATTCCTTAATCCAGTGGTTCACAACCTTTTTTGTATCAGGACCCATTTGTAAATTTTGATGGCCAGTCCCGACCCAGTGCCCGTCATTCTCAACCCGCTTCCCTCCACCCCCAGACCCCAGCCCCCCCAGCGTATGAGGCAAGGGGTGGATGTGTGGGGTAGGGGAGGCCCCAAGCAGCCCCCTTGCAGGCTGGAACTCTGTCAGCCTGCAAAGGAAAAGTCACAGGCTCCCACATTTTTCTCCTTTAAAGGAGAATCCATTTTTAAAGTTTGTTGGTGACCCTATCAAATATTTTGCAACCCACTTTTGGGTCACAACCCATGGCTTGAGAAACTCTTGTCTTAGTCTACCTCACCCCTTTGGATGCAAACAACTGGCAGGAGGAGGTGCTACCCTTAAATATAATTTTTATGTAATAGCCTTGTGGTTAGCCTCGAGTACGCACCCAGGAAGTAGAAGATCAGGGCTACGTGTCCACTTCAACTTGAGAGGACAAACCCACATCTCCCACCCCAGTGAGAGTGCCCTATCCCCCATCCCCGTAGGGACACTATCATTCCTTCCCATTGAAGCTGTGTCACTGTACAACCAAGAATGCAAGATTCCTGGGGCCAAAATGAGAGAGCACAAACAAGAGCCTGGCTCTGTAATTTGGCAATGAGGGGCTTGCTTTGGGGGAAGTCTTAGGCCCTGGTCACAGGGTTGCTTATGCATTTTGTTTAGTAGTTCTTAGATAAAGTGTGTACAAAGATCTGGGACCAGAACCCTGCTCTGCCCCCTCCCAGCTGAGTTTATGGTACTCTCTCACTCTCTTATTGCCTCATACCTTGCAGCACCCGTCAAAAAGTCTGATGGCACCCTAGGGTACCCTGGCACCCTGGTTGAGAATCACTGCTTTAAGGTCAATAATTTGTTAAATATTGCTTCCAAAGGGGGTAGCAGGTGCCAGGCTCCAGCTGAGAAAAATGCCAAGCAACTGAGATCAGTTAGAAACAACTGGGTACAGAGACAGGGCCTCAGGTGTGTGCAAAAGGAGTTAAGGAAAAAAGATGACTTTGTAAAATCTGTGGGGGACGGAGTTTAGGAGAGGCTGTCTCACAAGAGCTCCTTGCTCACATGACCCCTATTTAGACCACTAACACTACTCAACAGGGAAGAATTTCAGGACAATCCAACTCAGCATGTGGGTTTTACAGCATTTGAGAGTCTGCCATTAAACTGAAAGAGATGTTCCCCCTTGTCTCTAGCAGCGGTGATACTCTGCTATAATACAAAATCATTCCATTGAAAATTATTTGATTGCTACATTTGGAAAATACTGGTATTTTCTAGTTCATAGCAACTGAGCTCACCTAGTGACATAACCTTCATGACACTAGATTGTAGAGTGGTATTTTAACATTTTTTAATTTTTTTTTTTTACCTTTTTGGTTTTTTACTACTTCAGTTAAACTGGGCACATCTATTGCACAGTCATTATTGCACATTTTTTTAGTACTTGTAATAGCAAGTACTAAATAAATGCACAGTAACCAGAGTTACTGTGCAGTAGTGCCGGCAAACATCTACTGCACAGTAGCCAAATAATACTGCACAGTAGCATATTAGCAGTGTCCCTGCTGTGACACGCTACTGAGCAATATATTTCAGCTATTGCACAGTTAGCATCTTGTGTAGACGCGCCCACTAGTATCATGCACATGCAAGAATTATATTCAGATCATGGCAGTGAATATTAGGCCTGTGCGAAGTGGCTGGTATTCACTTTGGATTCGGATTCAGCCGATTCGGGGGACAGTGATTCGATTCGGTGATTCAAATCACTGTCCCGAATCGATTTGGCTGAATCTGATTTGGAGATTTGGCTGCAGCTGAATATCCAAATCTCCAAATCACGCAGACCAGGCCCATCTCCCACCCACTCTCTCAGCCCAGCAATGGCTGCCCTGCTCGCCCCAGCTCCCGGCACTTTAGGAAAAAAAAGCCCCCACTCACCAGCTGCTGCCAGGCGGGGGGCGATCCTCACTGCCCCCCCACTGCCCTGCGCTGCTTGTGGGAGGCTCTGCCACAAGCCCCGCGACCCCTGCCCACTTTCCAAGTCTCACCATGGCTGCCTCACCCACTGCATCTCCGGCCCTTTAAGGGAAAAAAAATGAGAAAATTCCTGAACTCACTATTTCTCACGGTAGAGGCAGGGGGTTAATCCCCGCTGCCCTTCCACAAGCCCCCGAAGCCCCAAGACTGTTGCAAGCATGGGAGGAGGGGTGGGGGAGTGAAGGGGGATCAGGGGGCTCGTGGCAAAACCCCCATGCAGCATGGAGCAGTGGGGGACAGCAGGAGTTACCCCCCACCCAGCAGCACCTGGTGAATGGGGGCTGTTTTTTAAATACCTAGAGCTGGGGCAGGCAAGTTAGCCATGGGGGGGCTGGGGGAGCAGAAAGGGGATGGGGCCTGGCAGGGGTCTCCCCATGGTCCTCTCCCCCCTTCTCCAGCCCCACCTCCCCTGCCCCCTACTTACCAGCTCCTAGTCTGGCTACAGCTCCCTGCTGCAGCCACTGGGGACTGTCCAAATCATTGATTTGGACCCTCTATTTGGTCCCCTGATTCAATTCAGATTCAGAGATTTGGCCACCAAATTGGGCTGAATCTCCTCCAAATTAAATTACCACCCGAAGCTTTGCATAGCCCTAACGAATATTATAATGAAAAGGTCACTTCAACTTGAAGGAAGTAATGCTCCGAGATTATTCTTTTGTTTCTTCTGTCTTATTCACAAACACAGAACTGTGCATAGCTATAGTCCTGCATTTACCTCAGTCCAGAGAACTAACTTTCATTTTCTTTGATAGATTAAACCAGGGATGCCCAATCAAGATCCAGCCAATGGAACTGTGTCATCCACAGACCTAGACATTTCACTGCAGGAGAGTGGTAGCAGCATTAGGAACTGCTGCTCCCAGAGCTATGGCAATTCATGCTGCTGCTGCTCATCCAACTACCACCTTTCTGGACCCCTGGGAAACCCTGCAGGTCTATGGACTGGCCCTATGCCACTCATCTGGCCTGTGGATTACCTGGCATTCTGGCTATATCGTAATACATTTACTGGTTTTGCATTTTGCTTTCTTTCTTTTTCTTTGTTATTTTATAGAAACAATGGCCACATACAAACATTACACTTCTGTGGGTATAAGTGATTGGAAATTGGTCTATACCCAAAACAGAACTAAAGTTCAGCACACATAGCTGGTTTAACAATGGCAGAACGCAGTCTAAGGTTTGCCTCCTCCCCATCAAAGGGCAAATGTGTGTTCTGTTCGCTACCGATCTAAACTACACCACTTATATAGGAAAGCGTGTAACTTAAACTGACTCTGCTTCAGACTTTTTGAATGTCTGTACAATGTTACTGTTTTTTAGTAAATAATAGCACAAATCACATATATGATTTACAACGTTCTGTGGGTCTTTTGGCAAGACTTTATGCTGTATTAACTTTCATGTTTGCATATTAAATATAGCATACTCTGAGGTGATTATTCAAAGAACAGGCATATTAAGAATTTATAAATTGCTGTGGCATCAATGCATAGTTACAGAAAACCAGAGACCTTATTCCTAACTAGAGAAAAATGACCTTTCAGTGATATATAACATGACCTTCAACATCTGATAATCTAGAAGATTTGCATCTTCTAGAAAGAGGAAAGAAAGCTGTGTCAAAAGCACAGAATGTCCTTTAATGACCGAAAGTGTATAGAACATGACACACAGTTGAACACTTCCATTTGGGTACACTAGAGATCATTGAACAGTTCAATGCCTACTCACCTGCTCAGGCAAAACTCATAACGAAGCATCTGAGGGTATGGATGCAGGTACCTTTGCTTCATCATGTGTTAAAGTTGGAGTAGTTTTGCTACATCTGTATCATTTCCAGCCCATTCACACACAACAATTAGAATATCAGAATATTAAGAATATTTTCTCCCACTGCACCTACCCTGATGCTTGTGAAGCACTTACCAGAAAAGCAACCATTATATTAGCCTCCTCTGATCCCTGTTTATAATCTTCCTGTGCCATGATGTCTTCTAGATACTAAACCCTAATTAGTGATTAGGCAGCTGGTGTCCTGTGACTGGTGCTTACTATGCTAATTACACTTTGTGTTCTCCTAATTTCCGTTTGGTGTGTCCAGCTGTCATCTCACCTTCTATATCAACTGGAAGCTCTGTGGGGCAGGGACTGGCTTTTTGTGTGATGTGTCAACAAGGGCAATATAATGGGACCCTGGTCCTTGATTGGAGCCCACAGCTGCTAGCATCCTACAATTAATAACAATATACCTAAAACCAAACTAGGAACCAGTGTTAATTCAACATTAAACAGTTTCATGATTGTGTCTGAAATTCCAGATGGCAAAAACAAACGATAAGGTGAGTAAGCAGAAAAGGCTTACACTGTCCTCGTCCACTTTGAACTTTCCCTGAAGTTATCATAAATGCTAGGGACAGAATAGAAGTTTAGGGCACAAACACCAGTTTTGAAATGGCTGAAACTGGTTTAAGATAAACCGTGTTGAATGTAGTATCAGACTTAACTGATTTAGGTCAAACATGTTTATGGAACTTCTGTCCCAGACCCCTCTCTGGTTCAACTTAAATCAGAGTCCTCTAGCATCCCAGCATTTTGCAGTCCTGGGCTGGGCTGGGCTGTCTGCTCCAGAGACCAGGGCTGGCCCTGCCCCTCTGATTCCTAGCTGAAGCAGTGAGGGCTGGCTCATTGGCCTCACTGGCCAGTTCACTGACACCTCTCCCCACCCCCCAGGCAAGCCCCTGCTGGAGTCTAGGGCCAGGGAGGGGGGTTAAACTTTCCGTCCCTGGAGTACAGAGTTGCCCTGCCCTGCTTACTTAGTGCTGGCTGCGACTGTGGACTACAAACCCTAGAGGCACCTGGAAGCAGGAAAAGGAAGTGATGAGCAATCCTGCAGAGTCCTGCTGTTGAGAGCCCAGATTGCAAATCCCACAGGCCTCAGGGGCAGCAGGAAAATAAAGCAAATGCACAGCCCATGCTGGCTATGTGCCGGAGAGCTGGGATCTAGCAACCCCTGGCTTCTGGCTTGAGCCACTGCAGGCATGTGGCTGCATTTCCTGAATCAAAAGTGAATGTCTGTTCATTTGCTTATGGGTTCAATCTTTGCAGCTTAGACTACCCTGCAAAAACTGAATCAATTCAGCTGCAGGTTTTTTGACTGTGTGTACTTAGCCAATAAGATAGCTTTAGTTAGTGAGGTTAAATACCACCTAGAAGAGAACCTTATTGCTCCTCTCTGAAATGAAGAGATGAACCACCAATAAAGGCATGCTGGTCCAAAGTGTGTCTGTGCCTTTTTCAGCCTGTTTTTGCTTTTTGCATCTCACACATCATCCTTTCCAGTCAATATTCCTTATGTTATGTATATGCTGTCTTATGCTCCCCACTCCACCCTTCTTTTGTCTTTCTTCTTTGCAGTCTATTTGCTAGAATGTTAGTCAGTTACTCTTTTGAAGGGCCATGTCATGCATTATGTTTAGGCCGTGCTTTATTAAGACTGTAATAAGCATTACGATGAATTAAAGTGTTCCATGCAGCTGCATACAGAGAACACCTACATGTTCATTAATGTGCCATAATTATAGTGCATTAAGTTTAGTACCTGTAATAACAGATACTAAACTTAATGCGCCGTAACTGGCGCTACTGCACAGTAGCGCTAATGAACACTTTTTGTATGATGCTTAATGCCCATTGGACTAATCTACTGCGCATTAGCTCATTAGCACAGTTTTTGCCAGCTCTGCTAATGCACAGTAGAATTAGTCCAACGGGCATTAAGCATCTCATGTAGATGTACCCAGTAATGGTACATCTAAATAAAATGCTACAGTCTAAATAAAACACATCCTAAACCCTTGAAGACACTGGAGCACTGTGGTGTGCTGTAGGGGTCTGGGAGTGACAAACAACTGTTTGATGCTCTGAGCCCCAGAACCCCAGAACTGGAGCCAGTTCAAGCCTTGTCAGTCCC
>NW_017729004.1:24164503-24167826 GCF_001723915.1 Gavialis gangeticus | reverse complement strand
GAAGACAGAGGTGTACTTAGTAGCATGGATCCATCTCAAATATGCCTATAGAAAATATATTTGTCAGCCCTTGCAGCAGTTCTTGCTGCCTTGCATGACTGGCTTTTTGATTTCAGGATTTCAGTGATGACTAAAGACAGGGTTGTTACTAACTTGACCTCACGCAGCAGAGGCATCTTCTTTCCTAGCTGCTTCTTTGGAAAGCAATTCTTTTCTTCTTGTTTCTGGAGTTTGCAATTTTGGAGCCTGTGCATTCTTTAAAGCTTCCACAACTCTCTTAGGACCCTCTCCAGGTAAGGGCATATGTTATCTCAAAGGGGTTCTCAGGCTTTTATTACATTCTGACTTCCTTCTGTAATTCATTATTTGCCAATCTGCCTCCTGCTTCCCTCAGGCATTTGCAGCTCTCATTGAACTTCACTGCTGAAGCTCAGATTTCTAAGCATATTGCTTCTGTCCTGGGAAAATGTCTCTGGCTCCATCACAGTGAAGTGGCAGTTTCATTCTGAAATTAATTTTCCTACATACAAGCCTTCACTATGTCAGCCTCACTTCTCTCTTTCTTTGTTCACTCTGCCCCGCCTTGTTCGGGGTTGTAGTTTTTTTGCTCCCCTTGACAGCACTTGCTTTCAGAGTTTCCTTTCCACCTCCTCCCACTTTTTGGTAACTTTCCATTCTTTCTTCCTGCTTTTATCTGTTCCTTTTTCTTTAGTTGTTCTTACAGGAACTTTATCCCTATGCAGAAGCCCAGCATGAGGCCTGCATGGCACTTCAGACCTGCTTCAAGGACTTGTTCTGACTCTATTCATCCACTGTGAAAGACTAACATAAATGCACACAAGCTTCTTAGAGGTGACTGGAGAATCCAAAAAGCTCCATGTTTTGGAAGCAACCTCTGAGAAAGGATATTTATTCTGTCGTGCACTGAGCACTGCTAGAAGATGCACAAACATGGTGCGGAAGCCTAACTTCTGCAGGCTTCTCTACAGGATAATAGCACAAGGCAAGGTCCTGGGCTCTACCCCTTTGGGGTGTCCTTCTGGCGCAAATTAAACAGAGAACTGAAATTAAATACCCAGCTGGGATTTTGCTTTTCCAGGTGGCATGGAAATGATGTGGCCAGCTCTAGCCAGTCATGGTAAGCCCGGGCTGAAAGAGAAAAGGATGTGCTTGAGATCCACTCATTGGTGAACCTGGGCCACTAGAAAAACCCAGTATGAGACAAAGCTGTTCCCGTCTGGCAGAATCTGAGGGTGAATGATGGTAGAAAGTCATGTGCTTCACTTTCAGGGGTGATGAGCACAGTCAAAGATGCTTATGGATGCCTGTTGTAGGGAGCTCAAAGGCTATGCTGATTGGTATAGGACATTCTAATGTTTTTGCTATGAATTTTGTTTCTATTTCTGTCTACCTGCAGTCAATGGTATGACTGAAATTTCTGTAGAGAAACCTTGTAGTTGCTGAAGCATGGATATTGGCATAGGTTGCAAAATCCATTCATGACTGTTCAGAGCCAATATTCAGGTGACCAGCCTCTGTGTCTACGCTGCTACCAGTGCCTAATCGATCTAGTTTCAGGCATACTTACCTTGGCTCAAGTCATATCATTGGCTGCAGGTTAGGCATATTTGGAACTGCTTTTGTGCATGGAATGTGCCCCCTCCATTTAACTATTAGGAAAGACACTTGTAGCTGTCTTAATGTTTCTTGTGGTTTTGTCTTCCTGGAAGTGTGAATTCCCAGGAGGATCTTATTGTTGTTGGGTTTCATCCAAAAACCACTGAATCTCTTAAAGTGTTCAATACAAACCTTATGAGGTTTGAATTAGGGCCAATTTTTGGATTAAGTGAAGTTTTGGAATAGAAATATGCATTTGGATTTCCTGTCCACCTGAAAATTATACTGTGCAAGAAAAATAAACAATGCCAGAAATTTAATTTAAACACATTTAAACTTGCACCCTATTCTGGAACAAGCTACTTCAGCTAGCATATGAGTTTGTTGGCATTAGAGACTTATTTTTGTTTTTTCGTACAGTTTAGTTTTTGGAATTGATGAGAGCCAGAGATCCAGGTTTTCTCCAATTTTAAAAAATCCCCAATTTTTGTTTAAAATAAAGTAACCCCATCATTTTTTCCACAATTAAAATGAAACACCACTATATATAGATATATAGTCTCTCTCTATATCTATATAGCCACATAGTGTATGTGTATATATATCTATATATTAATGGTGTTTCATTTAAATGATGGAAAAATGTAGATTTGGGGTTACATTTTTAACCAAAAATTGGGGATTTTTTTTTTAAATAGAAAACCAGGATCTCTGTTGATGAGTGATTTTGGTTGCCCATCTTGAAGCACTATAGAGGAACCTCATCTTGAGAGGTGAGGATTTCAGTACTGTCTCAAAATGAGATCCTTTCAAGGAAGGGGGTGGCATCATTTTCTATCAGTGTGCCAGAATGACCCAGCTCAGGTCAAAGGTGAGCCAGTGCTACCATTCAGCTGTTGCCAGCACAGCTGCTTCTCCTTGCTGCCACTTCGCTTCTCTTTGTCACCTGTGTGCAGTGTGGCATAGTGAAGTACTCAGGCACCCTGCTGTAATACAGTGCAGTACAGCACAGCATGGATGAAGCCCCCTGTTGTTGAACATTGCTGAACTCCCACTGGTGAATGCCACTGAAGCCCCCAGTCTGTGGGTCTGAGCCAAATGGCTCTGCAGACCAGATTCAGCTTATGGACCATAAGCTACCAACCCCTGATTTAAGGTGTGTCAAGTTGGACATCAAAAACCTAAGGTGAATAAATAAACACTTGGTTTTGAAAACCTTGTTCACAGCTTTTGGATTAAAAATGTATGCATCTAATCAACCAGACTATATACATTTAAAAAAAAAAAAAACATACAGAAAGAAAAATAAGTATGATCCAGGCCTTGTTCATAGACATTAGCCAGTCTTTCCTGAAGTTTTTTACCTAAATGCTGGTATTTCTGTAGAGCATGAACAAAGCCTGGATCTTCTTTTTTTTTCTCCATTTTTAAAATTAGAAATACTAAGCCGTTTTTTGGTAAAAATCTTCAGGGAAGACTAGCTAATGTAATGTGATAATGGCATTATGTGAGACTGAAGCCTGTGTAACTAAAAGGAAAAGTTGCACCTTTAGGCTGGGGGTGCCTTCTGGCCTTTGGCCAGTTCTGGCCCATGAAGTCATGTCATTTGGCCCACAAGGCTCCCCAGTCTGAAAGTGGCAATAGAGTGGTGGCAGCATTAACTGACATTCCCCTGCCTCCATATTTCTGGATGTCTGGGGAGCCCA
>NW_017729004.1:24158728-24159503 GCF_001723915.1 Gavialis gangeticus | reverse complement strand
ACCCAGTAATGGTACATCTAAATAAAATGCTACAGTCTAAATAAAACACATCCTAAACCCTTGAAGACACTGGAGCACTGTGGTGTGCTGTAGGGGTCTGGGAGTGACAAACAACTGTTTGATGCTCTGAGCCCCAGAACCCCAGAACTGGAGCCAGTTCAAGCCTTGTCAGTCCCAGCTGCTTGTTGGTCCCATGCCCCACCTGGAATGGGATTTTTTCAAGGCTCTGGTGTGGGGCTGGGGCTGGGGCCAACAAACGGTACCAGATTCTTTTTATTTTATTACCTCTGGGGAGCAGTCAGATGTTAGCTCAACACATTATAGATTCTGTGATCTGGAGATACTCCTTGCTGGAAACATCTTAATTTTGCTATGCAACAATGGAACTTGGAACACATTTTACTGCTTGAACTCTTGGACACTAGCATTTTAAGTGCAGTTAACACATCATAAGTGTAATGTGTGACAAGGCCCTAAGACAACACTTATCTGTATAAATAACACATTAACGTTCCCCTTTTTAGAGCAGTTCATCACTGTACCAACTTTCTTATTATAATACCTGTGTGTAGTTCCTAATAAAATGGGTAGATCTGGTACCAGCATTAAAATAAAACAAGTTAAACTCTGTTTTATCCTGTTTAAGTTCTTATACATCGACTGAGGGAAACTGAACCAGAACTCAGCCTGAACAAAAATACCTGGATCTCAGCGTTCCTAAAACTGAGAGATTTTGGCTCGTCCAGAAAATCCTAGATCTAAATGGGGGGTTGGG
>NW_017729004.1:24156426-24158557 GCF_001723915.1 Gavialis gangeticus | reverse complement strand
TCGGGGTTGTAGTTTTTTTGCTCCCCTTGACAGCACTTGCTTTCAGAGTTTCCTTTCCACCTCCTCCCACTTTTTGGTAACTTTCCATTCTTTCTTCCTGCTTTTATCTGTTCCTTTTTCTTTAGTTGTTCTTACAGGAACTTTATCCCTATGCAGAAGCCCAGCATGAGGCCTGCATGGCACTTCAGACCTGCTTCAAGGACTTGTTCTGACTCTATTCATCCACTGTGAAAGACTAACATAAATGCACACAAGCTTCTTAGAGGTGACTGGAGAATCCAAAAAGCTCCATGTTTTGGAAGCAACCTCTGAGAAAGGATATTTATTCTGTCGTGCACTGAGCACTGCTAGAAGATGCACAAACATGGTGCGGAAGCCTAACTTCTGCAGGCTTCTCTACAGGATAATAGCACAAGGCAAGGTCCTGGGCTCTACCCCTTTGGGGTGTCCTTCTGGCGCAAATTAAACAGAGAACTGAAATTAAATACCCAGCTGGGATTTTGCTTTTCCAGGTGGCATGGAAATGATGTGGCCAGCTCTAGCCAGTCATGGTAAGCCCGGGCTGAAAGAGAAAAGGATGTGCTTGAGATCCACTCATTGGTGAACCTGGGCCACTAGAAAAACCCAGTATGAGACAAAGCTGTTCCCGTCTGGCAGAATCTGAGGGTGAATGATGGTAGAAAGTCATGTGCTTCACTTTCAGGGGTGATGAGCACAGTCAAAGATGCTTATGGATGCCTGTTGTAGGGAGCTCAAAGGCTATGCTGATTGGTATAGGACAAAACCTATAGAGACTAAATGGAAGAGAGAAATGGGGAAATCACAGGGTGCTAAACCACAATCAGGCATCCGAGGAGGCTTGAAGTACTACCAATAGATGCTTTGTTCTTTATTATGGATTTAATTCTGTCCCCTTGTCCCGTCCTGTCCCCTGATCCACCAGTAATACCCAGCAGCACAGAGACAACAGAGCAAGAAGCAGAAAAGAGAGTAGCAGATCAGGTAGGGAGCACAGGCAAAGGTGCAGAAAGTAGAGCGGGAGATCAGGGAGAGGAGGGTTAATTCGTGGCACAGCTGCCAAAAATGTTGGCCCCCACTGCTTTAGCACTTAATTTAACTGATACTTGAAGGAGCAGGGTGAAGAGAAATACACTGCTAGAGCCAGAGGCATACACTTGTGTGGTGTGATGCAATGACACTTTTATACCTTCCTTCATTATTTAATTGCAAATGGAATTTTTTTGCCTCTCTCTTCTGTAGGCCTTTCTAGACCTACAGTGCAAACCATAGAGCAGTTCTGTAGCCATCTGATGAAAACTATGTGGATCTTACCATGGCTACCCACTTAAACAGAGAAGTCACAGGACAGTTGCTGTTTGTGTTGCTGAATGGAAGTCCATTGTCGTCTTTTTTTTTTTTTCCTCCAATGAAGCAGAACAAACACTTCTTTTTCTTTGTTTCTATGAGGGGAAAAAACAATCTGGTACTGAGTTTCGGATAAAAACGCTTGCTGGTATTTGGTTTCTGCTCATTTTGAGAACAGCTGGGAGTAGATGAAGATGCAGCCGGCCTGCCCTCCTCTCATATATTGGCAACAGACCTGTGCAGTTTGCATTTGGTTTGTCTGTGGATAGACCATGTTTCATAGTTTGTTTCATAGTTAGTAGGGTCAGAAGGGACCTGAGCAGATCATCAAGTCCAACCCCCTGCCATGGCAGGAAATAGTACTGGGGTCAATCAGCAAGGTGATTGTCTAGCCTTGTCTGAAAGACCCCCAGGGTAGGAGCCAGCACCACTTTGTTTGGAAGTTGGTTCCAGATCCTAGCAGCCCTGACAGTGAAGAAGCACCTCCTGACATTTAGCCTAAATCTACCTTCTGCCAGCTTGTGACCATTATTCCTAGTCACTCCTGGCAGTGCTCGGGGGAACAGGGACTCCCCCAATGCCTGCTGGTCCCCTCTGATGAGTTTGTAACAGGCCACTAGATCCCCCTCAGCCTTCTTTTGTGGAAGCTGAACAGGTTCAGGTCCCGTAGCCTCTCCTCATAGGGCCTGCCCTGCTGCCCCCTGATTATGTGAGTGGCCCTCCTCTGGACCCTCTCCATGTTGTCCACATCCCTCTTGAAATGGGG
>NW_017729004.1:24145911-24151426 GCF_001723915.1 Gavialis gangeticus | reverse complement strand
GAACCCGTGTTGGTTGCCCCTAAGCATAATCTCCTCTATATGTTAGCATTTGTTAGCTTGTGTCTCATTGCTGTAAGCTTGTCAGAGCAGGGATCGTCTTTGTGCAGCTCCCAGCATAATGGACTCCCATCTGGAGCTTTTGGGGCATTACTATAAAATATGAATATGGGAAAAATAACAGCATGCTTATAAGCGCAGTCTCCTGGTCAAGGCCCTAGACCTGGACTCAGGGAGTCTGGATTTGGTTTCTGGCTTCATCACAGGATTCTTATGCTACCTTTAGGAAACTATTTAACCTTCTTCATTGTCGTTTCCAATCTGGATTCATTATCTGTCTTTCTAAAATACCTAAGAGCCCCAGTCAGAGATCAGAACCTGAAAGCCTCTTTAGAAACACAGATTACAAAGATGGTCCCTGTCCCAAAATGTTTTGATCTAAGATGAGGATACAGCTGCTGTTCCCCACTATGCCCCCTTCCCCATCCTTTACTTCCTGGTTGTTTCTAAATAGATTTCAGATGTTGGGGACAGAAACAATGCTCCATCAAGCACATGGGAGACCTAACTACTGTTGGAGTCTTTAGAGGCTGCCACATCTCAGTAATAACAGCAATAACCTCTAACCATATCACCTTCCTACTAATCTTTCTCCCCTCAGACTCATTCTGTCCCCCATGAGGAGCTTCCAATAGTCACCATCATGTTTTTGATGTTTTTGTGTTGTCTTTTTTTAATCTATCATCAAGAGAAATTATTCCTCTTGCCCTGAATGTATACTTTCTCCCACAAATGTAGCCTTACCCTATGGCCAGGATGGCATGGATTCAGTCTTGGGCTGGTAGCAGGGTTTTTTTTTAACTTAAACATCTTAGTTTTTAAATCACGGGGCATTTGTAAATGACACATTAAAACAGGTTTAATGCCCTTTTGCACTGCTTTAATGCTGTTGCTGCTTGCACAAGTTTGCAAAGTCAGCGATGCATTGCACATTAATTCCAACCACTATAGCAAATTCAGCAGCATAATGCACCTTAAATGACTTTAGGGTACAGCCAATGACTTTGGGGCGCAGCAAACTAAAACACCTCTGAGGAGATTTAGTTTGCTCTCTTACAGCCGCGGAGGGAATCACCAGGCTCTGTGTGGCTCAGAAGCTGTGCAGACAGCCCCAGCAGGCAGCCCGGCAGCAGCCCAGGAAGGCAGGCCGCACTGAAGGAAAAAAAATGGCGAGCCTGAACTTCCCCACCCCCCGGAGCCTGCCTGAGCTGCGCAGGGGCCCGGTGCTTCCCTCCCCAGCTGCGATGCCCCCCAGGACCGTCCAAGCCAGGTGCCTGCGGGCACATGCTGCCGGGGGGAGGGGCCGCTGCTGCCACGGAGGGAAGCTCTGGCCCCCACCCCTGCAGTTCAGGGACTGCTCGACCCACCGGCACCTCGATCTCCCCTCCCTGCCGCTGGAGAGGCAGGTAAGGAATCGGGTGTACCTGACACAGGGGTTTACTTTGCCTGAAATTGAAGCGGTGTTTTTAAAAAAACCACCACTTCAATTTAAATCCTCGTGTCGTCTACAAATGCCCTTGGGCCTGAGAAGTTTAGGACTCCACAAGACTAGAACTGTGAGCATGCCTCTCACTGGCATGGGTTGATTTTTGGGTTCCACTTTTAGGGAGGCCCCAGATAACATGCTTTAATGTCATGATGACCTTCTTAAGTATAAACAGACTATTTTTATGTGCACCAAGCACAGTAAGACTTAGAGATCTTCTTTGCTGTGTCTAGCCAAGCTGCAATCAGCAGAGGACCTGAGTGGTTCTACTTGGCCCATCCACAGACCTGTTAGTAGAAATACAGGAGCTTTTTAGCGTACCTCTACACTACATTGTAATTTGCAGGATAGACATACCCTTGTGTGGAAATGGTAAAGAGAAGGAGGGAGAGCTAGTGGGGCTGCTTTTCAAGCCCTTTTCAGATTGACCCTTTTCTTTGTTAGTGGGAAAAACAAAGGCTCCCTACATACTGCTGTGTTTTAAACCTTTGAAGTTGTCTCACAGAGCCAGTGAGCAATTTGGTGAGATAGGGTTAAAGGAAGGGTGAATAGGTTTTGGGGATGTGAAGAGGAAAAGAGGGTTAATTCAAAAAAAGAATTAGTGGGTGGGGTGAGGGATTACTGAATCAAAGAAAGAAGGAGGGATGGGGGAAAAACTGAAAGCAAGATAGAAGAGAGGAAGGGAACAGAACCCAGGGGAATGAAAAGGAAGGAAGTTGAGGAGAGAAAGTGAGAGAGCAAGAAAGAGACAAAGGTAGAGTTAAGGATGAGGAAAAGGCAGAACAAGGGGAGAAGGTTGCCTGAATGCTTGTCTAACGTCTTTCCCAGCTATACACTCGCTCCAACAAAAGGTATCACCAAAAGAAAGCCTTGCTTCTTGCATATTTCCTGACTCATTACAACTACAACAATGCTTGCACTATACTACTTAAAGAAACTAGGCGCTTGCTTTTAATAATGGGACAAAATCCGAACACATAACAAATGCCGTTGAAAAAAAATCCTTTCATAAAACGCTGAATGTCACATGAGTCGGGAATGGGTGGGCTTGCTTGCCTTCCCCGTGGCACAGGACTCCCAAAATCCCCTCCTCTTGGGTCCTGAGCGCACGCAGAACGCCCTCCCCCAGCCTGCCCTTACAAGGTTTCTTTACTCGCAGAAGTGGCAAATATTTTATGGACTGTTCCCAGGTATTGCCCAGGTTACCTAGTCCTGCTGTTCTGACTCTGACTCAGTATATATTTAGGATGAATGTGAAATAATGTAAGCCACTGGATGTTAGCTGAGGAGTTCAGTACCTCTCTCAGTTGATTTATTATTTCTGTTGTATTTGCATTGTCCAGAGGTGCCAGTCAGGAGCAGGGCTCCATTGTGCTAAATACAGCATAACGAAGGTGCTGTCTCAGCCCTAGAAAGCTCACAATCTAATTAGAGAACAAGCTGCTGCAAGTTCAATGGAAAAGCAGAAAGGAGTTGGGCTGGGTAACAGTGGTAAGAACGTGGATGTGAGCAAGGGTACTAGTTGCTGAGGCTGATGGAAAAATAATATTTTTTAATCCTCTGCCTTTTGCCTGTTTTTTCCAACCTGAGACTCTTTTCATTTACTAATCTCCATCCTTGTTAATTATTTTAAAGCAAAATAGAATGTGAGCTATTCTCCTTTTTCCCCTTCTGTCCAGCTATTCATAGAGTCCATACATCTCAGGGAAATCATTATACTTTGATTTAAAACATAGTTCGATTACATTTTAAATGCTCTTATTCAGCATTCCTGTTGCTAGGGGGAATACCCCCTAGCATGTCCCTGCCTGTCAGTGCTGGCCTCTCTAGTGCAGTGGTTCTCAACCACTATGGATTCAAGGCATCCCTCACTGGACTCGAGGCAACCCTCCATAACTTTTGTGAATTGAGTGGCACCCAATTTCAGAAGCTAATTTATATATTACAGTGCTTACCTCCATTCAGAGGCAGTGGAGGTGGGGAATCATCCAGGCAGAGGAAAGCCTGAACCTGGACTTATCTGTTCACCTCCTCACACCTTGTGGCACCCCAGAGTGCTTCATCACCCTGGTTGCGAATCACTGGTCTAGAACAATTGTGGTCCTGGTTTCTCTCTGCACAAGGTTTCTTCTGCATGGTGATCGGAGCAGACGGGAGGTTTGTGTTTCCTTTTTCAGCTCTGGTGTCTCAGTCTAGCTGCCTGGCTGTCACACGTGCCATGTGCCCTGTCAGTGTGCAGCTGGCTCCTCTATAAGCTCAGTTATGCAATTCTCCTGCCTGTCAGTCACATTGTTTTAGCTTGTCCCAGCTTGGGATTTGTCCTCTCATTTTTCACACTGTGCGCCATCAAATCCTTCTCAGTCTTAAACCCTTGAAAACAATCAACTCACGTGCTAGGGGACCAAACAAACAGTTTCTGCACCTTCACAGCTGATTTTTCACAATAACTTTTCCATTTACTAGATCAGTCCAGACTAGTGTTACTTCATGATTAATTCAGAAGGCACTTGAAAAGAGAATTCTATGTTTTTACGCAAGATCCCTCTCAAATAGCTTATGAGTTTTGCATCAAACTTTGTTATATATCATTAAAATATTACTCATGTTACAGTAGGGTGCCATGTGTATTAGGAACTATAAAAAACTTAGAAGGAAGATCTGGTCACATAATGGAAAGGAGTCCAAGCTGGGGGGCATACGTCCATCCAGTCTCCGAGCGTACAAAGGCAGCAGCCCCTGCTTGCCGTAGGGAGAGGAACTCCTGGGTAAGAGGAACTGCTGGAGGCACCAAGCTGCCCAGGGGAGCTGCAGGTGATATGGTTCCAGAAGAGGTAGGGCCTGTGGGCAATATTTACCCTCAAGGGGCTCATCCGCACATACAAGCACATGCGCTTGCAGCAGCTTATATAGAAGTGGTGCAAATTTGAGCCGGGTCTTTTTACTTCAGCGCACGTGCCCAGACATACATGTTGGTGTGGGGCAAGTTCTGCCACTTGGGGCAAAATAACCCTGCCTGGCTCCTCCTGGATCTGCAGCCAGGGGAAGCTAGAGCCTGGGGCCAACACCTGTGCTGTCCCCAACAGTATAAAAAGCTGCCCTGTCCTGGCCCCACTCATACAGAAAGCTGCCCTAGCAAGTAGCTCAGGGCTACTCGCTCTCAGGAGCTTCTGGGTCCTGGCCAGTTGGTACCTGGGGACACTACCCCTTGTGCCAGCTGGACTGCTGAAGCAGCCCTGAGAGTTCCCTGCACCCTCTACCCACTGCAGTAGTCTGGCAGTGGGGGCTGCTGCCTGGTTGTGACCTGCTGCACATCTGCCAGACCCCGATGGGGACTACACAGCCAGTAGAGGCATCTGCCCCTCTGAGCCAGCTGCCAGTGGACTGTGACTGCAGAGTTGGCCTTTGTGCAGCAAGATGCTCTGCCTGGGATCTGCCACTGGCCTCCCTAGCAGGAATTCTGGTTTACCTATTTGAAAACTGAAAAATCCCTGATAAAAAAATCACAAAGTCACTCTGCTAAATACCCTGAAATCCATGTTCCTTCACAATTAAAACAAAACACCACTATATATATATATAGAGAGAGAGAGAGAGAGAGAGAGAGAGAGACAGCGATCAGTTGGGCAATGTTTTATTGATATATCTACAGTGTTAAAGCAATTTGGAAGCCTACCAGTGTCTCTATTATCATAATAAAATGATGTCTAAATACCTGTATATTTTGCTTCCACCCAACAGGACTACAGCCCCACGCCCACAGGGGCCACAGCCCCCCAACAGGGACCACATGGCCCCCGCAGGGGTTACCTCCCCTGCAGGGCCCACATGCCCCACCCGCACTTGCTCTCCCAGCCACCTGGATTGCTGCCCCGCCTGGGCCCAGCCACTGCTGGCTCCTGCTGCCCCACCCAGCCCCACCCCCACTTGTACCCTCAGCTCCCCAGTGGCTGCCCTGCCCGGCGCCACCCCCTG
>NW_017729004.1:24139618-24145552 GCF_001723915.1 Gavialis gangeticus | reverse complement strand
GCCCCCCCCACTTACCAGCAGAAGCCAGTGTCCAGGTCCCTGTGGCTGGCATGCTGCCTACCCCGCAGAGGCAAGCAGCGTGCTTCAGCACCCGGGCAAGGGCCAAGCATAGAGACGCTCTGGCTGCTACCAGAGCATCTCTGTGAAAGACCCAGCCTCCAGTTGCCTCAGGGCACAGTCCGGGACCGTGCCCTGCCCCGCTTTTTTCTCCTGCAGTTTTTTTTTACCCCTAGGGGTCTAATTTTGCCCCCATGCTGCAAATTTGCAGTGCAGGGAATGTTTTTTTCATTCCCACACATGCCTCTTGCAGCATCTCAAAGAGTTTTGAGATGCTGCAAAACTCATGTGTGTGCTTGTCTGGACGCGCCCAAGGAGGGAGACTATTTGTTGTATGAAGCAGCTGATTTGTGTTTTTGTTCCATCTTTTTTTTTTAACTTGAGACCAGAGGACCAGATTGTGGCTATAGGGGTGGAGGAAGCCATAAGCAGGGGTGCCTGGGTGTGCTCCCCTGCCATAGGTGCCAGAAGTTAGCCTCAAGCCAAAGGGGCAGAGACTAATGTAGTGAGGCTAGACCACCAGGAGGGGCTGCCATCAAGGCAGGGCTGATCCCCAGCTGAGGTTTTAATCAATGGACTAAGGCAGAGGGTGCAGCTAGAGGAAAGGGGGCCAAGGCTGTGGCAGCTGAAGCCCCAACAAGCCCTCAGAAGCCCGGGGGAATGCTCCCTTAAAGGGAGGGAGAACAAAGACTCCAGGTAGGGGCTGGCCTGGCCAGGCAGACAAGGCTACCTGTGAGGTCACTCCCAGCCCCAGGTACCCCTCCCCTACAGCAAACAGACATCAAAGTCATAGCAGGTGAGAGATGGAAGGTGAGGTGGGACTGGGGCAAAAGCCAGGAAGTCGAGCAGACCACAAGAGTAGGACCAGGTGCGAGGGTGGCTACCCCTCCTCCCCACCCCCAGAGTCTTCACAGAAGTTACAAGAGGTCTTTGGACAGCACCCATTGTTGCCTGGATGCACATTCCTGCCACCAGTTGCTACTCTCAATTAAGGATTGCAGATCTAGAGTTATGGATGCATCTGCAAACTTGTGAGGTTTATATTCGCTAAGTTAGTTATACCTAGATAAGCCTAAAAGCTGACAGTTCGAAATGGGAGGCTAGCATAAGAGTATCAGTTCTTCCTGAACAAGGCCAGACATTTAGGTTCTTCCTCCTGAGGTGTGGTCTTGGATCCCTGCTGCCTAGATTTTGTTTGTGTAGCTGTGAAGGCCAATGATTCTGAAGCTGGAGCTCTATGAAGTACTCTCATATGGACAGAGGCACCTATATTCTCTGTCAATCTTCTTTCATGCAGGAAAGAGTGATGCTTGCATCTGCCACAGGCTTTGTGCTAGTTCCAGCAAGCATTTGTTGGTTGGTTTAACCAACATCTCTGGCACTGTGGAACAGGGATGCTCAGGGGCTTAATGGACTGCCATATTCTGTCTCAAGATGGAGTTCCTGGAAGTCTATCAAGTAAATTTTAAAAAGTCAGAACATCAGCAGGATACGGTGTGCTGGCAAGGACCCTTCGTGCAATGAAAAAGAAAAACGAGTTCTGCTGAGATGAGTTTGTTCCTTGTTGCTGTTACTTTTCACCAAATGGTTGCCATTTTTTTAGTGCAGATCAGGGCAAGGCCCCTTTGGGCTGATGATGGTGCCAAACCTTGAAGGATCATACATGGAGATGGTGGTATAGGCAGCCATAGGGATACTGATAAGGTCCTAGCTAAGAGACAAAGATGAAAGGAGCCAGAGACCACAGAGGTGGGTACCATGGAGACAATCTTTCTTTAAATGTTCCCAGCTTGCAACAATAATTTGATCTATGTATTGGTCATAAAAAGAATGGGATTCAGGGCAATATGCAGGAGAAGCTTCACTACTGGTCTTCAGTGCTGGAGAGGTGAAGTGGTGATGTGGTTCTTATTGCAGCCCCTGAATCTATAGGGGTTTCTGTCATCTATGTTGTAAGAATACCGAGTTGAACTATTGGTCAGCTCCCAAGTGAGTACATGTACTGCAGATTATAATGGTGCTGACTTCAGTGCTGCGAACTTGAGTGCCAATGAGACTCACACTATAAGAAACACAGCACAAATGGGTATCCTTCCCAAATCCAAGCCAAGTCTTATCATGCTGCCTGATAAGCCGCAGGAAAGCTTCCCTCACTATTTTTGTTCATTCTGTAAATGAAACATTTTTTGGTGATCTGATCTTGGCCAGACATAATAAGCATGGGATGTGCCCCTCTCATTGATGGATATGGCTGCCTCAAGGAAAGGCAGATTTGAATGAATTCATTTTTGCTGAAACCTAGTATTCGGTATTAACAAAGAGAAATTCTCAGACAAAAACCTATCAAAAAGCCCGTTCGCTAGCTAGCACTAAGTAACTGCCAGAATACCAATACCAAGCTGTTGTCAACAAAACCAGACAAGAGGAAGGAGTAAAGAGACACTTGTAGTTCCAACCTGCAGCCAAGTGTGGTAAGAAAGAACTGAGGAACAGTTAGCCTTGCTCCAGCCTTTTCGGCACTCACAGAAGATAGAGCCTGGGGTCATCCAGGGCCCAAGTGCAGCCCAGCAGACACTGCTGCCCAATGGACTCTGATCTCAAGCACATGGAGGGGACGTGCCCCAGTAGTGGACTCCCCATGGATGATCACCTAAAAAAGCAGCAGCAGATTTTTCCATGGGAAGGCGGTAGTTGTTCTGCATCCTGTAATTTTCTCTACTGCCTTTGGATCAAGCTCCACGGGAGTGCAATTCTGACTCTGAAGCTGGCACACTCTAGGGTATTTATATTTATATAACAGTAGCTGTTACACATTTCTGCATAAGAAGAATAATATCACCTTTTGACTTGCATGATAATCACCTTAAGCTATTCAGCTACCAAGGCTTTTAATCTAAAATTCATAAATATATGTGAAAAGGAAAAAACAAACAAAAGTCTTGCTGTTGATGAAAACAGCAGCAATAAGCTATTTTTCTGGCACCCTTGCTGCTAACTTCCCTAATCACCTCCTTCAGCAAATACACCTTTCTCATCACTAGAAGACTGTAACCTTTTAATCAAGCCCTAAAGAGTAAAACTCACTGCAATCATCCCCTTTGTTGGATATATCCAGCAGTAAATTGTAAGGTAGACCACTTACTACAGCTGTGAAAATGGGCAAGACAGGAATTGTTAACTTTGGGAAGTTATGACAGGCCAGGCACTGCATGTAAGTCCATATCCAGGAGACAGATACCTAGCTGAATACTGAAGTGTGCTTGGTGTAGCTGAAGGAGGGTATGCCATATTGGCTTTGAGTTAACTTTGAAACCTCCCGATCACTAGGCCACCCTGCACCATCTGCCTGTAGCCCCAAGCAACTATGGACAATAATATATCTGAAGATCACCAATACCATAAGGGCACATCCTCTTCAACCCTGAGTCATGGTGGCTCCAGGATGGAAAACAGTGAAGAAGCCATTACAATGGCTCTATGTAATCTAGAGAAATTGGCCATAATCTGATATTAAGGCACCTTTGAGCTCTGAGATCAGGCCTATAGTATTGCAAGACATTTTTATTTTGACCGTTATTAATTAATATGCAACTTTTTATGGCATATGAGAATCAAAATCTCCCCCAAAACCTAATGTTTACTTATTATTTCTTGCAGCAAGTTTTTTTTTTTTAATAGGTATAAGTATGAAACTGTCTGCCACCTCAGTGCATTGCTTTTTGTCTTGGGCCCTGTATACTGGGAGGTCAGAACCAGCTTGAAAATACTTGATACTTAGGTAGCAGGGTTGTAGTGTACTTTTTCTGAGCAGTATTAGGGAGGATCTACCCAGCTATGATTATTACGTCCCTTCTACACATAACAGTTAAGGTGTGTTTAACCAGTTAACCATGCCTTAAGTCAGGGCAGGCAATTATTTCGGGTGGAGGGCCACTTACCCAGTTTTTGCAGGCTGTTGAGGGCTGCACGGGTAGACCCGCCCCCTGGTCACCATCTTGGGACTAATATCCCAGTGTCTTGGGACCAATGTCCCAGGGCCAGCACTGGTGGGGCCCAAAGCGGGGCACAGGCTGGCAGGGGTCTGTGGAGCCGGGCTGGGCTGCACCAGCAGGGAGAGGGGGGAGCTGGCCTGGCTCCATAGAGCCCCTGCCAGCTGGGACCCCACACTCCTGCCACCCTGCTCTGGGCCCCACTGGCACTGGCCCTGGGACACCAGTGCGGGCCCCATGTTCCCGCACCCACTCACACCCAGTGCCCCTCAGCCCCGCGATACAGGCAGGGGGAAGCGCACAGCCCCGACCCCCTGCTTACTGGCAGGGAAGCTGGTGCTGAGCGTGGGGAAAAGCAGCCCCTCGCCCACCCCATGGCCGGCACTCCTTGCTGCAGGCACTCACAGCCCACGCGGGGCTGTCTGGAGCCGGCACAGGCAGCCCCACGTGCGCTGCAAGCAGCTACAGCACAGGGTGCTGGCTCTGGAGTGAGCGAGGAGCTGGTTTTCCCCGCACTCAGCACCAGCTTGTAACCCGGCCCCACTGCCAGCCTGGGCTCCAAGCCTGCTCCAGGCTCGCCATGTGCTCTCAGGCCAGAAGTCCTGGCTGCTGCTTCCGCTGGGGGGTGGGGCTGGGTGGGCCCTGCTGTTGTGGGAGCCTGCCAGGCTTCCCCTGGGTCCTACTGCCCTTGGTTCCTGTCATTTTTGACAGGAACCAAGGGCAGATAAATATTAGTTTTCTAAATTTTTTAGGGGCCCCGCAGGCTGGATAGAATAGCTTTGTGGACTGGATCTGGCCCACAGGCCATTTTTTGCCCACCCCTGCCTTAAGTGGTCACCCAGACACACGTTCAATTAATTAATGGTGTGATAAAGGAATACACTACGAAGTCATGCCACAATATATGTGTAAGAACTTTGTAGCTGCTTCCTATCATGCATTAATTGAACATGTGGCCAGGGGCCCCTGTTGCTGGGAGCCCTGTCAACTAGCTGGAGGTCCCAGTTGGAGGGGCCCACGTGGAGCCCCAAGCTGGAAAGCTCCCAGGTGATGCTGGCTTCCAGCCCCAGTGGCTGGGAGCCTTACCAGCTGACGGGGCTCCCAGTCATGGGGGTGACCTATGTACCCCCATGGCTGGGAGCCCACAACTGATGCAGGCTTCCAGCCATGGGAGTGTTTCATGAAGCACTTACAAGGCTGAAAGCTTGCATCAGCTATGGTCTTCCAGCTGCACAGATACGTGATATACTCCCATGGCTGGAAGATTGCGTCTGTTCTGGTCTCCCTGCCCTGGGAACCCTGTCAGATAATGGGGCTCTTAGTCACAGGAGCTTGCTTCTCACCAGTGCATGGGGAGCCCGGAGCTGCCTTCAGCACTGGCAATAAGGCACAATGGGATCTGATTCACAATCCCACAATCACACCTCCTGCCATGCACGTGTGTCATGGCAGGATGCACAATGTATGTGGATTGTGCATTAGATCCCATTACACCTTTATGTGCCTTTAGAACATAACAGTGATCCTGTCATGGTCTGAGGTGGTTGGCTTCATGCAGGCAGAAGAGAATTGGGACATATTATCACTTAGATAAAGCATTTTCATGTTACAAACTTGACCTCCCAAAATGAGCCAATTCATGCCACTGGAACATTGTTAGAAAACCATGCTTTTCCTTGAGGAGACAATCTAGCGCAACAGTGTCCAAACTGTGGGTTACAACCCCGAATGGGGTCACAACATCACCAGATGGGGCCATGGGGGTGGAGGGCTCTGGGTTGGGAGGGGCCATACTGAGGAAATGGGGCCATAAATGGGGTCATGCTGAAAGAAAGGTTGGGGAAGCACTGATCTAGCAAGACTCTCAGAAAAAAAAAACTTTCCTTGC
>NW_017729004.1:24137032-24139607 GCF_001723915.1 Gavialis gangeticus | reverse complement strand
GATCTAGCAAGACTCTCAGAAAAAAAAAACTTTCCTTGCTGCGTTACAACAAAAATCTAGTTTTAAACACAATTATTTCTCAAATGATTATGAACAGGGCATAATTATGAACCAACCAAACCCTGGATTCATGAGAAAAACCAAGAAGGGGGAGGAGAGACCAGTTCTCCATGCCTTCACAGTTAATGTAGTTATCCCTATTTGGGGAATGGCAATGGTAGTGCTTTACATCCTACTTGCACTCTCTTTGCAAGGGTACAGATGACTGCACAAGTGCAGAGCAGTAGAGACCCTGCTAATTTTTCATTAGGAAGTTAAAGCATTCTGTAGTGAGGAGCTCATGGAGATGAATAAAAGAAAGCTAAAGAAGTTTCATTATCTTCATAATTGAATGGATAATCTTTTTATGTGTTGCTTGACATTTGAAAACTCCACAACATTTCTGCCTGAGTCATGGAGACACATCTGACTGAAAGTTGAAGGAGTGAAAAGTAGATTTCTATGAGTGGACTGAAAAGGTTGAAAGAGCTCTGTACTTTCAATTCAATTCTGTATTAATAACAAGCAACTGTAATTTACAAGTGCTGGATTCAGAAAAAAAGTGTTGCTTTAGAGCTGTATTTTTCCAATTAAAAAGGGGTCACTCAGGCTGATTAAACTTTGACAGAGACATCTATGAAGTCTTGGGTTTGGTTTTCATATGAATGACTATAAAGGGTACTATCAGTAAGTACCTAGCCTGACTATTTCATGATCCAGTAGGGTTCAGAAATAGGGAGTAGATGGCCCTTCATATACTACTGTAAAAAAATGAGCAGCTGAATTTAAGCAAGAGAGAAATCAGGATACCCCCAAAAGACCTGCCCCTGCCCCACCCCCCACCACAACACGTAGAAGATCTACAAGGCAGTGACAAAAGAAAGACAATCAAGTCAAGCATATAGCTGAGACAGTGGACATCAGCACTGGGTTACTAGATGCAGACTTGCATCTTTCCTACAGAGGACATGGGCTTAGGCCCACATTTTTAAGCAGCCTGAGCTTTGCAAAACATTTACCTCATGGCCTAAAATTTCCCTTTCACCATGGTTTTATACCTGTGTAACTTAACTAAGAGGTGTGAGAAGAGATTTGAATTTACTGATGAAAAATTAATTTAAAAAAGAGTTCAAAAAGCTTTTAGTTCTTGAGTGCTGGGGAAGTGGGAAGGAAGTTGACTTGTCCTCTTCCATAACATGCAAATTTGCCTAAAAAGTTTTGTAAATATGAAAAGAATCAATATTAGAAACTAAAAGCTTGTTGTGTATGTGACCCTCAGTGAGCTGTCATGGATCTGCCGTGGCTGGAGGACACAAAAACAAGGTTATAATCACTTTCTTGGAAAAGTATTTCTGTTTGGGTCAATGCCATTCAGGTAATAGGACTCCTTCGGGTCTCAGCAGTCTTCTGGTGTGCAGTGATGTGCAAGATGATGCCTAAAATGCAGCAGGGCCTCAATTTTCCAGCAACAGATCTATACCACACAGAACAGTAAATTTACTAGCATTGTGCAATGTTGATGGAAGCAAGGCACCAGAGGCATGCATTCAGGCCTTACTCTGGCTTTGTGCCAAAGGCTGCGCCCAGGTGATCCAGCTGTAAATGGGTACCTGGTTGTTTGGGTTGAGGAGTCCCAGGTAGTTAGATGGGATCACTCCCTTCTGCTATGAAAACAGATGTGCTTTAACTATGTTCACCCAGTGGGCTATTCGGCACAGGAGAGATCTTTGACCACTTTGCAGAAACAGATTTAGTTTTAACCACCTATAAGACATTTCCGAATCATCTGCAATTCCTTAATAAAATTTTATTAACCTTTTTAAGACAGCTTCAGTGGCTAAAATTTAAAAAAAAATGTTGTAAAAAATGAATGACAGCTGCACTGAAGATTTTATATGTGCTAAAACAGGCACACAAAAGGTCTGCAATAGAAGTTGGTTTAATGATACTGTAAACTCTATGAACTGCTAGGAATGTAGTTTTCAGACCTGTATTTACGTGGGATATATTTAAACAATAATTACAAACTTACAAAAGGTGGTTTAATAGTAATAATGAGTTGCTCTTAAAGATTTTAGAATCACCAGCCAGTGCTGGTGCTCCCTAAAGCTTAGAACGTTAAACTGAGTTATGGAAAGCCACCGTTCAACAAGGATGAAAACTGCTAGCATCCACTCTGCAACATTTTATAAGCATTTCTACCATGTTACAGGAATCATGCTTGACCTCCACTGGGACCAGGGGGAAGGTTTGGGTTATTAATCATCTTTTAGTTTAAAATAGTTATACTGCAGTGCTTGACAGGGTTAAACAACCATATTAAGTAGTTTTCTAGGAAGATCTCACACAACACAGCATACTGTAAATCATCTGTCTAGCCTCTCAAAACTACAGTGCATCCATAGGTTTGTGCCATTAGAGTAAATTTGAATGTTGCCATTGACTTCAAGGAGAACAGAAGCAGTCCCACGAGTCTGAAGCAGAAGACTACCTCCAGCTGTGACAGGATCTTTTCTTGGTCGGTCTTACCACAGAT
>NW_017729004.1:24136724-24137021 GCF_001723915.1 Gavialis gangeticus | reverse complement strand
GGCCCGTGGGTGAAATTAAAGCAATCCTGTGGGATACCTTAAACAGTACAATTGATTGGGTACGTGCCATTCCATTCCCACGCGTAGGTAAGAGTTTGAATGGAACAGCTCATATTGCAGGCTAAGTACCAAATGGTTTCGTTACCGGGGGATGCACGTACAAAACTTAGAAATAAATCTGAGTAATTAACAGGGGTGACAGCTATGCGAAAGGGACTGTCCGCAGCCGAGGTAGGTGTATGCCCACAAACTGAACCTGATGTATGTCCAGTAAGCAGCATCCACTCTCGCGAGGTA
>NW_017729004.1:24125173-24131724 GCF_001723915.1 Gavialis gangeticus | reverse complement strand
CATCCACTCTCGCGAGGTACGGAGGAACAGGTTGTCTGCGGTGGATGACAGGGATGTAACTAGGGTCCACTTCGCGTGTCTGGTGACGCCACGGTGTGAAACGCACACCAAAATGATACCTGCTGACAGTGAAAGGTAAATCAGAAAGATTAGCCAAAGCTTTTGCTGGTGTTGAGACGGGCACACAGCTGTTCTTGGCTCTTCTGACTTTCCCACAAGCCTCTCCCATAACCCTACAAATGACAGGGATGGAGGCCGCCGGTCTCGTGGCAGTGGCATGGTGGTCTGGCGAAGGAGCGGTTCGGTATCAGCTGTTTTATCTTGTTGACCAGACACCTCGGACTGTCACCTGATCTGTAAAATGATTAAAAGTTAATTCAACAAATCATTACGCGGTTTTAACCAATTGAAATGAACTAAACGCTTGCGGTCATCGGATGAATCGACCAGGCGAAGCTTGTAAGTATGGGCTAGGGCTGTAGCTTCGATAATCTCGGCTGGGAACGTGGGTGGATATTTGGTTGGCGTTGGAGTGGGAAAGGCAACCCATCCGAGGTCTCCAGGTTTAAAGGTGGTTGCTATCCTTTTCGAGTTTTGAGGGGACTTGCAGTCCAAGGGGTTTTATCGGCGTTGAGGTTGACTAGGACTTCAGATAGTATGCGATCCCAGCCCTTGAAGTCGGTGCATTGGAGGGTTAGGAGGAGTTTATGCTTCAGCTCACCTATCGCTCGCTCTACGACGCCGTTCGATTGTGGGTGATACGGCATCCGAGCCATTGCGCTGGGGTTTCATCTTTCTGTCTTGCCGTCTGGTTGATAAGCTCATTCATTTCACTGCGGTCACGATCATGGGTGGTCCGCTCAGCGATGAGATTCCCATCTCCGTCTTGCCGGGTCTTTATTATCTCGACCGGCTGAGCTTGGAGCGGAGGGTTCGGCAGGGGGCCGGGCGCAGGCAGAGCGGTGTCTGTAGGAGGCGCGGCTTGGGTCCCACCGCCTCCTGGATCAGGGAGGGATGGGTATAGTGACATCACCACCGAGGGTGGTGCCTTCCCCTCCAGATAAGGTGGTGGGGGCGGAGCGGTGGGCGGTGCCGCTGAAATGGCGGGCAGTGGCCGAGAAACATTGGGCTCGTGGCTGCTGCCAGAGGGAGGGTCAGCTTTTCCCGCCGTGCGGCTAATGGTGATCAGCGCCATTTCATAGTCATTAAGGCGCCCGAGCGTGGCCACAAAGCCCTCCAAACAAGCACGTAAGCACTCTGCCTTCTTTCCCTTTTTCTTATCGTTTATTGTCCCGAGAGCGGTAAAAACTCCCCATAACCTCCGGTGACTTGTGCCGCCGGGAATAATAAACTGAGGAGGGTTCACCCCCTCCGCACAGTACTTCTCGCCTGTCAGGGCCGTTATCTTTTTCGTGAGGGCATCCCAATCCCGAGAGGGAGAAGTGTCGGTATCTTGCTGGTCACCCGGGGGAAGCTCTTTGGCTGCCGTTACACAGGCGTCAGGGGCATCTTGATTTGATGGGACAGCGAACAACACATTCGAGTCCCTGAGCACACACCCTAGGGCTCGGCCTGTTAAGTGAACTTCCCAAGGGCGCCAGGGTTCGGACTGATGCCACACACAGAATGGCTGGGTGCCGTCGTTATCCGCGTGGCTGGGGGCCCTGTGAAACTGTAAATGACCCCACAGTTCATCTGAGCTTCTGGTCGTCTGATGGCCATATGCCCATGGACAAGCCTGACACCTTGACTGGTCCTCCCTATCGTGATCTGCAGCCGACCATCCTGTTCGTGACGCCATGTGACAGGATCTTTTCTTGGTCGGTCTTACCACAGATCACGAGGAGTTGGGAAGACAGTGAACAGGTTTGGTGATCTTTATTGATAACTGTTAATGTAGCTGCGCAGCAGCTTAAACTCACTCACCATGCCTCGCGTGCCCTAATGGTGCATGAGACCGATGGATCTGGCTGGTGAGTTGTCTCAGGGGTTTCAGGTCGCCGGGATCAGGCGGGTCTCTGCGTCCTCCTTCGGTTAGCTACTCCAAAGGCCGAGCCGTGTCCGTAATAATCTGTCGTGAGTCGTTCCGAGTCCGTTGGACGCAGAAGGGACCCTGACGATCAGGCGGGGGCTCCTTTTATAGCTTGGGTGACATGCGGTGATGTGATTGTGTGAGGCACCTTTCGATAGGCCCATGGCACTGACTGACTGATGCTGGATCCCGCCTTGTAGAAAGTTCTAGCTGCTGTCTATCTTTTACACTCATGGCAGAAAGGCAACTATAGTCTGCCTAGCAACCGTTACATAACTTTGTATAACTTTTCTGACTGGCGAACATGGCCACTTAACAAACATAATGATCACAACACCAGCCAGGACAGAGGTAAGATGTGATGGCATATTCAGATTAACATACCAACTTTAGTCTGGATAGCAATATTCCAAAGGCACACACCTGCATTTATTTGGAAGAATGAGAGGCAAGTAACTATTTAAAAAAAAAAAAAAAAAGCAGGGGCATGCTATAGCATGGAAGAAGAGGATTTGCACCTCTAGGGCATTTATATACATGCTCAGGTGGGGGGGCACACACGAATTAAAGCAGCTCCGAGAGAAGTTTTAATTAAAGTGTCTGGAGCATCTCGTGTATCAACAGCCCTGTGCTTAAAATAGCGGCAGGGTTGTTTTACTGAAGCTTATTCAATGATCAAGCATCTCAGGGATACTGATACACAAGATGCTGGTGCACAGTAATTGCCACACTCCAACAGACTCAATTAATCGAGCCTGCTCTGGCACATCGTAATTACCAGCACTGACTGTAATTTGGTGCCCTTAGTTACCAGCACTAACTGTGGATCATTTTGATCAATATACATGCGTCTGTAGAGTTGCAAAAGCAATGATACACTGATATGAAGTAAATATTTGGTCATTCAACTGAAAGAAAATATGAATATTTGAAAATTAAAGCTGGGGTTCAGGAAATCTGGATTCAACTTCTTACTGTGAGGCAGCTTTTTGTGTGATCCTGGCTACATTATTTAATCTTTCCATGCCTCACCGGCTCTGTAAAATGAAAATGATGATACTCCATTTCTTCCATCTTTGTCTACCTTTAGATTCTGGGGACTTCAGTTTGGAGAGCAGGGGGAGGATGGTGGGGTAGGTCTCAACTTGAAATTCGCTTGTGCCTGACTCCCAGTTTGTGGTGGTAAACATTATTTCAAAATCTTTTGCATCTCTTCTTCATGAAGAGCTTTAAATTCCATATGCATATAAAACCACACATTCCTTCATGTTGAATTAGAGTGTTTGCCTTAGAATACACCTGGAATTGTTGTTTTAACAGTCCAATATTAATTCAGTGTATTAGTGACAACTCTGGGCAATTTGTATATATATTTTATTCCAGATCTGCCTAGCTGTAGGTTAATAAAAAAACTGCCACTACATCAAACTTACTTCATTTTTTGTGGTTGGATTATGGTATCATTTGCATACACTATTCTGTTACTCCACAACACATAGCTTACGTAAGATATTTTGCACATACCTGGACATGCATTCTATGCTGGGAAAAGCCTCTTCAATCTCTACTGTGCAAAAATGGCAGTATTCTAGAAACCTAATGAATGCTATAGCTGCAATACTCAGGAAAGAACTAGAAGTGGCCAGGCAGGCAATAAAGTAGGATTGCTTCCTATGCAAAAAAAAAAGTGTGCTCATTCTATTGTTATCTCCTCCTCCTCTCCACTTAGGTCATTCACATGCTACACTCTGAAAGAGTGACTGTATTT
Source organism: Gavialis gangeticus (assembly GCF_001723915.1). NCBI lineage: Eukaryota > Metazoa > Chordata > Crocodylia > Gavialidae > Gavialis > Gavialis gangeticus. The sequence goes on along the minus strand of NW_017729004.1, from coordinate 24,127,924 downwards.
TTACTACTGGTTTTGCTAGGATTGGAGCCTCCAGACATTAAGAGACCAAAAAAAAAAAAAAGGAAATGAAAAATGCCCCAGAGAAAGAATTTATTAATAATATTTTTATTACATTGCTCTTTCAGAGAATAATCTCAAATTCTTTGATAAATAACATGATTAAGCTACTTGGGACCAACTGGAAGAGGAAAGGAATGAGTAGTTGTGTTTTACCAGGACAAATCCTTTTTTCCCAGCTACAAACAGACTCCCTCCATTTAACTTGGAATTTAATAGTAACCTCGCTCCCCTTGCCAGCCATTGTTTCAGTTACAGGGATTGGAAAAAACAAACAAAAAACCCTATATCTGTCTATCTATCTATCTTCATTAAACCTGAAGCACAAGAGGTGATGGCACTTTGCAAAACTTTTCGTTTATGTCTGATACATCTATTTGCACATACCCTTCTTTTGTGCAAGTACTTTGAGGGTAAAACATTAGGTAGAAATGAGAAACTTCCATCTTAACTGGTAAGTATTTTCTGGATTTTAATCCTTTTCAAACTAATATATGGGATTTTAACATTGCTATATTTAACCCCACCCTGAAACGGAAAGGCTGATAACCTGGTAGGGGAAGAAGAAAAGATTTTCAGAGGACCTAAAGTTTGATTCAGAGAAAGAAATGAATAGCCTTTGAAAACAAGGGTGGGGGAGGGGAGAGGCCAAGTTAGATGTTCCTCATTCCTCTAGGACAGGAAGTGGCTGCGGACCAGCAAACCATGGCCCCCCAGAGCCAGATGGAAAGACTGTGGCCCCTTCCACAAGGCCCATGGCAGTGCAGCGTTTGCCCCTCCCCAGCTCAGGGTGAAGGTATCTTTACCTGTCTTCCAGCCAGAAATTCCAGCCGCAGTCGGCTGTGACTGCTGGGCCACAGTTTCCCAGGCTGCAGCCACTTCTGGGCTGTAGTTTGCTAGGCCGCAGCATTAAAAACTTCGGGAACCCCTGCTCTAAGATCTCAGCCACTTCCTCACATATGGGAGAGTCACCCTTAGAACAACATCCTCCACCACAATTACACTCCCTCTACACTTAAGGGCTATCTTGTTTCTTCTCAAATGTTTAGCGTCAAAAGACCTTACCACTTCTACCTTTCACCTCTTATTTAAGGTTTTATCCTCTAGGCACCCTTTAAAACACAAGGCATGTCAGAAAGGAGAATTGTTTCTGAGCTCACACAATGGTACTAAACCCCCTTTCCTCCAAGTTCCCCATATCTGATAAAATCTGTCATAATGGGCACTAACTGGGGAGCTGGAACAGTGGGTTACAATCCTTAACAGACAAGTTCAGGTATTTAGTCATCATTAGAATAGGCCTTAAAAGTGAATTGAGGGATTGCCTCTCTGGGAATTTTCCAGCGCATACCATTAGGGAAGGAAAATGCCATTATCAGTATAGATTAAAACCAGGTCCTTAAGAATCTGGTCCCTGATACAGCAATGAGGTAAAGAGGTAGGTGCTAATATTAAAGCCAGGTAATCACTGCCAGCTGCTTATCAGGTGGAGATCAGGCTCTCTCATAGGAGGAGGTAGACCACAGGCTTGGGAGTGGAAGTGAGGTGTGAAGGAATGATTTTTCCCTAAAACAGTGCCCCAAATCAAATGGGTGGCTCAGAGACTGCTAAAAAAATATGTAGATAAAAACTGATGGTACTTAATCTGCATTAAACATCTAAATATAATGCTGTTCAATTCAATTTGACTTCTTTTGTCTGGTTTTTGATCCAGTGCACCTGGGTTGTGGCTCCCCTGCTTTACCTGGGGCAAGTTAGGGCACTGTATCAACACTGCCTCAGGGTGGATGGTCTTGCGTAGAGTTTAGATCACAGGGGTCTAGGATGGAGGTCCCTTTCACCCCTTTTTATGAGTCTAATGACCAGTGAATATCTTTAACCTATCCCAGTGGTGGTAAGAGTGGTCATGGGTCCATCATGCAGGGGAAGAGAGCTGATGTAGAAGGGGGGGACACACGTTGACCAGAAGCTGAATACCCATTGAACCAATTCTACTGCGCATTAGTGTGGCTGGCAAAAACCGTGCTAACCCACAGATTAGTTCAACGTACTTTAAGCATCACACAAGAAAAACATTCGCCTGCACATCGTCGCACCAATTAGTTGGATCCCAAAAGCAAGAGGTACCCAACAAGCACCAGGACCCCGCAACAAGGCTCTAAGGGAGGAGAACACGACGACGACAGCCGCTGGGCTGGGCCCGCACCACGCAGCCCTTTAATTCCCCGGCACCAGCCGCAACTACGGTGTAGGGGAGGCGATAAAATTCCTCCCGCGGGCGCGCCCGGCTGGGGGGGGGGCCGGGGAGTCGCCATACCACCTTCGCGCGTGCGTGCGCGGGGCTCGCTGAGGCGGTGACGCCACGCGGTCACGTGCCACCGCCTCCCGTGGCGTCAGCCCGCGCGCGGGGCCCGCTCGGCCAATGGGTGGGGGGCTAGCACCGGCCGGAGCGCGCTGCTGGGCCAGGACGGGGAAGCTTTAGCGAGCGGCCAATCGCTTCCGCCGGCGGAGGCGGGACTTCCGCCGGGAGCCGGAAGCGGGGTCTCTCATGCGAGCGGGTTGTCGGCGCTGTTCGGATCGGAGACGCCTCGGGCCCGGCCCCGCCGCCGCCTCGTCCACCCCGCTGCTGCTGCCGCCTCCTCGGCCCCTGGCCCCGCTCTCCACCCCCCTCCCTGGGAGCCGGCAGCAGCGCGA
>NW_017729004.1:24122166-24124915 GCF_001723915.1 Gavialis gangeticus | reverse complement strand
GCCCCCGGCCCGCGACCCGACGCCGCGAGCCCCGGGGAGGCGGCCGGAGCCGCCATCTTCCCTCCCGGGGGAGTGGGGCCGATGGCCGTGGTGGGGGGGTTGGGCCGGGCCCCGATTCGGGCGGGGCCGGCCACGCGCTGCGCTGCCCCTCCCGAGCCGAAGGGAGTGAGGCAGACGGGAGTTGGCGTCTTCGTCCTAGGGTCCCCTCCTGGTCCACCCCGTACCTCTGCCCTCCCATCCCGTCTGCCAGCGACTGAGGCATGGGGCTGCCCAGTGTCTCAGGCCTGCCTGGCTCCTGCCAGGCAGGCGAGCATGGGCACTTTCCCCGGCAGGCGAGGGCATGGGGCCAAGGAGGCCGAGAGAGTTTGGTGGAAAACCGGCACTTGTCTGAGCCCCGGCTGAGGCTAAAACAGGGTGGGGGTGTTCTGGCCTGCCTTGTGTCTGCAGCCGAACTGCCTGGTTATCGTTCTCCGGCCAGATCGAGTTTGGCCGAGGAGCGAAGGGCACGTTGAAGTCTCTTGCAAAGCCGTCCCGGAGCTTTACCTCGTTTGGTGGCTCCCGTAAAGTTCTAAGACACTAGTTTTAAAAGGCCCAAAAGTATCTTGTTTGTTTTCAGGTGGGAGGGTCCCGTCTTTAGGGCTGCTGTGCTGTGTCCCCCCTGCTGCTGGACGCAACCCGCAGCTCTCAGCCGCCTACTGTTACTCCGTAACATTTCTCAAGAATTCATCTGAAATATGAAATTACTCAGCTGTTTCATCTCTGGTTTTGCATCTTGGCTAAGAACAGTGGGGAAAAAGTGGGATGTTGCCTGGAATATAATGTAATCTATTTCACTATTTTTTTTCTTTATAGCTATGTATGAGGCAGGCTTTTTGTCCTCCTTTCAGGCATACTGTAGCTTGTGTTGTGCAGAGTTTGTTGTTGTCTTTTGATCAAGTAAAATCTGCCTTGGCTTCACTTCAGTATACGTTTTTACATCTGGAGTAAACAATTACTCCTATTCAAACTAAAGGAAAAATGTAGGTTAGTCATCTCCTTAAGCTCTGTATTCAGATAAATGGATTGACCTGGGAACACACAAGGTATGAAGTGTTTTCTAAACTAGTAATGGTGTATTTTCAAAACAAATAACTTGCTTCCTTTCAGTGTAGTTTTGCTGTAGAGCTCAGCATATCTTTTCCTTTTGTTACACTTGTCTTCAACTTCTGCACACTTCTACCTGAGGACTATTCAAATATGTTATGTCTCCTGTAGAGCTTGCTTGTGTGTTCTTCATACAAAAATATTTTAGTGGAGTACAATTGGATCTAAATTAATTCTAGAACATATAAAATTAGGTATAAAGCTAATAGCTCTCCTCTTTCATAGTTGCATTGCAGAACAAGATGACCCATCACTTTCTTGTACACAAGAGACACTTGTGCAGTTCCCAATTATTGCCTTTAAATATCAAGTATATTCTTATTAGTTTGTCTTATTTTATCAAAATGCAAAATAAACGCCATTTAGTTTTGCATGATCTAAATACTTTTATGAAGAACTATTTCATATTAAATCCTGTAACTATTAATAGATTTATACCAGGTTTGAACTTGAATTGGCTTGGTAATGTAAGAATGAAGTATGTAGTTTGCAATAGTTCCTTGTCATGAATGATGTACAATCAAGGACGATAGTGGAAGATGGCAGGAAAAAGGGTATAAATGACAAACAAGGTATGTGGAGGGCTGACACTAGCTTCATATTTGAAAACCTCTTAAAAACAAAGAGTTTCATTTTTCTCATTTCCCTGATTCATCATCCCAGATCTGATTACAGTGTCCTTGCATGTCTTTATTAGAACCTTCATTTACATAGAATAGCAGATTTATTACAAGAAAATAATGTAGATCACATGATTGCCTAGATTCTTGTATGTATGATGAAAAAAGTGGGTTTGGGTAGGTCTTGCTGAACAACTCGGGAACAGCACTCAGCTTGGGAGAAAGGTAGGTTGTTGAAGGAAAGTTAACAAATGAAGCATCACATCTGCCTTGTTTGTGGCAAAAAACTGATAAGGGAGTAGGTAGAACTGTAGTTTCTACCCTTTAAAGTTCAAAGCTGAATTTAACCGTACATCAAACCAGACCTGTGATCTGAAGTTAGATGTTGTCAAAAATGCTGAGCTCTGAATGGGATATGTAGCATTCTGTTTCTCTTCCTTTTTATTTCACTGTTTAGATGGTTAGTTGTTGCACTAATTTTTCACCTAGCACAACTCTAAAAATGCCTTCTGCATTTCTGTGTGTGTTTTGTTCTTTGTTCTTACCTTCAGGCACTAATGTTAAAACTCTAAGACTCATACTAATGTTAAAACTGTAAGTTCTCGTACTGTCTGCATATAGTGTTGGAATGTAGAAGCACAAGTGGAATAGGAAAGGCATTACAAAATGAGAAGTTAAAATGAGGAAAGCCCACCTCTCCCACTAATATTTTGTGAGACATTAAAATGGGTTGGTGAGGAGAATTGTATAAAACAGTTGTACAGAAAACAAAACAAACAAAAATAAAAAATAAAAACAAAAAACCCGGTTAATGTGATTGTTTTCTCTTTTGTTCCACATGAAATGTTAGAATATGCATTATTTATTTGAAAGCAAAAACAAGAACACACCTACCTGTGTCCATTTTCTATAATTTAGCCTCAAACTAGAAATTATCACTGGCTCCAAAAACTATAGGAAATCTATTGGATTTGCCTGTTTGATCA
>NW_017729004.1:24109884-24117166 GCF_001723915.1 Gavialis gangeticus | reverse complement strand
CTGAGTAACACTTTCCCAAAGCAGGCCATGTTCCTGTTGACATGAACGTTATTGTTCTGCTTCATGTAAAGCTGGTACTGAATAGTGGTGTCAGGTTTCGCAAATAAGCAAAACCAACAAAAGTAATGGAATAAATGCAGGAGGAACATAATTTAAAATTAGAGTTTCCAAATAATGTAAATTTATGTTATCTTAAAGCAATCCCAGCTGATGTACTAATACATTGTAACTTTGCCAAATTTAGCAGTTGAAGTAGAAGATACCTGTTCACAGCAGCACCTGAGTCCTCTTGTTCCATCTTCTCACACACCTCCAGATCTCCCCAAAAGATCAGTACTTCCTCTGCTAATTTCTAGACAGGCTAGTTTCATGAAACATGAAAATAGGATAATTTTATATTCGGGATAGTTGTTTTTTCTGCATATTAAAGGATTTGAAAGTGAAATCTTTTTAATTGGTTCAGTAAGTTTGCTGATTGATAGAAATGATGGTGATGACCCAAAAAACTGAATATTTGGCAAGGTTCTAGACCTTTTGGATGTAGTTAATAATGACATTTTTAGGAAGTTGTTGAGGAAAAGAGGGAAGGCATATTTCTCCACCACCCTAATTTTAACTTCCTCTTCCCATAGTACACGGTTTCTAATGCGAGAGAGAGGCGCTTAATTTTGTAATCTGTAGGTAATTTCCCTTAAACTTCGGTAACTCATGTAATGGAGCGCATCTGATCGGTGACATTAACTTCACATCTTTGGTGTCTCTGCATCTGTTGTCACTTTTTTTTTTTTTTCCATTACCATTTTCATTCTGTCTCTTAAGAGGTGTCCTCCCCTTAGGAAAGAGATGTTGCAGGGTAGCAGCTGTGGACAAAATAAGTTCTTGGACTAGTGAAACAGTGTGATCTTAAACCAGTTCAGTTCTATAGCCAGAAGTGCTTATGACTCCATTCACTGTGTTATGTGCTGCTACAAGCTGTTCCATGTCAGCCTGTGCATGTTCAGGAACAGCAATTAATGCAAAAACAGGGGGCTTGACAAGGGTCACCTGTGTGTGGTAAGCATCTTGGTTTACACCATTGCAGTAGATTAGGGAAACACTGTTTTGAAATCCTGGTGAATCACCAGTTACTGTGAGCCTTAATCTTTTTTTTTTTTTTTTCTGACATTTGTTTTATCATGGAGGGCTGGGCTATACATACTCTAGAGCCTGTCAGTCGAGCTCCTTAATGAGTGGCTGAATGATGTAATACAAAAGGAATCGTTTGTTCATAAGCCGAATGGATTGCTACCTCGGTGCTTCTAGGCTGCACCACTTCGGTGGTGTTGTTGGTGTAGAGAAATCTGGTATCTGTGGAAGCATTTGCTTCCATAAGGAATTGGATTTTTGTGGTAGACCTTGCCTGCCTGTGACCTTAGACCAACACAGCTATAACCAAAAACCCAGCAACTTGGGAACACCTCAAATTCAGTACTCCTGCCTCTTTGTATTTATTCCAACCTTGTCTGGTTTCTACCCTACAACATGTTTTGAGGTGTTTTTATACAGTACACAATATAACCTGTTCTAAGAATGAAACTATTAGAAGTTTCCCATGCTAATCTTTTTTTCACTGAAAACTGTATGTAATAGCTGTGAAACTAGGACTTTTGTTTGGGGAGGGTATTAATAGATGAGCTGTAGCACCTGCAGGCATAAGTTATTTCAGATGTAGCTTGTTAAAGAACAGATTGTCCTTTGACTGGTTGTAGAGCTCATAACCAAATTACTGTATTGAGCGTGCATTTTAAATGCTCAGTAGTCTGCTAGGCTTCTCTGATATTTGTTCAGTGTTATTAGTCCTTTTTAATGCTGCACTTGAACACATTTATTCACAATATAATGTTCGAGTTAGGTATATTTAAAACTATTAAAGAATGATAGACATTTTTAAAGAACACTTTCCTAAATGTTAGGGTGACAAAATGGTTAATGTATTTATTTGGTGAAGGATGCCAGTTCTTTAGCTCACTTCTAAAGTACAGTTCAAAACTTAAAATATTATTGGTCTTTCATCATAAGATTTTAGCTCCATAGAAGCTAGTTATTCTGGCTTTCTCACCTAACCAATAACTACTTTTTTTGTTAGTTTTTTTTATAGTTTGTCTTAAGAGCCCAAATCTGTTTCTGATGCTCACTTATAAATGTAGGCAAGTATCTAAGGGCAGAAATTTTCCCTTTACTGCTCATAGCAAGTATTCTTCAAAAACAATCCTGGTGTTCCCACTAGTTAATGCTGCTATCAGGTTTTGCCTTAAGAGGGTATAAGAATAAGAAACACTTATGAAATATAAATAATCTTACTGGGGAAACATCAGGTTTGTCTTGTAGTGCTAGGTATTAATTCTTAAGCCAAAAAAAAGCTTACGGCTTGTATTCATCTATAGAAGATGAAGTATTTTGACTAGGAAAGTGGTGTTCCCTTGTGTTTATAGTTTACTGTAAAGGTAATGTAAGCTGTTTTACAGTAATGGTGATCTAGCAGTGAGCTTTGTTATTTATGTCATGTTTCTTAACTTGGAAGCAAACTGCTTCATCAGACCATCTTGTCTAAAGCTTTAATAAAATATATTGTCTTGAGAAACCTTAAACTGAAGTCAAATAAAGTCACCCTCCTTCTGTCTGATTAGTGTTGGTATCTACAATGATATTCATGCAGGTTATGGAGCTGTCTCAGGTTGCCCCACAACAGAGCCTTGCTAATGTTGACTGTTGTTCAAACAAGGAACTGATGAATCAACAGGCCAATGTCCAAAACCAGTTTACTTATTCACACCCAGACACTGGAAGCTTTGAGCTTAAATGTGTCACTGCAGCATCCTGATGTCAGGCTCTTGCTTCTAGAAATTAGAAGAAAATTAGAGCAAGGCAGGAGAGTAGACTAATAGCTGTTATTTGAACCTCAGGTGCTTACATTCACTGGACCTATCTGTTCTCTGACTATCAACAAAACTCCACCATTTGTTGCTGTTAGCCCCATGTAATACTTCAGATACAGAAAGTGAATGGTAACGCTTCCAGTTAAAAAAGCAGGGCAACAGAAGTAGGCAGAACATCATTACCTCTATTGGATTATAGCCAGGACTCTAGGGTTAGCATCCCTCCTTTTATGCCAGAAGTGCTCTGCAGCTTCTCATAATTGGCCAGGTACAATGTGTGTCATTATGCCACTGTATAAATCCATGGTATGACCACACTTTGCATATTGCGTTTAAGCCTGGTCTGTGTGTTTGTTCTCTTCTCCCTTCCCTACAAAAGCCTGTTGTTAAGATAGAAAAGGTACTAAGAGAGGCAGTGAGAATCATCTGGCTATGGAGAGGTTTTTACATAAGACTGAATAGACTAGGACTTTTCAGCTTACAGAAGGCGGCTGAAGGGGTATATGAGAAGTCTGTAAAATTGCAACTGGTGTGGAAGAAGTAAATAGCGAGGGATTGTAAATCCCTGTATTAAAGCTAGGGGTTGTATAATGAAATTATTAGGAAGCCATTTTAAACAAAGGAAGTTCTTTTTTCATGCAATACATGATTATTGTGGGACTGGATAATTTAGCCTGGTTCAAAAGAAGATTGGAAAGACTCAGGCAGGATATGGCCATCAGTGGGTATTACTCACAATAGTTAGATGTGCAGCCTCCACATTCGGGCTTACTGGGTCTCTGAATATTAGATGCTGTAAGGGAAGAGAGACAGGGACAGATCAACCTGAAGAGGCCCAGCATAATTACTCTTCCCCTTAGCATCTACTCCATGCCACTGTGAGATGCAGGATAATGGTCTTGACCCAGTAAAGCATTTCTTACATTCTTAATGCTGATGACTCGAAGCTATCACTATCATCCTTATGCTTGTTCTAGAAACCTAAAGTTCTTGATGCATGTTAACTTTCACCCAGTTTTTTTAAAAGATGAGAGAGAACTTGCTGATTCGGAGCATATGCAAAATGTTCTGATTTACCTGTTACACACTGAGCAAAGCAGGTTTAAAGCTGGTGGTTTAGTGGCACTCCACACTGGTATAGGATCACACAGATAGATGTTATGCCGGTAAAGACTCTTCCCATTTAGCTGTCGGATCCTGTCCCACTCTGCAGGCAGGTAGAGCTGTGGATCTTCCTATTGCAGGTTGACTTTTACCCAACAGTTAAGGCGCTGGTGAGGTTCCTTACCAGTATAATGGTGTTACATGCAGAAGCTTCTTGGCTCAGAGTTTAGGAAAGGACCATTGGTCTCTATTGTTTGGATTTGCTTATCATTTAATGGTGAGTCAAAGTACTGAACTAACAATAGCTCTGATTGTGATGACTTATCATAAATGTGACACACTCAGACTGTGAGCAAGTGTGGGATTAATGAGGTGAACTAGGTGATGGTCTTTCAGATAGCCATATGCTTACTTTGAAGATGTGCTGTTTCTTCATTACTTGAAGTCTTAGGGTAGAGTATGGATTGGTTGCCAAAGAAGAAAACTGTATTAATTCCATGGAATTATATGGCCATTTTAAATTATTTGCTAATGATAAAATTTGGTTATTGGTCAGTAATTCAAGGTAACGCCTTCTCCTTCCTTTTTTGGTCACAACAGTTTTCATAATGTTACATCAGTGAGTACTCTAATAATTTGCAGTGACTTAAATCTGAACTAAGTTTAAGCTAAAACCTTTTTAATGCAAGTAAGGGGTGCTTTTGTACTGTGAAACTGAGGTGGAAACTGCTTCCAGGTTGTAAATTTTTTTTGCAGAACAATAACTGAAAAATTCTTATATCCTTAAGTAACTTTCATTGAAGGAAAACAAGTTCTTTAAGAGATTTTTCTTGAGTTGCTCTCACTGTGTTGTTTTATTTGGCTCAATGTACCTCTAACTTTGACTTTATGTCAACACCTTTGTCTCCTTGCCATTCTCCAAAGAACTGCTCTGGCTCAAGAAAACATGTTGTGCTGATGCTGCTACAGCCACCCTCAGGACTCCTCAGTTTGTTCCAATTCTGCAAACATCCCACTGACTTTAATTCTTTTTGCTTGTTTGTTTTAAATAGAAAATCCTATTTTGCTGATCTTAAGCTCAGTAGTCCTTCAAATTGGATATGTATCATCACTTTCTAAGAGTACTTGGTAACAGATGTAACAAAAATCTGATGAATCTTGGAAACTGCTGCTTATGTGGATCAAAGAATACTTCAAAGCATGAAACATACTATTAGTTATTTCTAAACATCTCAAAATGTAGTCAAATATTGTATCAAGCAAAGCGTGTGCTGCGTATTCCAAAAATAAACTTAAATATATTGCTTTTTTTTAATATAAGTCCGTTATGATCTGTTGAAATGGATCAGACTTTTGCCCTAAACTTTGGCGAGGCTTTTGTAGCTTCAAGCTGAAACTTTCACCTTTCTCTTTGTTAATAAAATAACAGGCAGTATTTTGTTGCCTCAGAAACATCTGGTTCATGAAAGGAGGTTCTGTAGTCAAAACGCTAGCCCAGGGCTAGACTACTACTTTTTTTTCCTTCCTTGTTTAGGTTATGCCACACCTTAGTGATACTACAGTGTGAAACTATGGTACCAGAGATAATGGGCTTTATCTTAGGAAATTAAAAATTTTTTCCAGTTTATCCAGAATTCCTTCAAGTCAAAATGGATTGTTCTGCTAATTGTATCGTGCTTCTAGCAAGCCAGGATTACAAAACATTAGTTCCCGTGTTTCCTTCATTCACTGTGTTTCTGAATTCTTACATAATATAACTTTACTAAGCAAATGGCGTGTTCCATGTTTAATTTGACTCTACTCTTGCCTCCAGTTCTTTGGGCTTGTCCCAAATCTGCTGTGGTTTCATGTCATAGTAAGGCTTTGGTTTGCCTCTGAGGTGGTGCTAGGGGTCTTGTTCTATTTAGTTTGGACTGGTGAGTGGTCATTGGGGCGAGCAGTTCATTGTTCTTTTGCACTGGGAGAAGCAAGTAGTGTTTCTACCCAATCGTATTACCCTGTTAACGTATCTGAAAGGAGCAGCATGTCCCTTAAATGTAGCTGAAAACTACCAGTAGAATTTGTAGTATGGTGATGGTTACATGGTTACCTTTCCTGGTGGAGGTAAGAGAGGAATGGTGAAGAAGACTTGAATGTCAGCTTGGTAAATAAGAAAGGGAGGATGGTTTAATCGGTACAAAACAAAATCACATTGCTCTGTTCCCAACCTTGCTAGCCTTTCTGATTCCTTGGCTAGGACAATAATCCTCTAATTCTGCCTTTTTGGATGGTACCAGTACTTTGTGAATCTGTGTAAGACTTTGAGTTCTCTACAGAGACTTTTTATCGTGACACTGTCCTTGAAGAAGTTGTGGAAGGTCTGAAACATTTCCATGAATGTTGATGATTAAGTGACAGAGTTGGAGTAATGACATAGCTGTGATGATGCAGGAAATATGAGAGGGCAAGGATTTTTGTAGGTGTTATCTTTTTATTGGATCAGCTGCATGGTTGGGAAAGATTTAGATGAGCTTTTGGGCACCCTTCATGTCTGAGAAAAAAGTAGGTACAACTTCAGTTAAGTAGCAGATGGAGCAATAGTCTGTGTAAAACTCCATATGTAAATAAAAATGGATTAAGTCTGAATTCTGAAGTGACCCAGCCCTGTTTGTAATAGTTTTGGGAAATACAAGATATGTTCTAGTCCTTAACACGCAAAGCATATAACTTCATCTTTTCAGTTCCAGGAGCCTTGTATGATGCTCAGGAAGGAGTAAGACATACGCTTCAAGTTAGCATAACTTTCAGCATTAGCATTATAGTTAACCCTTTTAATGAAGGTGCAAGGAGTTTCTGTAAATATGTAATGCCATGAAGTTCAAGGGGCATCCTGTAATCTCATTGGGGGGTTTTTAAGAACTATTTGGGTTTTGGAAATGATCATAGATTTCCATGCTGACTTTGTGTGTTTGAGAGTAGTAATCTTCTGTTTTTCCTTGGAAGAAATGGGTAAGAACTCAACCATTTGGATAAGTGAGATGAGGGAGACTGGTTGTGTGCAGCTGGAATCTGAGGAAGGGAAGCTGGGGTTACTTCTCTGTTCTAGTCCCTGGTAAGCTCCTTCAGATGGGAACTGGAGTACCTACAGATATTTTTACTACGCATAAAATAAGTGACTGGTATAATGCCAGATTGGCAGACTGAAGAGCCTCATCTGCCAGAAGTAACTTGAACTGCATGAGTTAATCATTTCCTAAAAGCCAGGTTCCCCCCCCCCCCCCCCC
>NW_017729004.1:24097694-24109712 GCF_001723915.1 Gavialis gangeticus | reverse complement strand
ATTAGAACCGCGATGTTTAATCTTTTCAAAAACCCGGGGTCCCCCACACCCCCCCCAACAAAATTTTGCCCCAGTGTGCTCAGACTGCCTTCCCATGAGGCCTTTTTGTCATTAACCTCTTCACTTTGCCCTTAGGGTGTCAGGAGTATGAGTAACCTGTTGCAATGTAGACAAGCTTATTTATTTCCTCCCTTATTCACTCTTAAATGCTTACTTGTTTAGAACATGATATAGCTCCTTGCCTGGCCTCCTGGAAGTGCCTGTTTAAAAACATTCTTTTTAAATGGTTATTTTATTTTAGCTTCAGTTTTGCAGCTATAGTGTCCAAGCAGCAGAATAGAAAAGGGAATCTTCAAATCAAAAAGGGTGAAATATTTGAAATGTCAAAATTATCTTTTGCTGGAGCACTTTTAAGCTTCTTGTTAGACTGTGTTAATCACAGAATCATGTGATGTGACTGATTCTACTTAAAATTGATGACTTGCTTGGAGGACGGTTGAGCCATGGGATCACTTCGTGCCACCTCAGCCATTTTCTGTCAGGAGCACTACGTGCATGTCTGTATAAATGTGAAGTTTAGAAGCCAGGAGTTGGTTGTATAATCTGTTCTAGCTTCACTGAGTGGCTAGGAAGCTCCTGTTAGTCACTTTCCAAGCTCCTTCATTCAGCCTGAGACTAAATCTCCTAACTTGGCAAAGTGAGGAGGATTATAGGCAGCATCTCCTTGGTGAGGACTTTTATAGAGACCTACTTGGGATTCCTTTAATTCTAGGGCATAGTCCCCTGTGACCATAGACTTGGGGGTGTGGCTCAAAGAATTTTAATCCCTGCTGTAGGTATTTCTTTTCAGGCAAAAGGGCAAGTAAATACTAAGTAGTCAGCAGCAGCCAGAGCTTGACCCCTCCAACTTAGGGAGCAAGGACAGGCAGTCAGAACTGGGCATGTAGCTGGAGGTGAAGGCTGCAGCCCAAACACTTTCCATCTCTTTATTTCTGTCTGGCCCTCTGGTAGCAGAAAGCAGCCAGATCTCCTTTCCAGCCCCCAGAGCAAGCAGCAGCAGCTAGCACCTTGAGGGGTCCTTGGGCTAACCGTAGCTTTCCATCAGAATGGGAGCACATCTTGAATTATTTCTCTTCAGTCAGTTTCATGTCACTTGTTTTGTTTTTTGCATATGCAGGAATCTTATAGTGGGGGGTGGAGATGGAGACAGTTTTCAACTGGTAGAAGATGAGTTTTTTTTGTACTCAGTAAACTCTCTGGGTAAGTGTTAATATTTACTCCATGTTTCTACAGCTTTACTAAAAGTTGAAGACCACAGAAACAAGCTATGTATTGATGTTGTAGTAGGCAGGACCACATGGTACTGTGCAAACGGAACAGAGACTGTTAGCTTTTTGGGACAGGAACAATCTAAAACAAGAGACAACAAGCACATGCAGACAAATGGGGGGTGTACAAAGCAACAATGACATTGGGTTGGCTCATTTTGGGTTGGCACTGGCCTCTGTCTTTTGGTATTATTGTGTGCACAGGCACTAATAAAACATTTTCATCTTTCAGAGACTTTTTTTCCTCACTGTAATGACAAATTTAGCTAACTGGCTTGTGGTTGGCAGCTAGCAGTTACTTAGAACTGTACCACTTCAGGCTGCTCTGAACAACAGGTGAACAGCAGTCTCTTCCTTGAAGTAGAGAGTATACTTGCCATGCCTGCTGTACAGATTAGAACCTGGGGCAGGGAGGTGAATTCTTTGAAGTGGAGCAGAGCTGGGCTTGGAAATATGAAGCTCCTATCTGAACAGTTTGGCTGTTTCCAGACCTAGCTGTCCCTTATTCACATAGATGGAACTGGTTTTCTGTTTCCAGTTCAAGATGCAGCAGGCATATCGATCTGTTAGGTCATCTTCATTAGTTTACATTCAGGAGGTGAACTCTGATTGTGCAAGTGGTGAATCTTTGTGTAAGCTCAAACCCTCTGCAGGGGGATGCATCTGGATGTGGTACTTCAGACAACGAGAGGCAGAAGTGAAGTGGATTTGACCAGTGTTCATTTGTTTGTGTGAGATTATCTGACCAAGTAACATCTACAGTGCTCCCTTGCTGCTAAGCATAGTTTGTTTGAAGGAGGAAGCTCATGACTCTTCCTCTGATCTTTCTTTTCACACCTTTGGAGATGAAGTTAATCTCCGTTGCTTTCCTGTTGGTGTCCATCAGTAGCAGGTGAATACGTGCACTTGCAGCTCCTTCACAGCTCTCAAGAGGGCATGAGGGTTTTTTTTCTGCTGTTCTTGGTGGCATTTATTCTGTCAGCAAAATTAGGGAAGGAGACAGGTAGAGGTACATACAAACTGAAGTGAGGGGAAGGAGCAGCAGCAATTGTAGTGATGAGCCATATGTGGAGGCTGTTGCCCCATTTGCCTTAGAGCAGGCTCTGATCTCAACCCTTGGAAAGTGGAAATTCTTGGTCTCGTTTTTGCAACTTGTTAAGCTTGGGATAAGACTGTCATACAGGCTGTGAGATGTCTTATCTTTGTTCTATGTACCACAAAAGTTCTTGGAACAGCTATGAAACTTGAGCAGCGTCCTCCCATCGCATAGAGCTAGAAGGATCTTCATGGCTGTGAAGGGATCCAAAGCTTCTGAAGGTACTGGAGGCAAACTAGTATAAGCATTTTAAGCAGAAAGGTAGGAATTGGAAAAGTTCATACAAACCACAGCCCGCAGTCTTCATGGTAAGGCAGAATGCCTAAAGGCAGGTTAAAAGTTGGCCGGTTTAGTAATGGCATGCCAGTTGCATGCATGACAGCCACAGTAAAGAGAAGGTATGCTCCTTTAGGTAATTTGAGCTGGAGGCATGTTCTTTTAGTTGGCTGGAATTTCATTTTCTGGACCTTACGCTTTTTGCTTTGGATATGTTATCCATAGTAACCTTAACTGTTTATATGTCTGGGTGTTTGTTGTTTTTGGTATAATGTTTTATATGTCTTTAAGCCTTCAGTAAAGAAAGCACTTTTTCAAACTTTAAAGCAAATTACTTGAAACAGCTTTAAGCAAGCTGAAAGCTGCATGCACATGTGTCTTACTTCTGGGAAAGGGATTGGGCTCTTAAGTTTGCAACCAGTCAATTATTCTTTCCCTGCTATAACTGTTTAGGGCCCTCCATCTGAGAGACCAAAGTCTGGTAGAATTTCTTGGATCGTGTAGTAGATGATTGAGCAGTGTAGTGTATATAGGTTCATAGATTAGCAAAATGACTGTTGGAATATACTATTGACACCTTTTTCTACTTCATTTTTTTTAAACTGACGTGCAAAGGAAACTCTGAACTGGAGTATTTACAGATTTCTTGAATCTGAGCTTCAGACAGCCAAACTTTCCCCTAAAGTTCAGTTTTTATAATTGAATTCTTTGCAAAATGTCCATGTTGTGTAGGCTATGTAAGTGTATTAGTCATGGTTTCTGTTATCACCCTGGAATGATATAGGCCATAGTGCATCTGGGGTCAACCAGCAGATTTGAAGCTTTTAAAACTGAAAAGAAAAGCTCATCTAACCATGTTGATGCTCAATGTCCCATTTAGGTTCTGGTTGTATTGAATTGTGCTCACTAACTGAAGTACAGGTTTTTATGCTTCCTATGGACATCCTCTTTTGAAAAGGCTCACTCAAGTTAAATCCTACTGAATTTTTGTCAAGTTGATTTCATCAGCCTAGAAATTGAGAGGCAATCGGTTCAGACCAAGCTAATTTTTGTTTTGGGCAAAAGGGAGGGTGGGGGGGAATCAATGTTTACCCAGTTGCTCTATATGAATGCAGTTCTCTGATCTTTCAAGGCAGAGTTGTAAGCATCAGGATATAGAGTGTCGTGAGTTGGGTTTCCCTAATGCTGTTCAACTTTCTGTAAAATATTTAGCCACTGGGAAAGAAAGCAGGAGATGCTGAGAGTTCAAATAGAACAGTTAAAGTTTGTGAAGGTGTGGGGTTTTAGATTTTTCTTTTGTTTTTAATACCACATTTTCTGGTGTTCATAAAGTAGTGGTGAGTAATCTTAAGGGCAATACCAGTCATTTTCATCTGTGGATCATATATTCATAAATCAAAGATAAGCAGTCAGTTGTTGTCTTCCACCCAGAATTTCCTCTCCAGCAAAGTTATTCCGAGTCAAAATCCACTGAGTAAACAATGGCTGTCATGCTTGCTGTGTTTTACCACTATCCTTACCAAATGCTCCCATTTGAAAGATGCTCTCATTCTTTAAGAGCAATCGTTTCTAATGCTAGATTCCCAGAAATAGTTGGTTATTCCCGTAATCCCCCCCGTTTCCCTTTCCCCTTTAAGCAGCAAAAAGGTAGACATATTTTACCATTCAGGTTAAGAGTTGGCTATAAAGTCTGCATCATGAATCACTCTATGCTGTAAACTCTTCAGATATAACTTTATTAATAATTCCTTTAAACCAACTGTCAGAGGAGCTTAGATTCCTCAGATATGAGCCAAAGGAATTTATTAAAAAAAAGTTAACTTTTTTTAAAGAAATATTAAAAGCTTAACAAACAAGCCCAGAAACAGTTTTAATTGCCTAGAGTACACTGGTTTTTTGTATGCACTGAACTTCCATGACAATGTTTCCAGACTCGGTGTACTATGTGAAAAGGCTTGATAGTTTTTCTGTACTTACAAGGTTCAGACTGATTCCTTATTTTTGTTTTTTGGAAAGGGATAAAGTTTCTATTCTTCTTGGCGTTTCTTTGATTGCCTCAACTAAAGAAGATTCTTGAAGGAGAGAGTTTTTTTTTTTTAGAAGATAAATGGGGCCTAGAATATTTCCCCCCCGCCCCCTGCTTCTACATTTCAAAAGCCAAATATTTAATTCCTAATTCAAACTGGTGTTCTCTCTGACTTAAAATCTGCAGGCTGGAATCAGCATTTTTAATAATTCTACAACGTAAGAAGATGCTAATCTGTAAAAATGTAGTTAAGAGCTTCTAACTGCTGTGAATACAAAATGATCCTGTTATTGTGGAGATCATAACTAACGAATGTGGGATTTTTGGCAGTTAGACTTTCCACTAACATGGTCACATTAATTGCTGTGATCATAAAATGTACTGTTCAGTGATGATCTTCATAATGGTAAGCCATATTTAAATGATGTTCTTCTAGAATTTAATTGTCTATTGCTCAGTTAGAGGGAGGGCTGGTTTTGTATTTTTAACCATAGAACTGGAGGGACAGAGATAATCTAGGTTCAGTTTACAGTTTTGCCACAGGTTTGCTGTGAGGATACTCAAAAAATCTTTGTATGCTTTCCTTTTCTTGCTGACTCTCATACAGATTTTGGGATATTTTGCTATTACAGTTGAGATTCTTAGGTGGAAGCAGGTTTTAAGCCAGTGTGCTATTAAAATACTGTATTTTCTCACATACACATGCTATGGAATATAATACTCACTTTATTTCTTGAAAGGCAGAGAGAAAGAAAAAAGATTTTTCCTTGCAGTAAATAACTGAGTAACCAGCAGCAAGGGAGCCCACCAGTCATTGTTCAACTCCTGTGCGTTGCTGCATATTTTACTTTGAGCTTTACCTGTAAGTAGCAGAATTGGTCTGCTGTTACCATATTTCTCACATATAGAATGTGTTCTCCGATTTCCAGGAGATAGTTTGGGGGAGGGGGAGAGGTGCACATTATATGCGAGAAAATATGGTAATTTAATAAGAATGTTTATGCAAATACAAAAAAGTATGGTAGTATAGCATGTCTTTTAATTGAAAACCCTTTCAGAACACTAGCTAGTACGAGGGAGAAACCCATGAACATGCCAAGATCTCATAAAGTAAGTCAAGTTGAAAATCAGCTTCTGTAACCTTGATTCAGTCCCATATTCCCACTGGCAAAAACTTTAACTGGATTAGGACTGCAGGAAATGCTGCTTTCAAAAAGCCATTGGATCTCAAAAATGCTTTTGAAATTAAGCTTTGACTTTTTTTTTTTAAGGGAGAAGGGGGTTAAATCTGAATTTCACATATGGGATTGGATTAGATTATTTCAAATAATGCATCTTCCAAATCAGTTTTATTTCTCATACCAATTGCATGCCCAGTTGGCATGTCCTACCCCCCTACTAATCATAGCAACTTTAAATTATTAACTGTTTAAAAATAACTTACTAAGGTCCTAGTTTCACTCTACTCCAGGAAGAAATAAAATCTTTTAAAATATTTTTGTATATGTACCTAATGTCAAGTTGAGAGTGAGAATTATATCTGTAATCTCTGTTGGATGGTAGAGTTAGATATGGAAATTATTTGGATGCAGTGCAGTTCATATTCCACATGGCAAAGATAGCTGATAGTTTGAGGATGATGGTTGTTCTCAATAATGCCACATCTGTCCTGGACAGTAGTGAATCCAACACACTACAATTTACCAGTCCCTGAAGTTGTAAGAAGCCTGGCTGATACCATGGTGGATTAGTGTGGAATCAGGGGCATATGAAGATGAAATAAGGAAGGTGAATATAGTGTCTGGAGTATATTGGAGAGGGGTTTCTGACCCAAGACTGGAAATTCTGTAAGAATATGAGGAATTAGGGTTATGGTGTTTAATAAATTCTCCTCTTGAAATTTTTTGTTAGCGCTTTCTCGTGGTGATGGAAGTGTGTTTGTCTTGGTCTTGTTTTGGAAAACTTCTCTTGAGGCTTTACATTTCTGAATTGTTTGAGAGGAAGGGAATTCTGCACAGAACTGAACTCAAATATATTTTTGTTTGTGTATGCTGGAAGGGCAAAGAAAAGATCTTTTATTCTAGCTTTTTTGTTTAACGGTGTTGCTATTTGAATTGCTAAAGTTGGTTGTCAGCACTTGCATTATACATCTCTTTTTAAGGGCTGATTTACTCTGGGCTGAAAATTGGCAGGCAAGATCTCGGCTCTGAAGCATTGTTTTCAGGTTTGCATGTTTTTAAATGACAAATCTATCTGGCTCGCTTGATTGAGTGTATGTGCATGTAGTAATCTCCTACAGTCTGTGCTCCCATTAACTACAAAAAGTAAAAACTAAATGCATGCAAGTAAACTTTTACAACAAAGAATAGAGGGCAGTCAGGCACCACTTTAACAAAGCTAGTTTTTCAGATGGAAGAAAGCTTTCAAGCTGGTGGTATTAGTACTTAAATTTAAGAGGCCTTCTAAACCTTGCCTGTAATAAATCAGTTTAAAGATGGAGGAACAAATTCAGTTCTGACCCTTGGGTTTTGCATCTGTTACTGTCTTCATGTAATGTCTCAGTCTTTCTATAGTTTTCATAAACTCAAAAGTCAATGGAGATACTTTACCAAAGCTTATACTTGAAAACAAGATACTGTTTTCAAAACAAAGTTAACGAACAGTGCAAAATTATGCCTGGTTTAAAAAGAGATTTAGCAAAGGCAGATGCAGTATGTGCTTCACCCACTTCACCCTAGCTCAGTCATGACCTTGGAGTAGAGGGTGCTGATGCTTTGTTTTGCAGTAACTTCTGCAGTTGACCGTCAGGAATTAGAATGTCATGTTGATAGTCCCTGTACAAACACAAAAAGAACTTACACTCTCAAAGCTCTTTCAGTACCTTTCTCCAACTGTATCCTTTACATTTAGCAAACTGTGTTGTGGTGATTTACTTTTGGGATAATGAAAAATAGAAGGTAGCAATGTAAATTGTATTATAATCAGTGTCATTACGTTTTAAGCTGAAATGCTCTGCCTAGTTTCTGTGAAAAGTCAAACCACTGGTGAACTCAAGCAAAGCCTATTTGTCTAGTCTTGGATTAAACCATAGTAAGTACTTTCATGTCTTAAAGTAAGTTTGCTCTTTCATGATAATACTTCAGGTTGCTGAATTTGCACATGTATGGGTAGTACATTGCAAGTTAGCTCCTAAGTCTGAAGACCAAGTAAATGTACCAGTATATAAAACTTTAGTTTTCAGCTGTTGTTGTCTTGCATTATGGAGTTTTGCAACTCTAAAACCGTGTTAGCTGGGTGTATGCTGCTTCACATGTCTAGTCCTATCAAAAGTGCTGTAGATGATATTCGTAGCAAGCCTGTTGGTACTAGAATAAAGTTGGACTGGCCTACAAATAAATGAAAAACTTGCCATTAAGCATTCTGCATAAGTGCAAAGGGGGCAGCTAGTGCAAAACTCCTTTTTTCATCATTTAGGTCTTCCCAAAATAATGCTACTGGTTCTATTTTGATGCCTCGAATGCTTTTTTTATTCTCTGATGTGGCGACTGTAGAAGCCTCCATGTACGTGGGTGTTGGACTGGGAGGTTGCATCTTTTTTATCTAGTAAAAAGTTAGTTATGTAACATTCCACTTTAGTGGGCAGGCCAAGTCTCTAGTCTGAAGTTCACTGGCTGCAATATCACAGCAGGATCTGGCATAGTGGAGCAGAGCTCTCAGGACATGTGGAGAGGAGACCTGAAATGCAGTGATTTACTAATGGACAAATTGGAGAGCAACCCTCTATGTTCCCACAACAAATCTGGCTTGTTTTATTTAAAAAAGGCACTTGATTTCATCTGTTAAAAACACCAAGGTACCTTAAAAGTTAATGGTGCAAAACAGCCTCTAAAAAGTTTTAGGACAGTACCTTCTTCAATTGTAAGAGCCATTTGGAACCTTGCAGTTATGCCTTTAAGCTAGTAACTTCATGTCAAACCTGCTTAAAATCTTTTAGAAATGTATATCTACCTTGGCAACCAAAACTTTGCAAATTGTAAGAATGAGATTTCATGGCTGAGTATTCTGAATGAAGCTGTTAGTTTTTGGAGGTTTTAACTTGATGAGTCATGTCCAGTTTAATTTTAAAGTATGAGAGTGTTCATTTTGATTAGGAGATTAATATGCTAGTGTGTTGTTTTTCAAAACACTTGCACAGATGTTACATTCCATAATATTATGAGTAGCGCAGTACTAGTCCGCTACCAGGTTCACTAATAACTTGTCCATTGTCAATCTAAATTAATCATTTAGTTGCATACTGTAGAAATGGCCACTGCACAGCCAATGGCTAGTGCCCACCTCACCACAAACTTTACTCAAAAGTTTTTTGTTCTGTTTTTTAAAGTCACGTGATGCACATGGTCCTACTTGCTCTTCCTCCAGTGTTTTAATATGTTCAAATGACAGAACACTGTAGAACAGTGATTCGCCGTGTTTTGGGACTCTGACCTGCTTATGTTGGTATCAGATAATTATATGCCTGGTGGTTGGGCATTTCTGGTCTATCTAGAAAGGAAGAGATTACTGTGTGAATAGCATGAGGGGAAATGATTGAGAACCTATCAAGGAAGGAGGAAAAATGCTCCAGCAGTCAGGGCTGGGGCCATTGGAGATACTCCTCCAATCAGAGGCATGGGGGTCCCCTGCCATGATCAGCCTATAAGGAAGGCAGCTAGCTGGTCCTGCGATCTCCCTGTGAAATCGGCTGGCTGCCTCCTTGATCTGGATAGACCCCTAGCTATAAGAAGTGAAAATTTAGTTAATTTGAGTAGCCTGTTGTACTAGCTTACAAAAAGTTGTTCCCTGTTAGCAGCTACTGGGCCTGTAAAGAGTACTTTTAGGAGCTTCTAGATCTGCCTTTGTTCTGCTAATGTTTGCACTCTGGATTTCCCATCTTCCAGTTCCAGCAGAAGCCATGTCAGGAGTCTCTTTTTAGTTTAGTGGGTATGAATGTTCTCAAACCTTGTTTTCTGCCAACGTCACTAGTGGTGGAATCAGTTTTTGATCAGACTTATAAAACACCAACATACCAAATAATGTGGTGTTTAACTTCAACTTTTTAGGTATGAAGTACCTTCTAGTTCTAGTATCTGAGTCTTTAGCCAGGAAAGTATTTTGGTTTTTGTTTATTTCCCTCTCTATAACCAATCTCCCTCACGGTCCATGAAACTATTAATAAACCTTTGTCAGGAGCTCTTTGCATTGATGTGACATGTATTGACCCCAAAAGCAACGTATTTTTTTTACCAGCTATATGTTGTACACTTAATATAGAATAAATAAGGGTTCATTGAAACTGGATGTATAATCCTGGCCAGAACTTCAATACTGGTTCCTTGAACAGTGTCCAAAAAAATAGCTCAGATGGTGCATGAGCCAGTGAGTCAGGTTCTTGATCTGGGGCTTGCCAGTGCTATGTATTTGACTCTGTCATAGCTTTGCAGGAATATTGTGGATGTGCAGAGTCATTTCACAGCAGAACAGAGTTCTTGGAATTTTGAAGCGTACAAAATAACAATTTTTTGTTTTTGCCATGTTTCACTCTGTTAACATTTACCATTTTACTTTGGTTTCTACCTAGTGTTTTGTTAGTACTAACAAAACACTAAGATCTTCTCCCCTTCTGTGACACTTTTTCATGCTGGGTAAAAGAGTTCCCTGAGCTCATTCCAGAATCCGGAGCAATATAAATGTTAGCGCTGCTTTGTGCCCTGATGAATTAGCAGAGGAATTCTGCTCCTTGTTGCATTAGCATGGCTCTGCACCTCCATACTGCTGCTTGTTCCAGAATTGCACGTGAAAAGCTAACATGGGGTATCTCTGCATGTCACCATCTTGTGCTAGGTAGGCCTACAGCACTTAGTCAGATAATGGTATTAAATAATGGCTTTGTTATATGGTGTGATGTGCCTGACAAATTGCACTGTTTCTGATGTGCTTTGTCATAACATAGCAGAGCCACTGTGACACAATCTTTAAAAGTTGTGAAAATTAAATGTAACTGTGAATGTGAGCATCTTCTACTGAAACTCGGAATCCTTCTTAAACAAATTAAGAAAATTAGCCACATGGAAGGAGAAGTGGTGTCTCAGAACAAACCTAGATGTCTTTCAGGCCAGATCAAGTATAAATGCTATCATTCATTGACCAGATGAAATTGACTATGATTTTGAACTATATTAATAGCCACTTACTACATATTTGTTCTTTTTTTTTTTCCTCTACAGCATAAGGTGACCAATAAAGTTCTCTCTAAGGAGCCAAAAAGCAGACGGCTCATGACTTCTGATCAGGACACTAAAGTTGTGGCTGAACCGCAGGTGCAGCAAGTACAAGAAGTTAAAGACAGTTCTCATCTAGTAAGTATTACAACAAATATTTGACCTGAAACGTAATTTTCACCTCATCTATTAAATAATACCATACAGAGTGGTTGAGGCATCTTGTGAAGGATCTAGAGAAGAGACTGTGCCTCACTGAAGTTGTACGGATGACCTCCACCAGCAAATCCCACCATAAATGAGTGCCCAGTTATTCATGCACCAGCTGTACATGATATTAGCCACGTAACTGGCTGCTTTACCCAGTTTATTTGCTTTTGGGTGCACAAAGTAGTGTGCTTAACTGTGTGAGGCCCAAGGGATCTGGTTTGCTTTTATGGACCTTTTTTGCCATTTTAGATCCAGTATAAAACTTGTTGCAATATGTTAAATGATACTGTTTTATGGAGTAGTTGACAATACACCCTGGAAAATAGTTTACATTAATACAAGTAATGGGCAGTACCCAACTGAGGGGAGGGGGGAAGAAGCTGTTATTTCACAACTGTTGGGAAGACCAGCTTGATGTTAAGGGTGTTTTTTTCTATCTTTCAGCAGAACAAGCCTTAAATTTAATAAGTGCATGAGATTATAGTGTTTAAAGCCAATATGAGGGTTATAAAATACATGGCAACTCAAAGTTCTAATGTGGAATTTAGTTGAAAATTAGCAGAACCTACATGTGAGGAGAAATGGTAGTAGGGGGAACTCTAGGCATGGATATGCATAGGAGAGAGAAGTGTTGACAATAAATACTGCATGCAGGGCTTGTTCATGAAGTAGCACCACACAATACTATGCATGTCCTGTAAATTGCTTCATTGGTTTCTTCTGGTTTGGGGCAAATGGTATGCTAAATGTAACTTGATTGTGTGTGTCGGGGGGGGGGAGGTAGCAAATGCTTGAAACATCTTTTTTTTTTTTTTTAAAGTC
>NW_017729004.1:24093317-24097553 GCF_001723915.1 Gavialis gangeticus | reverse complement strand
TTTTTTTTTTTTTAAAGTCTGTTAATCGGATGGCATGCTTGATTTTGTGTAAACAGTATTTTCAGCCCTTGCACTTTAGTTTCTCAAATCATTAACAGTGCTTTAAGCACATTTTGGCCCCACAATGTTCAGTTCTGGTACATATCTTGCTAGGCACTTGAGGTGTACTTCATATTCCGAGCAATGAATTGTCTGAGGGGTGCTCAACCCCCAGCCTGTGGACCAGATTTGGCCCCTGGGACTGCCAGGTTTCCAGATCTGTGGGGAGGCCCACAAGCCCTTGCATGCTAGAGTAGGTGTTTTGGGGGGAGGGAGGAGGCTGGGCAGAACCCAGTCTCTTGGCCCAATCCCCAGGAGTGGGGGAGTGGCTGGGCGGGGTCCAATCCCAGCATATGGGCCCAAAAGGTCAAGCACACCGTGCGTTATCTGATGGATTGCAGCAAGAGTTACTTGATGTTCCTTGCTGCAATCCATATTGAATATACTGCAAAGCACTTACTGTATGTTCCTCTTCTTACTCCACTTCTTACAAAAAGGTGTCTTCCTGACTTTCTGAAAATACTAACATAAGGGGGCTGGGCAACCTTTTTCTTTCCGAATGTTTCTGTTTTATCTCAGACTCTAATGTGGAAATCTCTTGCATATGAAATCGTGGGCAGAAATATGCTGCTCATGGGACTTCAGAACATCATTACTTCAAACTTGAGGTGGTTTTGTGGTTGTTCCATGCTGACCCATGAAGTGGGGCACACGTCAGACCTATTGTTTTGCACCTACCTGAATACAGGATCTGTTGTCAAGAAACCTGTGTCATGTTCAGACGACTGCCTTTTAGAGGTGTGCAGATCTCTCTCCTCCATTGTCCCTTTTAGGGTGACAGACCTGATAGGCTGGTCTTCCCCCAGGTATTCATAGAGCCAATGGGATTCCAGACTCTCTGGGGAGCACGCTTCCTGACCTCGATGGGCCTGCAATAGCATACTGTGGTATTTAGGTGTTTTCTCACCACTGTAGTGGTACGGATTCCTCTGGTATATAGGGGAATTGAGGTAGATTTAAGCAGAAGTGTAGGCAGCTGAAGTGCAAGTGACTCTTGACCAATGCTGAAGCCAACTGATTTGATTTTTCTTTATGGCTGTTGTGGCAACAAAAAAGCTTTTCCTCTCAACTACCATTGCATCTGCCAGCGTTGTCTAGTGGAACTGTTCTGGGTGGTAAATGGCCTGGTTAATCTGGCTCATCTCTGCCCAGAACCTAAGTCTACTTCAGTCTGCTGTGACAAGTTTGCCAACTACTTTGCAGTCCAAATTGCCCATATTCTCCATGCTTTGGGGACCATCAGTTGCTACAGAGTCGGAGTTTAGGGTTGTCATGTTCATACAGACAGTTTTAAATCACTATCCTTCACTGATATGAAGGATGTGCTTGGAGGGATGAGGGTAAATTGGGTGTAAACTGGACCAAGGGCAGTCACATGTGAACTGGACCCTCTGCCCAACCTGGTTTGTAAAAGCCAGCTGGGGGAGATTGGGGCCACTGCTGGTAGGGGTTGTCAAGGCTTCCCTTTTAGGGAGGGCATCATACTGAATGTTCGTAAGTCTGTGACTGTCCAGGCCCCGCTCAAGATGCCATCACCTGATGCTGACTCCCCATCCAGTTATCACCCCCTTTCCAGCCTTCTCTTTTTGTGGAAAGCTGTTGAACATGTAGTTGCCTGACACTCCAGGCACATCTGAATGCCATTGGTTTCTTGGACCCTTGCCGGTCTAGTTTTGTCCTGAATATAGCACAGAGGCTGTGCTTGTGGCCTTAGGTGACCATCTTTGCCTGGAGAATGATGGGGCAAGTTGTGCCCTGCTGATTGTATCTGATCTTTTGATTACAGTTAACAATGAGGTGCTGATGAAATGTTTATATGGCCTAGTAGGTATTTGTGGGATGGTTCTCTATTGTTTTTTTTCTCTTTCCTAGCCAACAGCCAGAGAGGAGTGATGGGCAAAGGCTCGTCATCCCCTCAGGATCTTTCCTGTGGGGTCTCCCGAGCTCCATCTTGTCTCCCCTGCTGCTCAATGTGTCTGTGATGCATTGGAGAGAGGTGCCACCAGTATGCTGATGACCAGGGATCCCGGTTTTCTCTGATCTAAAAAAAAATCTCCAATTTTCAGTTTAAAAAAAAAAAGTGGATTTGGGGTTACTTTTTTCCATGATTTTAGGTGTATATACAGTGGTGTTTCATTTAAATCATGGAAAAATGTGGATTTGGGGTTACTTTTTTTAACTGAAAGTTGGGGGAAGGGCAGGGTTTATATTGGAGAAAACCAGGGTCCCTGCTGATGACATACCAGCTCTACCTCTGTCTCTTCTGACCCTGGCCCCACAGTGCATCTTTCTCAGTGCTTTGCTGCAGCTGGGGACTAGACGTAGGTGGACCAATTGAAACTGCACTAGACGGATGGGTGATTGTGAGGCTTGGGGACTGGGACACCTGTCATCAACAGAGTGCAGCCTTGGGATGCTTCTGGATCATCAGCTGGTAGACATAGCTAGGAGCACTTTTCACCAACTCCCATCCAGTGAAAAGGCTGTGTGACCCTTTCTTTCAGACTCTGATCTGGCCACCTTCATCCATGCCCTTTGTTACCCTCAAGGCTAGACTACTGCAGCACACTCTACAGAGGGCTGCCCTTGAAAAGCGTCTGGAAGCTTCAACTAGTGCAGAACGCCGCAGCCTGCTTTGGGTGTGGGTCTCCAGGAGTAGGCATTGGTCCTCCAGTGTCCAAACTGGCTTCTGATAGTTGTCCAGGCACAATTCAAGGTGGTGTTTTTGACCAATAATGCCCTAAACAGCCACAGTCCTATATATCTAAGGGACTGCCTTCTCCGTTACATCCCATCACAGTCCCTAGTGTCAGCTGAGAGCACCGCCTGCAAGTACTGGCAGTATGCCAAGCCTGCTTGGCAAAACGTGGGAGGTCATTCTCCGCAGTTGCTCCTTAGCTATGGACCTCCTTCCCTCAAGGCCTACCAGAGCCTGAGCCTGGACAGCTTTCACAAGTGCAGCAAGACTTTTATTTCAACAGGCATTTAGCAACCAAGGCTAGGCCAAGGTGATGTTGAGCGAGTTTCTGCTTTATTTTTTCTGGCTCATTTTATTTATTCTAGTTGCCCTTTTAAGTTTTTCTGGGGGGGGGGGGGGGCGGGTATTGGTTTTTGTGTCTTTGTTTTTACTGTAAGCTACTACACCTTTTATTAGGAAGGGTGTTATATAAATCAGAAATCCAGTAAAGGAGTTGCTTCTTCAGCATATCTAGCTTTAGGAAGAATCAAAATCCTAGTCTGTGGCTGTTTGCATGCTGTTGGAAGCATGTAGCAGACTTGAAGAAAAGGCTTCTGTAAGTGTTTTCTTTCTTCAAAAGCAAGTATTTGTCAGTGTACTGATAGGCAAGGTATTACTAACACATCTTATTTGTTCTAGGCTTCCTCATGTATACAAGGTCAGTATAGTGCTTTGTTGCATCATTCTAAAATAGGTAAATCAGGATTCCCTCAAAGTATAAGACGTGTAAGTTTAGAGTTAAATCTCAAATTGCCACTCCCCATAACCCTTTAGGAAGGGGATTTAAGTATATGATAAGCCTAAAATAAAATAGTAAGATTCATCTGTAGGCAACGTTAACATGAATTTGATTTAACTTGAAACACTGACTAGATAGGCAGACTCTTAGAAGCTTTTTGACTTCTGGACTTAGGCAGTGACCTTGAATGATAAAGCAATCTGCTTGTGACTGCCTGCTCTTTCATAAAGGATTTGCACAAGAAATACCAAATTACCAGACTCTGGAAATGTAAACTCTTGAAATTGTGAGTGAGCTTTCTCTTTCAAATTAATCTCTATGAAGTATACAAAGATAGAGGTTATCTAACTTTTTAAAATTCCATGATGCTTCAAAAAAAAAATGGGTGCAGATGTTTCACATAGTAAAACCAGGATTCAATAATGTCAAAACCATTCTGATCTGTTGTGGTCTTTCTGACCAAAGAAATGCATTATTATTTTTCCATAATCAAGAAATGAGTGAGAGCTAAGAGCTAGCATTATCTGAGGGGTGCCATAAATCTAATAAGGAGTAGACAGATGGCATGGACCCTGGCAAATACAGCTTCTTACTCATCAATAGGAAGCCTTAAGTGATAACACAAACCCACCGTTGTTGCCGCTGCTGTTGTTAATTCTAC
>NW_017729004.1:24079871-24088317 GCF_001723915.1 Gavialis gangeticus | reverse complement strand
AAATGTAAATTCTTGAAATTGTGAGTGAGCTTTCTCTTTCAAATTAATCTCTATGAAGTATACAAAGATAGAGGTTATCTAACTTTTTAAAATTCCATGATGCTTCAAAAAAAAAATGGGTGCAGATGTTTCACATAGTAAAACCAGGATTCAATAATGTCAAAACCATTCTGATCTGTTGTGGTCTTTCTGACCAAAGAAATGCATTATTATTTTTCCATAATCAAGAAATGAGTGAGAGCTAAGAGCTAGCATTATCTGAGGGGTGCCATAAATCTAATAAGGAGTAGACAGATGGCATGGACCCTGGCAAATACAGCTTCTTACTCATCAATAGGAAGCCTTAAGTGATAACACAAACCCACCGTTGTTGCCGCTGCTGTTGTTAATTCTACAAATGATAAATGTTTTTTCTGAACATAATATGAAGGCAAGTTTCCTTGAAGTCCTTGGGAAGATGAATGTTTAGGACATGGATTTAGCTGTTCCATGGGTTGAGCAGCTAGCCTTTTTTTTTTTTTTTTTTTTTTTTTTACTGACTAAATTCACACACGTACGCCCTCTTCTACCACTATATACGGGAACCAAAGATTTGATCTCGGCTAACTTTTGCCTGAATTAGTTTACAGGAAAAAAAATCTGAAAAACTCACTTTAGCTTCCCATTCAGGATTAAATCTCAAGGAAGTAGGCAAGGTAGAATTCCCTGTGTCTGGACAGTGTCTAATGTAGTATAACCCTAATCATTTTTTAGGTATTCAGATGATGTTCTTGTGTGCACCAATTGAAAGGGTTTTTCCAGTTTTCCACAACAGTTAAGTAACTTGTAAGCAGTATTTGGTAACTAGATTTTTATTTCTGAAGCTCTGGATGATGCACAGCTTTGTACAGAAGAAATGTCCAGGAATATACCTGGAAGCTGAAAAGCTGGCACACAAGTATTATTGAGTATATTCCTTGAATGTTTCTATAACATTATTGCAGGTTTAGAATGGAAAGCATTTCTGACAGGCTTTGCAGGTCTAGGTGAATTATTGTTAAAGCTAGTGTTTCATTCTGTTTAAACATTAAGTATGATTTTATGCCTTAATGAACCATGGAATCTTCCTTTTGGATATGAGAGAGACTAAGCATTTTATCCAGCCATTCTGTGAAATCTCGTGTACAGACACAAGTGCCGTTTTCACTCCGACTAACATGGGGACTTGCCCCTCTCTTGCTCACCACCTTAATGGTGCTCAAAGACAGGCTGGCAATACAGGGTAACCTGGACAGGCTCACAAGGTGGGTGAACCTCAACCAGATCTCGTATAATATGGAGAAATGTTAAGTGCTCCATCTGGGGAGAAATAATCCACAACACGCTTCCAGGATCGGTAGTGCTACTCTTGCTAGCACCACATCAGAACAGATCTGGGTGTCGTGATACACAACAAGAAGAACATGAGCCACCAATGCGATGCCATAGCTGGCAGAGCTAATCAAATGCTAGCATCTACCAAGGCATCTCGAGCAAGGCTAAAGATGTCATCCTCCTATTCTAGTCGGCCTTGGTGAGACGGCGGCTGTATTGCTGCGTCCAATTCTGGGCGCCACGCTTCAGGAAGGATGTGGAAAAGTTCGAGAGAGTCCAAAGGAGGGCCCTGCACATGATTAGAGATCCTGAGACCAGCTCGTACAAGGAGAGGCTGAAAGACTTGGGACTGTTCAGCCTGGAGAAGAGAAGACTCAGGGGGGACTTGGTGGCAGTATATCACAGATCTGGGGGAGTGTCTGTTCACCAAGGCCCCCCATGGGAGGACAAGAAATAATGGACATAAGTTGACTGAGGATCACTTAAGGCTAGATGTACGGAAAATCTTCTTTACAGGTCGAGTGCTGAGGGTTTGGAACAGGCTCCCCACAGAGTTGGTACAGTCACCCGCCCTGGCAATCTTCAAAAAGCGTCTTGATGCCCATCTTGCTGGGGTCATCTGATCCGAGCAGTCTTTCTTGCTCTAGTGCAGGGGGGCTGGACTTGATGATGTGTAAGATCCCTTCCAGGCCCTGACAGCTATGAAACTGGATCTTACTAGCTAACTGTTGCAAAAGTGTTATGCAAAAATCAGAAAAGGTTCTGCTCCTTCATTGTTAAGCAGATGCCTTAAATCCGATTTAATAATCATGTTGACTTCAATGCTTCGTGCTTAAGTGTGTGTTTACAGGATATGGGGCTAATGTCTTTTAATTAAATCTAGTGGCATGAGACTGATTTTGAAATTGCTTCATTGAGAACAATGGCAGTGAGTAAATTGACAAAATTGTTGTAAACTTTTTCATACAAACATCCACTTTTTCAAAATTACAAAGAAAAGTTAGGCTTCAGAGCAGTTCAGAACCGCAAACCACATGGCTTCAAACTACAAAAAATACCCTGTAATTGGAGCATTTCAGCCTTTCACAAAGCAGTGTTCCTTGTAAATATACCATGGGGATATGAGCTTGTCAATTTTGTTTGACTTTGGTGTTTAGTTAGCATGTTGTTGAGAGCTTTCTCAGCAAAGATGAACATTTCATGTTCAAAACTTCTTCCTAGAAATCTTAACTACGAAACCAAGGTAACAAGTACAAAATGTTCTATGTAAATTTAAAACGCAAAGTAGGTAAACAACGAGTACCATGTAAATATTTTTATATAAAAAAATAATATGGCTTCATCAGAATTATGCAGAGAAAACAGTATGGCAGAATTGCAACTGCTGCTTTTTGGCTGTGTAGTTTCTCCCATCTTATTTCCTTTCTAGTGTTAGAAGGCATACCTTAGTAGTAGAATCACTTGCCTATTGTAACCCTCGTTGTGTGGATTCTTGGATCTGCTAGACATGCTCTGGTTTTAAATGGCACTTCTTGTGACTCCTTTTGTTAAAAACTTTCCTTCACATTTAGTTTTAAGTTTCCTACTGAAAGTAACATTAGTAATGGGCATGTTAGATATCCCTCTGTTTTAAATGTGTTCTGTTTACCTGCAGGCTGGTGTCTTTATAAATCACTACAAAAATTAAGAACACTGCTGTGATATGCTGGCTTTACGAAATGATTGAATTGGTTGTGAATAGCATGCATTCAGTGAAAAATGCTATAAACAGAAAAGCTGTGTCCTCATCTGAGGAAGCCTAGAGAAAAGTGACTTATTAAATCTGAGTCAAGTTCCACATGTTAAGTAACTTTGTCTCAGAGACTAAAAAAAATTGCAGCAGATGGCAGCAATGATGCGTCAGACTTTGTATCCTTAAGACCATTTAGTCTTTAGGTAGGGGTTTGTGACATTGCTCACTGATTTGGTGACCTGGGATCGGATAGTCTACATCTCTGTGGGTTTTGGAAGCAAACTTTGAAATGATGAGATGATGATGCATCTCTGCCAATTCAGTAAGGATTTTGGTGGTGGGATTGCTGCATT
This sequence comes from Gavialis gangeticus, assembly GCF_001723915.1. Taxonomy (NCBI): domain Eukaryota; kingdom Metazoa; phylum Chordata; order Crocodylia; family Gavialidae; genus Gavialis; species Gavialis gangeticus. Next base: position 24,084,879 of record NW_017729004.1, on the reverse strand, counting down.
AGAGGGTTTCATCCAAAAGTTAGCCAGCTTGATCCTTTCATATATTCAAGTCTGGTGCGGAGCATGGCACTCAAGTGTATGCTAACCTTTCTATTTAAGAACTCAGAATGGTGGCATTGGTTTCTCAGTTAAGAGTTCATCCTTTCAGCTGAGCAAACTTGTATTTACAACACTGCTTCATTGGCACTTCAGGAATTACACTGGCTAGTGAGACTTGTGTACACGTGAAGTCTGAAAGCCAAACCTCCAAGTGGCACATTTGGACTTCAGGTGTACCACCCCTCTGTTTTTCAGTGCGACTTTTTCCCAATGTTACCATAAGGCCATGATCAATTTGGGATAACTACTGTTTATTTTGATATTCTTTCATAATCCTACCACCTGATTTTTTTTATTTTTTTTTTCCTGTGGAATGTCTTCAGATACTATGGCTAAATGTCGTCCCTTTTAATTAAAATTGTCCCTGGTGTTCTGGCACTCCTGTTCTTGCCTTGAACACAGTTTACATTCTCAGATTGGACAGCTTTCCCTTAATTGTCTTGCTAACAAATGTCATTTTTAAAGAAGGGTAGAAGTGTTTAATGCCCAAGGCTAGGGATCTGTTAAACTTATTTTTTCTTTTCACATTTTTATACCTCTGTTGCCCATTCATGTCTTCAGGTGTCTGTAGGTTCTGTACTCTTCTCAATAGGGTTGGGCACCTTACCTACTAAGGAGCCATCTTCTCTTTAGCATTGTAATGATTTAAGGTTTTTATGGTAGTTTATGGCATGGAAGTGCAAAGACAGTGATGAGAAAAATAGCAATTCTACTTAATTGCAGTCTGTCCAAATGCTAGTTTCTTGTCTAACAGCTATTAAAAATGAAGAATAAAAAGTTACTATTAACATATTTGTAAAACATTTAATGATACACTAAGAAGACTGGCATGCAAATTTCTACAACCAGTTATATTGGAGAAACTGATAGTGTGGCAGCAGGGTAATGAAATGGCTCAAGTGCTATATAGGGAGGTTCATAATGTGTACAAAGTAGAAGGCAAGCATCAAAGATGAATAAAATTGTATTTTTAGGTAGTTGCACAATTAAGGATATGTATGTTAATGCAATGGGAGACTTCTTTCAGAATTTGAAAAACACTTGACCCTGGCAAAGAACTAGGAAAATTTCCTGGGCAAGTGTCATAGAGGAAGCAGTGGGTAAGCATTTTTGGGGGTGAGGGGAAAGGGACGGGGGCGAAGAGGGGAGTAAAGCTTCTAATACTATGAATGTAGGAACCTTCCAGGTGTGAATAAATGCATCGATGCAGCCATCTTGTGGAAGCTTTACTCTTGTTATTTGTTGCCTAACAGTAAGCCTGGTAAACCTAGTCCTTTTAAATTTTGTCCCGCTCAAAACATGAAGTGGATGAATGGGCAAATGAGTGGATAGAAGTGTGCCTGGATGCAGGTGGGAGCTGAAGTAATTAGCATTGGGTTAAACTTTAAAAAAAAAAAAAAAAGGGAAAAAAAAAACTAGTTTGTCTATTCCTTTTTTTTTTTTTAAATTAAAAAAAAAAAAAGCTAGTTTGGCTTTTCCTTTTTTTTTTTTTAAATTAAAAAAAAAAAAAGGAATAGACAAACTAGCTTTTTTTTTTTTTTTTAAGTTGAACAGAAAATATAGGGAAGGAGGGCAATGATGCATCATAAGGAAAAAATATTGAAAACAAGTACAGAAAACATCATGATTTTTAGGAAAGCAGGTTGTGAAGTCAGGAAGGAAAAGCAAGAGACATTCTTAAGGTAGACATGTTACAATGAAATAGTTTAAAACTGTTCCTTTTTAAAATACAGGAGCATGGTGACAGGCGATTTGTGCCCTGTCACCACAAGAAATCAGGAATTTGGTCAGGAGATGACATTTTGAATGGGAGGCATAATTGTTTAGGTCACTGAGGACTACATGGACTATAGCATTTGGGTGGGAAATAAAACACTTTGCATAAAGCGTGCAGCATGGACTAAAAATGCATATCAAAATATGTTGTGTTACTTGTTAACCCACCTAGTTTCTTTTTGAGCATGCATTAGTGTTCAGGTGACTAGCCCTGGAGGATGGGTTGTAACTTTGGAAAAAGTGGGTGTGGTAGGATTGAGATGCAAGTAAGGTATCTTGATAAAGTAGGAAAATATGTACAAGATGAAACCACCATGAGATGGATGCTCAGCATACCAGAAAACACCACACCGGTAAGAGGTTAAAAATTGTATGCTGCTAAACTGGGAGTTAATTTCAAAAGGGGGCTTCTCAGGGAGTCTGTCCTGCACGGAAGCAGCCAGCTGGGTCTAGGAGCACTAACACCTCCCCTTGTGGGTTGTGCTCAATGGCGGAGGCCCTGGAGTACCAGATTAGGGAGCCCCAGGTAACGGTGCAGTGGCTGCGCACCATTAGAAATGGAGAGCAGGATCTGGATGCCTACTTCCAGGCTTTCCACTAGACTGCTGACAACTCCATGGCAGAAACAAAGAACCACCATGAAGTCCAGTCAGGTTGCCTGGACAAAGGTCATCACCTGCCCTAGATGTACTGCACCAGAGTGACCACCTCTCTGGAGCTGCACAACCGTTTTGAACCCCTCGCATCAGCAGAGCCAGCTGAACCACCAGCTTCAGCATGTAAGGACGGAGGGCCACCAGTAACTGCCCAGAAGATGATGCAGCGTAATTCTGGTTGGTGACTCCCTCCTGAGGGGGACTGAGGGAGTGATCTGTCACCCCGACCCCTTAGCCCATGAGGTCTGCTGCCTCCTGGGGGCCTGCATATGGGATGTAACTGAAAGTATCCCCAAACTCATCCAGCCCTCTGACCACCACCCCATGCTACTCATCCATGTGGGCATGAATGACATGGCTCAGAACAATTCTGGTTGGGGCATGAGTGACTACAGACCCAGACTGTTGGTTGATGGGAGTAAATCACCATGGTGCAAGGTGACTAGTGGTGTCACTCAGGGCTCAGTACTTGGGCCAGTACTCTTCAACATTTTTATTCATGATCTGGATTCGGGTATCAGATGTGGACTGGCAAAGTTTATGGACAGCACTAAACTATGGGAGAAGGCGGTGACACTGGAGAACAAGCTGGCCTGGGCAGGCCTGCAAGGTGGGTGGATCAAAACCTCATGGCATTTAATGCAGAGAAGTGGAGGGTGCTCCACCTTGAGAGGAGAAACCAAAATCATGCTTATAGGCTCGACAGTGCTATGCTCACTAGCACCACGACTGAAAGAGACTTGGGAATCTCGATTGACCACAAGATAAACATGAGCCACCAATGTGATGCTGTGGCTGGCAAAGCAAAGCAAACTCTGGCATGTGTCCATCAATGTATCTTGAGCAAAACCAGGGACATCATCCTCCTGCTGTACTTGGCCTTAGTGAGGCTGCAGCTGGAGGACTGCGTCCAGTTTTGGGGCCCCCACTTCAAGAGGGACATGGATAAGCTTAAGAGAGTCCAGAGGACAGCCATCTATGTGATCAAAGGCCAAGAGAGCAAGCCATATGAGGAGAGGCTGAGGGACATGGGACTCTTCAGCCTGGAGAAGAAAAGCCTCGGGGGGACTTGGTGGCAGCCTATAAGTACATGGGGGGGGGGGGGGGTGCACCAGGAACTGGGAGATCAGCTGTTCCCCAGGGCTCCCCAAGGGATAACAAGGTCTAATGGCCACAAACTTCTGGAAGGCCGATTTTTAGACTGGACATAAGGAAAAACTTTACACTCCGAGTGTCCAGGGTCTGGAACAGACTCTGCCCAGAGGTGGTGCACGCACCTACTCTGGACTCGCTCAAATGGACTCATTTACTCATCTTGCAGAGGGTCACATGACCCCAGCAGACTTCCTGCCTGTGACAGGGGGGCTGGACTCGATGATCTTGCATGGTCCCTTCCAGCCCCTAATGTCTCTGAATCCTGGTCCTAATTCTTATTTTCATTAATGTTTTAAATAACTGAGTAAAGTGTATGAGTCAAGTGATACCCTGTATTTCCTGCTGGGCCAAGGCATATGCCTCCTGTTTTCCCCCAGGGAACCAAGTCTTGCTGCATTTTCCCCAGCTGGGTCAGGGTGGGCTTGGGCTATGTCCCCTCCCCCTCCTTTTTTTTTTTTTCCCCTGTGGGAATAAGCCAAGCCCCCATCCCCCCGTGGGTCTGGGCTGCTGCTGGCCTGCCCCACACCTCTCTCCATGTGATGGGTGGTGCTGGCCTTGGTGCCAGATGGGGACCACTGGCAAGATCTAGCCCGTGGACAGACGGGGCAATGTCAATCCAGCCCACCAGTGGGCAAAAAGGTTGAACACCCCTTTCCTAGTACTTCAGAGGTGAGCCGTGGAATCCCTCTTGTTGAGTGCCCTTAAGAACACTTTTGCTGAATGCTTCTTGGAAATGCTGTAAACATGATCAATCTGGCATTGGTGCAGGGAATAGGCAAGACGATCTCTTGATACTTTCTAGCCCTGTGATTCAGTGAAGGAAGTGGTTAGGTATTTGTTTCATGCAAGTAAAGTAAAGTTTGGAACAAAGGTAACTTCTGATGACTCGATTTCAGTGGAAGCGTATATCTGGGGAATACATGAGCGAGACCTTATCCTTTAGACCAGGGGTCAGCACCCCCCAGCACATGTGCCAAGCACAACACACAAGGCCATTTTGCTTGGCACAACACCATCAGCCTGGGTTCTAGGCAGGTGCTGCCAGCCACAGAGCCAGGGCTGCTCCCAGCAGGTGGCTGGGCAGCTGCAAGCCCTGCTGCAAAAGCAGACCAGGCTCCATGGTTGGCAGCAGCTACCCAGAGCCTGGGCCAGTTGCAGTCAGGAGGCCGCAAACATCTGCTCCAGGCTCTGGCATTAGCTCCATACTGGCAGGTACATACGTGCCTTGGAGTGGACAGTGGGGAAGTGGCCTGAAGCAGTGCAAGCCCAGCCTCTCCCCCGCTGCTGGTACAGAGCTGATGACTGGGCTCTGGAGCCTGGCA
>NW_017729004.1:24073944-24074871 GCF_001723915.1 Gavialis gangeticus | reverse complement strand
GTTGCAGTCAGGAGGCCGCAAACATCTGCTCCAGGCTCTGGCATTAGCTCCATACTGGCAGGTACATACGTGCCTTGGAGTGGACAGTGGGGAAGTGGCCTGAAGCAGTGCAAGCCCAGCCTCTCCCCCGCTGCTGGTACAGAGCTGATGACTGGGCTCTGGAGCCTGGCGCAGCTGATTTGTAGCCAGCCTGGGCTGTGGGCAGCTGCAGCGGGCAGGCTGAAAACAGCTGTTCCAGGCTCCACAGCCCCGACATCAGCTCCATGCTGGTGGTGACTGCACGTTCGCCTCTGAGTAGACAGTGGGAGGGCTGTGCTGCCTCAGGCCCTGTCCCCACTGTCTGCTCTGAGGTGCATGTGCACCCACCAGTATGGAGCTGATGCCAGAGCTCGGAGCAGCTGTTAGCAGCCTCCTGGCTGTAGCCAACCCAGGTTCTGGTAGTTGCTGCTGACCATGGAGCCCAGGCTCCTTGCAGCAGGGCTTTACAGCTGAGCCCGCCTGACTCCCACCTGTTCTGAGCCAGCCCTGGCCCAAGCCCCCACCACCAGGATGAAGTTGGCCCAGCCCCTTGCCAGGAGCACCACACCTTCTGCAGGCTTAGCTGCGCAGGGTGGGTGGGTGGTTGGGATGATGGGCAGGCTCTGGGCTGGGACCTCAGCCAGCTGTGCTGCAGCCTGGGGGCTGGCTCCCTGGGGAAGCACAGGCTCTGGCGGGACAAGGCCATTGTTGGGTTGGACTCTGTTCAGTGGCCCAGGAGCCTGGCTCCGTGCGCCTGCACATCTGGTTCTGTGTGTTTGTCTGCCTCTGTCTGGTTCTATGCATCTGTGTGCCCGCATACGTCTGGTTCTGGATGCATGTGTGCATGTGTCTGTTCTGGTTCTCTGTGTTTGTGCGTGTCGGGGGGGGTGTCTGGTTCTCTCTCTCTCT
>NW_017729004.1:24068210-24073717 GCF_001723915.1 Gavialis gangeticus | reverse complement strand
TTTTTTCAGCACTCTGGCCAAAAAATGTTGCCTACCCCTGCTTTAGACCATAAAGCTCAACCTTTTGACATTACAAGCTGGATGAGTGATGCAGGATTGCTCTGTGGGCTGGATCAGGCCCCATACCGTCTTGGCTGGCACCGGAGTACCCAGATCAACCCTGTGCTGCTTCCCCGGCTTTGCGTACATGATACAGGGCCATACTGTCTGACCCATCAGGCTCCCCATGAGTCTAAAAATTTGCCAGCAGGGAAGTGGCCACTGTTCCCACCACTACCAAAGTTTTGGACCTGATGGGAGCCTTGTGGGCTAGATGATCCAGCTTCACAGGCCAAATACGGTTCACAGGCCAAGAGTTGAGCACGCCTGTTTTAGATTTGTTTTTCTTAAACTGTATTAGTATGTCAAACTGCTTTTCATAGCATCTTCACTAACACACTTCTGTGTTCTTAAAACTAGATTCAAACTTACTGTGTTGCTTGTGTTGGTTATTCTTGTGTAAGAATTGATGATTAAAACTAAAACCCCAAGAGAAAACGGGTTTGGGCCACACTTCTCACTGGCAGAGACATAGCGTACAGTAGGGGTGTCGGACTTACCTGGGGTTCCAGGCTAGATCCAGATCACAGGGCTCTTTGCAGGCCAGATCTAACCCAGGCCACAGGGGAACTTATGTCCACCAAAGTGCCACTGAGGGGTCTGCTCCAGAGACCCCTTGGATCTAGAGGCAGTGAAGGGTCTAGGCTGGCAGGGATCTGCCAGCAACAGAAGTCCAATGAGGGGAAGCCAAAATTGCTGCTGACAGCCATGGTCAGTGGAGTCAAAGGCTCCAAATTCTGTGGCAGGCCATGTCCCTGAACTTCTGGATCCGGTCTGAATACCGCATGTTACACACCCCTTAAAATATTTTAACTTTTTGGAAAATGAAACATGTTCAGATGGCTTTAAATTCTAGCTAACAGCTTGCTTCCTTATCGGGGAAAACTTTTTGACATTTATTTCATATTATTAAACAGTAAAACATTGCTCAGTCAGTGGGATTTGGACTTTGAGTGGCAATAGCACATGAGCCCCCTGCACTGTTTAAAATGTGCTATTTTTGGCATCTGGGTGTTGGCTTCTCTCTTCAGTAGCAGTAAAAGTTCATTGAGATGTGCAGGAAGACTATTTGCAATGAGAGGACTCCTGTAGTTCGACTTATTAAACATGGGTTGCTGCTTCAGTAAAGAATTGAATAACAGCAAAAACAATGAGAGAACTGTTCTGTTACAAAAATCTGCTGAAGAGGAGGCATCAGGAAATGGGATAAGTAAAACTTTATCTTCAATTTTAGAAACTGTTGAAAGTAAGGAGCTGCTCGCAGTGGAAAAAGCCACTAATGGGGCAGCTGCTTTAGTCAGTGTTCAGTACATTCATACTGACAATTGCATGGAGTCGAATCCTAAACATGGGCTTTGGGATAGCAAAACAAAGTATCCTTCATACAAAAGTGTGGAGAACACTAGCTCTGAGCAAGTCACTAAGAGAATACAAAACAGACCTTTGAACTTTTTTCATTCATTTAGTCGTATTCTAAAGGTCTTCAGTAGATATGAGAATTTAGAAAGGAGTGAAGAAAAGGAAGACAGGGTTATCAATGAAAAAGTAATTGAAAATACCAATAGTAATGCTGTATGTGTGAATAATACAGAACGTTTTCATGGTAATAGCCATAATGAAAATATAACTGATGAGACATGTTGCTCATCTGACAATATTTCTCCTTCATGTGCACCTGTAATTCTAGACGAAGGCTTGCAGGAAGAAACTTCCCTAAATAGGAGTTGTCTGGAATATTACCCAGTTATGTGTGAATACTCGTTAATGCAGAATGAAACGGTGAAGAGTGTCCCAGATAATGACAGTAACAGCCATAAAATTTCAAGTACATCAAATAGAGAAATTGCAATTCCAACATTTGCTTATCTTGATATAGACCACAGACAACATACAAGAGATAGGGAATTTTATAGTATTTGTGTTGTAGATGCTGAAGATCTGAAAGTAGATGAAGCAATGCCAGCTACCATGCATGGAGAGGTTGCAGCAGATACAGATAATTCAGCTGTTACTGTTGAAGGAATGTGCAACGTGGCATGGCCTCCAGACACCGAGAGAGAATTTCCAAAAGAGCACTCAGCACAAGTGGGAGCTAGGTTTAGTACAGAGAAAGAACCGACTGTAGGTGAAAAAGAGAATTGGTCAAACGTGCAAAAAAATGAAACAAAGGCACATTGTAGCATGGACATCCAATCTGCTTATAGTGCCTTACTGGCTAGCAGCTGTCAGACATATAGGTTAAATATTGACAGTATAGCAACAGATGGTTTAAGAGTACAAGTATGTGATGAAGAGTTCCCTGAAAATAGAACTCAGAAAATGGATACACTAGACAGTTGTGTCAGTATGAATGAATCAGTTATCAGAAACGGTGATTTTGTTAAACTGGCACGTGGTCTCAAAGAGGAACAATATTGTCCTAATTTGGAAAGAGTGTATCCTGTTGATACGGGGGAAGCCGAGTTACCTTTAAATGTTGAAGATTATAACATGGGAAATAACGAGAGAAACTCTGATTGTGAAAGACTTCCGCTTCATTTAAGTGAAACTTCCCAGAAAACAAATAGTAAACAATTGTCAGAAAATGCTTTAAGTAACTTGTGTTTTCCGTTAGACTTACGGAAGATAAACAGTGATGCTCTTTTGGTGAGCCAAGAGCCAGGAAACCTTGCCCAAGAGGACACCCTATTAAAGCCAGGAAATGAACTAAATTCCAGTATGGAAACTAATACATTTCAGACAACGTTGTATTGCAGCACTGAAAAAGGAATACCTCACTTTTGTGAGTGTGATGACAAATTGGAAGAGTTCATAGAAAATGAAGAGCAACGTACAGGTAAAACTTTGTACGGTTCAGAAACTGCAGAAGTGCCTGAAATCCACTCAGACAGGGAGAGGAGGTTAGAAATTCAAACTGAAATTATTGGCTACACTGAAACCATGGTTATAACCAGTGTTATAAACCATGGTAGTACAGAAGGCAGCAATTATGTGAGCATTGCTGGGCAAACTACTTCAAGTGAAAAGGATAGTCTGCCTGTGGAATCTGATTGTTTGAGCGGGACTCTGTTATGGCCAAGTGACAATACTTTGCCATCTTATGAGCCACATAGCACAAACACACATGAAATAGTCCAAGAGGAAAATAGCGTAGAATTACAGCATTTACAAGAACAGCCAGAAAATAAAGGTAAAATATGTGATTGTTCCAATTCATTTAACCAAAACAGTGTTTCCTCTGTGTCTTTGGCTCATTCAGATGTAAACAAAGTGGACTTGAATTATAAACGAGATGAACTATGGGATAAATGTTCATTCCACGCAATAGAAAATCATTTGAGTCCTAGGACTGACCCTGTCGGATTAGAGGATGTAGTAAAACTGACAAAACTTGAAATGCATCAAAGGGGAACAAGTAATGGTGAAGCAGAAAATAGTATTGTAAATAATAAAAGAGATGGTAATAATGTATTTGAATCTCATGGTTGTTTATCTGTATCAAGTGAAAGTTTACATACATGTCTGGTTCAGAAACCAATGAGAGAGCATACATTGGTGAATGACCATATGAATCCGGAGCTGGAAAAAAACGAGATCCAGGAAACTATTGGATCTTCAGCTGAAGAACTGTCAGAAAATTATGAAAAAAGCATGTCTGAACTAAAGGAACTGGGACGTCAAAAGGATAAAGGAAAACAATGTGTTAATGTAGTGGCAAAGGAAGAAAGTGTTCCTAAGTTGTCAACTGACAATGCAGAAACAAATGGGAATGGAAAGCAGTTGGAAGCAGAGGTCATCGACTTGGAAAATAGCAGTTGCACATTGGTGACTGAGACTAATGTGACTGCTAATCACAAACAAACAAAATCTTTTGAGCTGAATACCTCTGACAAGGATTTTTCTAGGCTTGGTTTTGACCCAAAACAGGTAGACAAATATGCTGCTACTCCTTCGTATGAAATACCAAATGTGTCAGTTGGTGCTGGAGAACTTCCTCAAGGTAATGAGAGATGTGTACTAGACCTGATGGAAGACCTTTTAAATGAGCAGGAGCAGTCCTGTAAACTGGACAGGCACAATTCTGAAGATGAAATGGGCTCGCAGTACATAACTCTGGAGGCTGAAAATGGTGATTTAACAAGTCAGATACTTTCTAATCCAGGTTTTGATGGTAATAGTGAATACCTGATGGGTTATTTGTGGAATAATATTGCCTCTGGCAGAATTATGGAGAACAGTGGACCACACACAAATAGTGAAAGTTTCCAAAGCCAACCTGAAGAATTAACTGTTACTTCATTTGCTATAGGAAGATATCCTTATCAGCTTCTAGTACCAAGAAATGGTGATATTTGGGGATGGCACGATAAAGACGAATGTGTAAGTATTCTTCAAATGTGCTTTGGCAGTTGAGGACCCAACCTAAAAAGTAGGTCCTGTGAAATTTGGGAACTGAAATGAATTGAAGTCCAATTTAAGTTTTCCCTTCACTCGTATGGAAGTAGACAGCTGGGAGCTGTGCCTGTCACCTCTGCTTCTTCCAGCCCCTTCTCTCTCACGCTTGCTCCCTGGTTACACGTGGGCTCAGCTACCAGCCAGTGGGAAGCTACACTGGGGCTCAAGGACTGCAATTGTCCATACTGCAGCTGCTTCTCTTCACTCTTTTCCTGCCTTCACCTTTTTCCCAGCTTCAGTGCAGGTAGAGCTGAAAGCTGCGCAGCTCTCACACAGCCCCTCACTGCATGGCCCTGGCCTGGGTGCAGACATAGGAGCTGTTCTGGGGCCATGCAGCTTCTCACTTGCCTCCCCCAAGTGCAGCCTGGGCAGGTGGGGAGTGGAGAGAAGCAGCTTCGGTGCAGACAGTTTGCAGTGACCGCGCAGGCAGAACACTCCAGCTTCCTAGGCTGGATCTAGTGGTTGAGTAGGCTGCATGTTGCAGGCCCCGGCTTAGATCAACCTTACAGGCTGTTTGTTGGTGTTGATGAACGCCTTAAATCATAGCTAGATTTTAGAATCAAGTACCCCTCGTATATATATATATATAGATGTGCCTCAAGAAATTCCTTTGCATGAGTGGAAGAAAGGTCCAGTGGCTTTGACACCTGGCTTAGGCCTTTGAAAATCCGGCTTAAATTCCCCTGCTCCACCAGATTTTTCTGTGAACTTTGGCCATATCATTTAGGGCCAAATCTGGATCCATCCCAGAGGGACCATGGTGTAAGTTAGAAATGTTTTGAGAGGATGACCAAATTGACATGGCTAAATGATTCATGTACAATTATTGGAAAAGCTTGGGCATCCCTAAAGAATGTTCCAAATTCAGGCTTAGATGCTCTGTATAGAGGAGGGGAAGAGGTAGCTGAAAAGCACCCAGGGAGCCTACAAGTAGCCGTTAGGAAGCAGTTACC
>NW_017729004.1:24067243-24068199 GCF_001723915.1 Gavialis gangeticus | reverse complement strand
CTACAAGTAGCCGTTAGGAAGCAGTTACCACAGTGGTGTCTGGCCCTCTCCAGACTTTAAAGCAGGCTGCTCATTAAGTGCCTCCATTCCTTTTGGATCTAGGATGATGAGTCCGTCTTCTGCTGGTAGGTGTCTTGGTGGTGCTGCTGCTTACCTTTTACCTTAATAACATAGGCAAGAAGTTAGACTTTGGCTTAAGAGTTTAGGCCTGAGAGGGTTCACACCCACGGCTGTCATCTTTCAGCAGAGTGCCCTAACCACACGGCTCAAGAGTCAGCTGGGGTAGGAGCACCCTTTCCTTCTCTTGAAGCTGGGCCACTACAGTGTGAGTGCCAGTCATGGGTTAGAAGGAGAATAAGCAAAGAGGGACCCTAGCTCAGTAGCCCAGTAATGAGGGCACTCCCTTGTGAAGGGTAATATAGTCCTCATTCTCAAGGCTTGCATGTTCACTTGTACATTCAGCAGTCAAGGGTATAACAAGCAACCTCAGCAACAGAGATCAGACCCTTCTGAGTCTCACTCCTAGTGCCCTGACTGCTGGACTGCAGTAAGGCTCTTGTGCTTCTGCTTTCTGGCCAAGGACTCTCTTGCAGTCTTGGTTGCACAGGGGTCAGGTTTTAGCCAGGGGGGCAGACATTGCTTCACCAGACCTGTTCTATACCCTGGTGGTCAAGACAGTCTCCTAGGCTGTGGATTTGAATTTCCTGAGGGAGCAGACGGCCAAAATTCAGGTTTCCTGCTTCCTGGGCAACTATTCTAGTCACAAGGCTATTAAGTGAAGGTCAGCAGCACCATAATTCTTGAGCTGACTACGGTGCTGCTGTGTAAATTAGGCATGTTTAAAGATCATGCCCTTCTTGGGACTTTGGTACTGGGAAAGCACCGGTCTGGACCTCAGTTAAGCTTCATAGTTTCATAGTTGCTAGGGTCAGGAAGGACCTGAACAGATCATGTAA
>NW_017729004.1:24056927-24062243 GCF_001723915.1 Gavialis gangeticus | reverse complement strand
CTACGGTGCTGCTGTGTAAATTAGGCATGTTTAAAGATCATGCCCTTCTTGGGACTTTGGTACTGGGAAAGCACCGGTCTGGACCTCAGTTAAGCTTCATAGTTTCATAGTTGCTAGGGTCAGGAAGGACCTGAACAGATCATGTAACCTGACCCCCTGCCACAGACAGGAATGAATGCTGGGTTCACAAGACCCCAGACAGGTGATTATCCAACCTCCTCTTGAATTTGCCCAAGGTAGGGGCGAGGACCACTTCCCTGGGAAGCTGGTTCCAGATTTTGGCCACCTTAATTGTAAAATATTGCCTCCTGATCTCTAACCTAGACCTATTCTCCATCAGCTTATTACCATCACCCCAGGTGGTGCTGGGGGAGAAAAGGGCTCTACCTATTTGCTGTTGATCTCCCCTGATGAGTTTGTAGGCAGCCACCAGGTCCCCCCTCAGCCTCCTGTTGCTGAGGCTGAACAGGTTCAGGTCCCTCGGTCTCTCCTCGTAGGGCCTGTCCTGCCCTCTTACCAAGTGGGTGGCCCTTCTATGAACCCTAAGTTAGGCTTAGTTGGGAGTTAGAAACTTAGGGGGATCAAACTGGACTGTTTCTGGGTGTGCCCAGAAGCCCAAGTATGGATACACAAGGGATTTTTGTGGGCCAGCACAGATGCAGCAAATTTATCTTCTGGCAGCTGGAACAGGGTCAAGCTGGATTGCTTGAAATCTAGGGACTGAAATTCTAAATCCTGCCTTTCGATACCTGCCAAACCACTGTGGATCTGGCCCTAAGTGCATCTCTGCCTCAGTTTTTTTCTTCTGCCTCACAGGTGTTGAGAACAAACATCTAAAGTTGTGAGGCAATCTTATTATTGTAAGCTGGGCTACATTAGTATGAAGGTTGGATGTAACATGATTATCATCTGCATCAATTTAATTGACTGCTCCATCCCCAGCAAAATCTCTCATACCGTGAATCATCACCATTACATCACCAGTGGCATTCAGTAAATCTCCACTCCCTGCACTCTCTACAGTTCCTCATTCTTCCCTCCCCCAAGGAGGAAAGCCCTAAATTCATTGCTTTCTTCCTGCCCTACCACACCTTCCTCTTTAAAAGGCTGGCAGCAACATCAGTCTTGCATCAGAGAAACCCACTCTGACAGTATTCCCTATGGGTAGGCTGTTACACTTTTCCTGGTATTCTGTTTTTGAGGGAAAAAGAAAAACATCACCCTTTTTATTGCCTCCTTTACCTAGACAGGATGCTAGTGTAGTTCCTAAATGTTTTAGCTTTACCGTAGAAAGGAAGTAGGATGTTGGCTATGCTGCTCTCAACTTTTAGAAGGCCTCTGTTTAAGTGGGAGGGGAAGGGGTATGATGGAGAGGGGAAGGAAATGCTTTAGGGGAGCAGATACAACTTGGAAGAAGCAACCCTGGCTTGTGACTGTTGCTTTGCTGCTGAAAACAGGCAGGATGGAGTTCACTTAGTCCCGGTTGCTTACAGTTGTTCTGCCCTTGCTAGTGTTGCAGCTGTCAGACAATGAAGTTTACCTGTAAGGTCCTTGCAGTGATAAAGACCTTTATCCTTATAGGAACTCTGTTCTTCAAAGTGGAAGCTGATGTCACTGTTTTGTCATCCAAGAAAGCTTCCTATGCAAACAGATAACATACAGATTTGCAAAACTGCGTTTAACTAAGTATATCTTACTATTTACGGCTTTCTTCATACTTGTTTATTCAACTTTTAGGAGGGGGAAGTAGAGTGTGCTCTTGCACAGTAATTCAGTCTTTGGGCTGCAAACATATCAAAAGAATGAGTTTCACTGAAACAAAAAAAAGTTAATACACTTAGCAGCCTGAAACCTGATCTTATTAACACTGTTATGTGAAGCTAGCATTGCATGTAGCTTTTGGTATCAAACACTGCCTGTAACAAAACAATGCAAGTAGCCTTCAGAATTAAGGAAATCATGCATTTTCAATAAAGATGTATAAAAGATGCTAATGCTGTTGTATAGCATATTGAAGTGGGCTGACAGCTCAGCTACACTTTTTACCTTTTTTAAATGGTTCATTCATTTGAAAAATGAGCAGCAAAGCGTGCTTAAGTTCAGTAGGGTTTTTTAATGTAAAAACATTCAGATAACCAATTTAAAATTAAATTGGCTTTCCTGCGATAGAAATGGCCAAGTTGATAGTTTCCAGTATTGCTATCAAAAGTACATTGGTTTGGGACTTTTTCCTATTAGTAGTACCACTGTGACTCTATCCAATACCACTTAAAAGGGAGGAATAAACTTGCTATCGCTGGCAGTGTAGTTTAGTTTAGTTGTGTAGGTGGGGCTAAATGAACTTACCTAGTTGTTGATTTAAGTTTTGCTGTTAACTCTAGTGTTTGTGAAGATGTGGCGGGGAAGATGAAGCATCTTGATGCCATTCCAGTGGTATGAGTTTCATCCCTGCTCTTGGTCATGCCGAAGGCTGACCCTGATTGTCTAAAGTATAAATGAGATACCTAGAGACTGAGAGTCAGAGGTGGCTAGCTATGTTGCTAGCCACACCTGTATCTTGGCTACAGTTTTTCTATAGAAATTAGCATGCATTAACCATGCTAGCCATGGGGGCCACTAGAATCCGGAAGACTCCACTTTTCCTGGTTGTCTTGGACAGTAACAAACTTTGTGTACAGTTCATTAGCTTCGATGTTGCATAATTTGTGTTCCTTTAAAGGGGCTCTAAAACTTGTGTACAAAAATGCGTATATGCTTGGCTTGGTTTAGGACCATGTAAACATGTTACATTGTTTTCCTTTAGCTTTCTTTCATAGGTACACATCTTACGCTAGCTTTGAAATATATAACCTTGCATTCGTTGGGTTTTATAGAAAAGTACATGGTTGGGTTCACATTTGTAGCCTGCAAAAATGTTTAGCCACCAAGAGACCTTTAAAAGTGTTCTTCAGTCTAACACTTTTGGCTTAGCTAGCTCAGACTGCCATGCAGTTATAGTCTACAAGCTTCCAACTGGCTTTTGTTGCATCTGGGATGATACTTGAATATTATTGACTTCCCCAGAATATTCTCTCTTCTTCCTTTCTCTTCTGACATTGATATGGAAAGGCTTGGGGTGCCATCTCAAATTATGCATCCAGTACTTTTACTTTAAAATAATTGTGTTGCTTTTCTAGAACATCTATAATACACAAATTTCTTTTGTAGGAGTCAGCCAAGGTTTCTGAGTTAAATCCAAATGCAAAGGTATGGGGGAATCACATGTTACATTTGGAAGCAAGTGGTGCCACTGACAGTAGTGTGAGCAAAACCTGGGAAGAAATACCTGACCAACCTCCAGATTCCTGTAAAGAAGGTATGGATTAATAGTTTCTAAAACTTGTTCAAGCTAAAGCTCAATTCAACTTTAATCCAGAACTTTTTATTATACCTGGGCAAACTTCCTAAATTAAACCATGACTGTGAAAATGATTGAGAAACAAGGATATTTTCTCAAACCTATTGTTGAATAAGTCTTCTACTAAGGCTTGTTCATTTTATCCAGTTGCTTTGTCAGGGCCGTCCAACTGGTGGCCTGTGGGCTGCATGCAGCCTGTGGGTGGTTTGCTCTCAGTGCACAGCACCACTTGTGCCCCACCCCCAGCCAATCCCTGCTTCTGCTGCATCCAGGATCTCTGGGTTCCCACTCCATCCTCCAGTTTCTGCTTTCTGCTCTCACTCCACAAAGTGGGGTGGCATAGCCTGGGGGGGCCCTGGCCATTACAAGTTGGACAACTCTGCTCTAAGTGAGAATGTTAAGACTTTTTTCATTTAAAAGCCACTAGTGACGCTTTCTTGTTTGTTTGTTTTTTGCTGCAGGATTGGATGTCAATGGTGATGGTGACAAAAAGCATCAGAATGCAGTACTGACAGACCTGCGGGAGCCATTGCCAACTGTTCCGGCATCAGACCAAACAGATATGAACCCTTTGGCTCTAGATAATTCAGAGTATGAATCTATGCATGAAACTTCCCAGACAGGTGAAAATTTTTTAGTCCCTTGCATAATTGTTTTTCTGACTTGTGTGCATAGATATATCTGACAGGCTTTTACAAGGGGGAAACATCGTTTTTGTTTTCAAGCCTTAACAACTTTCAGACTGGTTGGGAAAGTACCATACACTTCCCTTTTCATATAAAAATACTAATGTTAATCTGGTCAGTTCTTCTGCAGTATTACAGTCTGGGTATTAAACATCTACAGTGAGTGTATATAGTTGGGTAGTGTTCCTAGTTGGTGTCTAACTTTTTTGTTTAAAGTTGGTATAAAGACTGTTCTGATATTTTCAGTACTTGTAAATCTGAATTCGTTACTCATATGGGCTTATTGCTCATCCTACCCTTGTGGGTCTTTAAAAACTGTTTCAAGCATATTTGCCTGTGTATTGCCACGTAACAAACTTCTTGGAGCAGTCAATAGTCAGACTTCATAGAGGTGATGTGCTTTGGTAGGTTTTTTCAGGTTACCTCTGAGTCGCAACGCTTATACTCAATCCATTGTGGACAGCATATTAGAAGTCTCCTGTTCCGGTGTCTAGTGACTGATTCTTGCGTTAATACTTTGGGGAGAGGGGGGACGCAATACTGAAACATCCATGTCAGATACATTTGGAGGATGTTAGGTAGCTGGGAAATCAAAGTAGAAATTCAGTGGGGTTTAAAGTTCTGAAAGGAGGAAGTATTCCAGTTTGTGTAATAACTTTTTGGGTTTTTTTCACGTGAAGTGTGGCTCTATTAACATTTGAATAGAGCCAAAATAGTAATGCTACAAGCTGTATCGGATTTGCCTGGTACATTTGTGACTTGAGCAGTGTTTCCAAAGTCTGTGGAATCCAAGCCTTCAGAAGAAGATGCATCTTTCTGTGTTTTGCATAGTGAGCAGCATAAATACTTGCAATACTCCCCCATTATGTCCAGAAAACTGGGAAATACTCCCCCATTATTAGGGAAGGGAAAATGGAAAAGATAAATGAAGAAGAGAGAGACTAGTGGTCTAATGGTGCCCATATTTCTCATGGAGCTATACTGAATAAAGCTGGTTACTAAAAACAAACCAAATATGTAGCTAGTACACGAAGCCCACATCATAGTTCTGGTCTTTCAACTAGTCACTAATTAACAAAAATGGAAATTTTCACTCTAGACTAGTTAACTTTTATGTAGCCGTAAACAATACTGGCATAAGAGCCATTGTTGGAAATGATTTTCGGGCTTCTGTATGAGAAGTTTGACACCCCTGGCTAAACATACAACTCCCCCCCCCCCCCCCCCCCCCCC
>NW_017729004.1:24045429-24056803 GCF_001723915.1 Gavialis gangeticus | reverse complement strand
CCCCCCCCCCCCCCCCCCCAATCTACTGCTGCTCTTAAGGTTTTGTATATTAAGTAAATTTTGAAACTGGCTTCAGTTAAAAACAACTACATCTTGCTTCTGAAACAATGTTTTGAGTATTGCAACAAAGTGGTGAAGGTATTGGGTTACTGCAGGCACTGCTTTCTTGCTGTGTCATTGGGATTAATCTGCCTTGAGTATATTTTCGAACCTTTATCTCCCTCCGCTGTATATATTCAGAGTATTTCTGTAGCTTGCCGTATGTTTGAACTCATTTCACTAAAGCCATTCCCACTGTTTCTGGGTATAGCAAAGAGATTTGGGCTGATAGCCAAACTGCTTCCTCAGTGTTGTTTGTTATATACAGACAATTTATTTGATTTAGTTCTATAATATTGATTGATTGATTGATTGATTTAATAGATCTTCCATGTTTGTTAATGCTGAAAGCTTAGGGCCAGATATGCTGCTAATGATGGGCATGAGTCTTGAAAAGCTACCTCAAGTGTTGAATTGGCTTTCAAATATAGCTGCTGTGCATGCTTTTAATTTTGCAACCCTTCCTTTTCTGTGCTTAGGAGGAAATGAGCAATTGCAGCCAGAAGGGCAAGAAGATCTACGAGAAGTGCTTAAGAAAACACTGGAATTCTGCTTATCTAGGTAAGTATAATGGTACTTAAAAGGATCCCTAGCTATCATCTCATACCTTTGGGATAGGTGGAATTCTTACAGGTTACCATCTCTAAAAACAAGCAAACTAAAGTGAGTGGGAAGGACAGGAATGATAGAGGAAATGGATCAGCAAAGAAATTCCAGAATGTTATGCTACTTGCATGATATCCTGTAGTTCAAATAAGATGTTATGGATGTAATACAGCAACAATTGGGTTCTGTAGATGGTGTTTATTCAGAAGGTCAGACTTAGATGATCAGTAATAATTCCTTCTAGCATTAAAGGTTGTGAATCTTTCTTAATTTTAATCCTGTTGTATTCACCACATCCCTATACACTTTCTCTATTCTGCTCTTTATTATTTAGACTTTATATTAAAACAGCCAAATAGGGTATGTTAGGTCCTCTAAGGAGAACTATGATATACTTGTCCATTCATTCCTGCCTTTCTATTTAGTTATCCCTCACTGTTTAAAAACAATGCCACCAGCTAAAAGCAGGCCTTTACCCTCACACCTTTTGTCTCACCACTTTTACTTGGTAATCCAGTGGGGAAAAGTGGAATTTTCAAGCCACTACATATTCAGGAGGAGAGAGTGTTTGCATCTTCCAGGCATGTTAATACAGTTAAGGGCTGAAATGCTTAATTGGCAGGAGTCATTCTAATCATATGACTGATGTGGAACAATGAGTATCAGATGGGTCTAATGGAAAATGAGTGAAAACGCTTAAAATGAAAATGCCCTGCAGGAATTTGCTTCTCACTAAATTTTGTATAATCTTTCATTATTATGTAGTTTGTGTGGCTTTTTAATAACCCTTTGTATCTGAGAGGAATGTTTTAATGTCAAACTGGAATAACTCCTTATTTTACTTCCCCCTCCCCAGAGAGAATCTGGCCAGTGACATGTACCTTATATCACAGATGGACAGCGATCAGTATGTGCCAATAATGACAGTAGCAAATCTTGATCATGTCAAGAAACTCAGTACTGATATGGATTTGATTGTTGAAGTGCTGAGATGTAAGTAAATAGCATGTTTTGATGGGTTTTTCTTACAAAGATATACTAAATGTTTACTGCTTAAAAACTAACGTGATGATCTGTAAGGTCCCTTCCAGCCCCTAACAACTATGAAACTGGATGAAACTATTTAATATAAGTCAACATTTTCCATTTTTCTTTAACTGTGACAGTTTTGCTTTATTACATTTGAGAACCAACCTGATTTAAGTCTGTACACTTAAAGCAACAGTCTAATTCAGATTATTTTCTTTTTGATCAAATATGTAGTGTTAGTTTCTTCCAGCAATACAAAATAATTTATTTTGCATTTTTTAAGTATTGTCCAACAGGTCCCTCTAGATGGGAATAGAAGAAGAACATAGACATTTGGTAGACCCTTATGGCTACATTATTAGAATAAAAGGAGTAAGAAACACAAAAGTGATGGATCACTACAGAAAGCGTAAACTAGGTGGCAATCTTGTTAAACTTCTGGCCTCATACTAGTTATCCAAGACATTTCTTGTTGCCTTAGATAAGGTGTCAAAGACATATTGCTGGAAAGCTTTTCAGCCTGAAATTAGAAACAACCGGATTAGATACTGACTGGATTAAGAGTACACAACATTAAAAGGTTTCCCAAATAATAGGTAGTAGGTTTCTTAATTCAGAAAGACATCTTTGGAGTATCATCCTGGCATAATCCTCTTGCAATGCATACTTCAGCTGTTTTTTCTTCTGGATTAACATATGTGACTTGGTCCCCAGTTTTCATGTGTAGACCCCCTGATTTACTGGTGATATGTCTAGTTGATGAATACTGCATTCTAGTATATCTCCTATTGGCAGTCTGCTGTCACTTTTTAAATGACTTTCAAAGCATATTTGAACATATGACAAGTTCAGAATATCTACTGATTATAATCAAGCTAGGCTGTGTGGACATACAACATTTAAATTTCAGTGACCTGAATATAATAGAGGCAACTTCATAGTTCTTAGGCTTTGGTTAACAAGAGCTGGCTGGCACTGTTCTCTGTCCTTTGGAAAAATGTACTTGCATTTCTGAACAGCAGCCTTTGGGGCCAGTTGGGTAAGCAGTATTGGCTGGCTTTAAAAGGGAGTCTCAAATTTCAGAACCAAAAGTACCACTTTTCTGTCAGTTCACAGGTGACCCATTAGTCTTGCCCCTAACTTAAAGAAGACCCCTCAACAGCTGCCTTATGAGTTTGCAGTCTAACAACATAGCTGCACTTTAAAGATCATTCAAAATCTAGTAAAATCAACATTAAAGGCCAACACTAACTTCTGGGGCTTCACATCAAAATCTCCTAGTCTGTGATAGTGTTGTATTAGGTTACAAGAACTATGAACAGAGGTCATCTGGCTGCCTTTCAAAGGCAGGGGTAACTTTTAAATGTTGTTAAGTACCAACACAGTCAAATTTCAAAGCATTAAATGAACTTTATCTAGAATATAGGCCAAACCTTGGGAATTCTTTTAGAGTACATGCTGCTTCAGTTAGTTTTCTAAAACTAAATATTTCTTTCCTTTTAGCATTGCCTTTAGTCCAAGTGGACGAGAAGGGAGAAAAAGTCAGGCCAAATCAGAATCGCTGCATTGTGATTTTACGTGAAGTACCTGAATCTACTCCCATTGAAGTAAGCAATTTTAGTTCAGTAACACCAGACTACACTTTACGTTCTTGACCTGGGAGTTGACACCGTCCAACTGTCAAAATATACCGTGTGGATCTGTACCTGCTTTTTTTTTATTGAGTTTCTAAATTGGCTTATTGGGCCCTTGGTTTACAAAGGCTGTCAGAAGGACCTCTATGTTCACTTTTTTTTTAAATGTATACTTCAAAAGATATTACAGTAAGATCTATTACACAAATGTATGTAAAGGGCAAAAATGCCCTCAGTTGGCTATGCTGAGTTGAGACCATATAGAAACACTAATAGACTCAACTGTTGGTCCTTCTCCTCTGCCACAATTTTTGTGCTTGGGGACTTGTGAGGTGATGACAGTCTCGTCACTAAGTTCGCAGAGTACTTCTCTGTAGGCCTCTTTTTTTTTTTTTTCTTTCCACTTCCTTTCTTCCTGAGACTCTTTTCACTGCTGTCCACTTTGATCAATAAGCTCCTAAGTCTCTTGTTCTGGGGTACAAATTGCAAGCGAATGAAACAGAGGAGGAAAACTTTTGAATGGTTCCACCTCCCACTAAGGTGTGGAGCTGATCCACATGAGGTACTTCATGCTTCAGCAACATTTCCAGTTTGGTTGAGGCAGTAAGCTTGATGTATGCAAGGGTATTGGAAGCAGTGATCTGAATTGAACAGGTAGTCATGGGGTATGGAGGAAGAAAACAAATGTTTTGGATTGCACGTGGAATTTCTGCATACACTGAATGCCTCTATTAGGCATAGCATTTTGAAACGGATTGGACTCGAGGGTTAGCAGGTAGACTAAAGAGAAATGATTGAACAGTAGAGGTATCCCTAACTTCTTTAGCTTGGGGACGAAGTACACGTCATCTTCATTTTCAGAGAGAAAAGTAATGTATATTGAAAGGAATGGAATTCATACTGACAGAAAAGTCCAGTTGAAAATAAGACTAGGGCACAAAATATAAAAACTTTAGGCAAAGGAAGAGGAGGGAAAACTAACATAAAATATTGAAATCTCTCGTTTAAAAAAAAATCAGTGTTCCAGTTAGTCTGTAAAGCTTTGCATATATTCCTTGTTAAGCAGACATTTTTCTTGCTGTCAGTCATTTGGAGATTACAGACATACTAGTGCTAAAGCTGCAAAGGTTTACTCTTGAGTACTCATAAAAGAGTGACTTTTTGAAATATCAGAAGCAAAGAGTTTGTCAGTGAAGTTGGTAACAACTACAGGTTTGTGCAACTGCAAGTAACTTTTCAGTTGAGTGGCTGGTGGAGCGAAGTTGACCATACTGTGGTAAACGTGCCATTGAGCCTTTGGACAAACTGGTTCTTGGATTTCATAGACTTTTTTCAGGTCACAAGGGACCTTAGTAGATCGTGTTTGACCCCCTGCCGTAGGCAGGAAAGAGTGCTGGGGTCAGATGACCCCAGCTAGGTGCTTGTCCAGTCTCCTCTTGAAGACCCCAAGGGCAGGGGAGAGCACCACCTCCCTTGGAAGCCCATTCCAGATCATGCTAAGGGTTACCAGAAAGAAGTTCTTGATGTCTAATCTCAGTCTGCTCTGTCAGTTTGTTGTTATTGTTTCTTGTTACCCCAAGTGGTGTCCTGGTAAATGGGGGTGCTCCTGTGCTGAGCCACCTACCTCACTGTGCCCAACCCACCTTCCAGACTGAGTGCCTCCCTGGGGGTGCCTCGCATCTGGCTGACCCCCTTCCTGGAGCACACCCGCTAGCCTCGGGGTAGTGCCACCACCACTCAGGGTCTGGCCTGCTTTTGGCACTGCCCCCTGGGAAACACAGGCCTAGTAGCCCTTGAGGGTACGTGGCCTCAGACTGAAGCACAAATAGTGGTCTCCCTTAGTCAGCTGAACCAAGGAGACCCCAAAGCATAATCTAGACCCTCTCCCAATAAGTCTTTCACACTAGGTACAAAGGAGAACTTTATTGGTTACAAGGAGTAGGTTTGGAATAGGGTACAGGGTAGAGCAATATCAGAGAAATACCATGGAGCAAAGAGGGTGGCTGGGTAGCCTTTGATCATGCATCTGAGTTACTGCAAGCTATATATCTAGTTCTCAGGTAGCTTACTCACAAGAATCATCCAGAGGCAGGTGGAGAATCCCTCTGGAGGCAGGCAGCTCATTGATTGTGAGTTTCAAGAGAGAGAGCAAGTTTCAGAAGGTCCAGCTTTTCTCTCTCTGCAAGTAACTTTTCAGTTGAGTGACTGGTGGAGCAAAGTTGACCATACTGTGGTAAATGTTTTTCATCATGGCTGCTGCCCCTCCTCCTGGGCAGTCCTTAACTTATATAGCCTTTATGACCTCATTTACCTGGTCCAATGGAAGCCAGCACCTGTTCACTGCCAGCCAACCAATTTGAAATGCATCACTGGTTGCTGGGCAAACTGGCAGGGTCTCTAGCCCCCTCCCAGTTAGGTTGGCATTGTTTAGAGCAACAGGGAGTGTAAGCCCCTCACTCAGGTATGTGATGCCAGTCACATAGGTAGAGGGAGCAGGTTTCCCCCCTCCCTCAAGAATGTATCCAACTCTGGTTACCTAAAGAGATGAGATGTCTGCCCTCTGCAGGGCCCATATTAACCAAATTGTCACAGAGCAGAGTTTCTGGGGAGAGACAGAGGTAGCCTTCTGACGCACGGAGCATCTCCTATTCCTTGCTGCCCC
This sequence comes from Gavialis gangeticus, assembly GCF_001723915.1. Lineage (NCBI taxonomy): Eukaryota > Metazoa > Chordata > Crocodylia > Gavialidae > Gavialis > Gavialis gangeticus. Next base: position 24,050,773 of record NW_017729004.1, on the reverse strand, counting down.
CAATGAATTTGTAGACGGCCACAAGATCACCTCTTAGCCTTTTTTTGCAGAGGCTGAAGAGATCCAGGTCCTTCAATCTCTCCCCGTAGGGCCTTACCTGCAAGCCCCTAACCATATGAGTAGCCTTCCTCTGGACCCTCTCAAAGTTATGCACATCCTTCTTGAAGTGCAGCGCCCAAAACTGGATGCAGTACTCCACCTGCTGCCTTAGCAATACTGCGTAAAGGGGAAGTATCACTTCCTTGGACCTGTTCTTGATGCACCTGCTAATGCATGATAGAGTTCAGTTAGCTTTGCTTGTCGCTTTGTCACATTGACAACTCATGTTCATCTTGGTGTCTGCTGTGACTCCGAGATCGCTTTCTGCCCCTGTATTACGTAGAAGTAATCTCCCAATCTATGTGTGTTGGTGATTCTTTCTCCCTAGGTTCAGCACTTTGCACCTAACTTGGTTAAACTGCATCCTATTCTGTTCTACCCACTTTTCCAACCTGTCCAAATCTGCCTGAATCCGTTCCCTGGCCACCCGTGTGTTTTCTTTGCCCATAATTCAGAGTCGTCCACAAATTTGGACAGGGTGCTCTCCACGCCCTCATCCAAGTCACAGATAAAGATATTGAACAGCATTGGGTCCAAGGACCAAAACTTGGGGGGACCCCACTGCCCACATCTTTCCGGGTCGATACCGATCTGTCCACCAACACTCTCTGGGTACATCCCATAAGCCAATTTGCCACCCACTGAACCATATAATCATCTATGTCACAGCTGCTTAGTTTGTTTATAAGAATGGGATGACACTCTATCGAAGGCCTTTTGAAAATCCAAGTAGATGACGTCTACCTTGACTCCTGCATCTAAGCTTTTTGTGACCTGGTTGGAAAAAGAAACAAGGTTAGTCAGGCAGGGTCTACCTGCTATGAATCCATGCTGGGATGCTTGATGCTACTGGTTTAGCTTCTCGGTCTGTAAAACAAAGTGGAAATTCTTTACTTCAGGGGAAATTCATGTAAGTAATTTTGGAAAGGGTTACAAGAGGCAAAGATTTTTTTTTTTTTTGTGGTATCTTTTATTAGCCCACCTGTGTAGGTGCAAGAGCTGTTGGACCAGCTTCAGGCATCAAGAGCCCTTTGAAAAGAGTTTTAACTTTTTTCTGCAAGCATGTTTGTTATTTTTGAGGCAATATAAATCCGGACATTCTCAAACAAAGTCCATCTAAATAGCTTGTCCCTCCTGTGTTAAAACAGTACCAAAAAAGCAGAATCTTATGTGTATGGCTGTGAGAGTCTAATGTTACATCTCCCTGTTAATATATTAAGATGACCTATGACAGCAAGCATTACTGCAGGTATTTTTTAATCTCTGTTTCCTACTCTTGCAAATTGATGAGCATGTTATTTTCTCTTCAGGAGTCCTGCACTCAAAGTTCAGTACTTCACAATGACTTCTGTTTTTACTGACCTGTTTCCCCCAACCTCTTCTTAGGAAGTAGAAGCACTCTTCAAGGGAGATAACTTGCCTAAGTTTATCAACTGTGAGTTTGCCTATAATGACAATTGGTTTATTACATTTGAGTCGGAAGCTGATGCGCAACAGGTAAGGACTTGTAAAATATCAATGTGCAACTATTATTCAGCATTTTACATTGTTTAAAAAGGTTCAGGGAAACAAAGGTATGGGAGAAAAATCAGTTTGTCCATAGGCTGTATTTCTGTGGACATGTCAAGGAAATAGAGTTGTCTTCCCAGTTATTAGTTATAATAGTTTGAGTTTTAGCTAAATGTTAAAATATATTCTGCATGCAGAAAGTGGCTTCATTTCAGAAACTGCGTTACTACTGAAAATGTTCATGCTCTGAAGCGCATCTTGAGGAGTCATCCTATCTTACCAATTAAAATTGTGGTGTAAAATCATTAAAGCTCTTTTGTGATGATAGAAATTAAGTTTAACTTCCATTTACTGTGTTTATCTAGTAGTTAACTCAAATTAGTGTTAGCAGTACTTGAACTATTGCTGAATTAAACTCACCAAAACTTCAGTGCATGTTTTCTCTTAAATCATTAAATATCCAGTATTAAAATTTAAAATTTTTTTTTATAAGGCTTACAGATACCTTAGAGAAGAAGTGAAAACTTTCCAAGGAAAACCAATTAAGGTAATTTAAAGCTATTGGTGCTGAATTTATTTACTGTTAAGACGACAAATTGATGTACTTAAATAATCTAATCTGCTTTTCAGGCAAGAATAAAAGCAAAGGCAATAGCTATAAACACATTTTTGCCAAAGAATGGATATAGACCTCTGGATATGAACCTCTACACACAACAGCGTTACACAACATCCTTTTATATACCTCCAGTATACAGTCCCCAACAGCAATTTCCATTGTACAGCTTAATTACCCCACAGACCTGGTCAACTACGCACAGCTACCTGGATCCATCATTGGTAAGTCTTGTGGAGCCTGAGAAGAGTTTGCCCTTGAAGGAATTACATAGCATTTCAGTTCAGAGGACTGGAGGTACTGTCAGAATCAGTTTTGCTCTTCAGAATCAAAAAGGGGTTCTCAGGTTGTTTCTTCTTATTTAATTAGAAGTGGCAGCTATTTTATTCTAGGGATTATACATTGAAGAACTCTTTTATTGGAGAATATTTTTCCAAAAGTGGTCTTAATAGCTTGTGTGCGTGCATGTAAAACTCAACTTCACTCATGTGCTGAATGCACTTACCAGTATTTGAGAGGAGATAATGATGGATGTTATTCTTGAAAGAAAAAGGATTTTGCTATTAAAGTGTGGGGTGGCCCCATTCAGCATATACTGATTTGGACTTATTTAGTGCAAAGTATTTTTTTTTTTTTTTTTAAAGAAAAACTTTGCATCTCAGGTTTTACTTCAATATTTGCATCTTTTACATTGCTGACAAACAGTTGTTCAGCTGATTTAAAAGGTGACCTGCTTTCTGTATTGTATGATGGTCGCTGTTCTGCTTTTCTTTGTCTGTGTGACACTCATTTGCTAGCGTAGTTTTTGTGCGCTCTAGTGGAGTGGAAATGCTGTTGTTTTAGAGGAAACGGGATGAGATTCTTACATGTGGGAACACTTCCCAGCAGATCTGTTGTTACTTGAGATTAGAAGAAACTAGGGTAGCAGTACTCAAAATGAGAGATTTTTGGCAAGGGATTAAAGTGTCCTTGAACCAACTTTATGTGCATTGTAAGGCAAGATCATTTAAAAAGTTGGTGTGCTAAACGTACTTGCATCTAGGGAAGGCAGCCAGGTACTTTGCTGTTGCTGCTAAAGCATGTTTGGGAGGAGGGGCAGGGGGTAGAAAATAGGGAGGAGATGTATTTTTTTTTTTTTACGCTGGGTCAGCCCAGGAGGTTACTGTTCTCATTACAGTCAGCTAAAAATGAATTTGAATTTGTCATGTGAACTAAGGGCTTAAAGGACTCCCCTTACTAAAAAGCTATGAACAGTTGGGCAGGAGCTCATTAAATAGTCATCCCCTCACAAATGGATTACCTTCATTTATTGGACCCACAGGCTTGAAAATGGTCAAGGTAGTTGCTCTGCTTTCATTATTCTTGGATGCACAGCTCTATAAAGTTGGCTTTTTGGAATAATGCTACAAAAACCCTAATGCCACATCTCAGAAAGATGCATCACACTTTGTGAAATGCTATAATTAAGTCATCTTGTAATTCTCTGCATTTAGATAGGGGAAGAAAATCACCGTTAATTGCAGTTAATATATGCGATTAATGCTGAACAAATTAGTGCATACATTTTTGTAATGCGCCTTAATCACACGCATCCATTTTGACCGGGGTGGGCAAACTATGGCCTGTCCCGCACCTCTCCAGACTTGGCCTGGTGGAGTGGGCCAGCTCCAGACCAGCCAGAACCCGTGCTCACAGCCCTGATCCTGGCCCACCCCACACCTGCTCCAGACCACACTGAGCAGTGGCAGCAACTGGGCAGAAGCTGCTGCTTGGCACCAGGGAAAAGCGGCCCCTCCCCCTTGCTGCTGTGAGGCCCTTGTTGCAGGCGCCCTGGAGCCTGTGCTCGGGCTGCCTTGTGGCTCATCTCCACCACTGTCGCTGCTGCTTCTGGGCCACCCAGTGGGGGCAGTGGCAGCGCAGAGGAGCTGCAGGGCATCCTGGGCACTGGTGCTGAGCAACTGCAGAAAGAAGCACCCAGCAGTGGCAAAGGGGAGGGGATATTTGTCCCCCACACTGAGCAGCAGCTTCTCCCTGGCCGTTGCCACTGCTTGATGTAGATGGGCTGTTTGCACGGGTTCGGGCTGGTCTGGTCCGGCCGGCGCAATTCTGGAACCGGGCGCGGGGTGGGCCAGGGCTGGGGCTGTGCGCTGTTGGTGATGGCAAGGGAAGAGCTGCAGGGTACATGGGCTCCAGGCTGTTGCAGGTTGGGGGATGCTGACTTTTGTTTAACTGTGTGCAATCAAAATCATGATTAATTGCAACTATTTTTTTTAATCTCGCCAATTAATTGTGATTTTTTTTCGATAGTTTATCAGCCCTAGCAAAATTATTATGGAGGGCTTAGGAAGTGTAGGAAGGGTAGCTGAAATTGGGGTACTTGCTTTAAGTAGGTTATCATTGGAAATGTATAACACTTTTTTTAAAATATAAAACAATGGTTTTAATTAAATACTCTCTGCTAAGGGCTTTTCCAAAGGAAGGGAACTGCTCACTTAGTTTCCCTTAAAGAATGGTTTGAAATAATCTAGATATCTCAAGCTTGCCTCTTGTTCAAAGCAAGTTCAATGCAGTAAGATTGTCAACGTCATTTTCTGATTTCTTTATGGAGTAGTGCTTGGATGACATGTTTTGCAAGCATTTCAGAGCAAGTCTTTTCACTGAAAATGTACCCCCAAATAGACTATATTTAAACTAGTGGTTCTTGACCTTTTTTTAGATTTATAGCACCCCTCAGAAAATGCCAGCTCTTAGTTTTCATTCATTTTTTGACTCCAGAAAAATAATAAAGCAAATCTGTCACAAGGAATTCAGACCACAGAAGGTCAGACTGATGTTAACACTATAGATAGCTATTTGAAATTTCTGTGAATTATGCTTGCACACCAAAGAGTGCTAATATTGCATGGCACCCCACAGCACCCTGGAAAGGATCTCGGGGCACTCCGGAGTGACACAGCATACTGGTTCAGATTCACCGGTTTATATTTTTAAGGAGCTAATTCTGAATCCCAGTCTACTGGACTCTGACCCCTTGATTTGTGCTGACATTGCCTGAAATGTCACCTGAAGAAGACTGGTGACTGCTTGTCTGTGCGATTTTTTTTTTTTTTTTTTTTTTTT
>NW_017729004.1:24035393-24045360 GCF_001723915.1 Gavialis gangeticus | reverse complement strand
TTGGGGTTTTTTTTTTTTTTTTTTTTTTTTGCACCTGTTTTCCATTAGTGACACTACTTGATTTTTCCAAACACGAGTGTGTGTGATGTTAGTGTTAAGCTATCATAATAGCTGTTCAAAAGGGTTTTATTTAATCCTCAGCTTGTCTCTGTGATGCTTACATGAACTGAAATGTTAATAACTTGAATAACTGGATAACTTGAAATAACAAGACCATATCAATTATTTCTTTTGTAGTAAGCATGACAAGAAAGCAATTCCATTTGTACTGTTTAGGCAGCCCCAAGATATTTGTGTTTTGATGCTAGTGAACTTTAGAAGTAACATTTCTACTTTTTAATGTAGCTTAACTTTTTTTATTAAAATGAGGGATGTCTAGGTCTGAGGTAAGGGAAATCTCTAAGTGCTAAGAATAGGGCAATTTGTCTGAAACTTAAGTAGGACTTTGACATGGCACATCCTGTTATATTCACGTATTCTCTGGGGAGCAAGGCAGGTAGTGATTTCATATATAAAGTGGTGGGGTACGGCATGAAAAAATCAGTGGGTCCTAAAGCAGACAGTTGTCATTTTTAGGCAGAATTTTAATTAGACCCTTCAGAAGCCAGTGGAGGAGAATTCTCACAAACTAGATTAAGTGAAGGAACTTATGGGGAAGAAACTAGTATTCAGTTGTCTTGTAGTATTTAACAGTAAAAAGTACTTCAAGTTTGATAGCGTCTGAGATTTTAATGAGACTTTGGTAGCCTTTCCCTTCTGCCCCGGCTCTGGTGTTATCTGGCTTGAGAGTTCAGACTGCTTAGGGCAGGGTAGCTGTCTTGTCAGTCTGTAAAGTGCCGATGCATGTTTATGATGTAGTAAAATAGAGGAAACTCTAAACCATAGAATTGAGACTAGTGGATCAACATTTAAAATGTCTCGGGATACTGTCTCTTGACCGTGCATATGGATGGATATTGTGAAGAATAACGTACAGATGTTTAGAGCAGAACTGAAGTTCTCATTCCTTACCTTTTTAAAGAACCATGGAACAAGACCACATGGGATTATTTTTCATGACCATTTGACGATCAAGACCTTTATTACAACGCATTTAATTCTCTGTTTTGATTGTATTCTGTGTAATGTACAAATGTAGGAGCATGTGGTGTCTTTTTATTATTATTATTCTGTAGGTAGCACCGTTTCCAAATACTGGATTTATCAATGGGTTCACATCTCCAGCCTTCAAGCCAGCTGCTTCTCCATTGGCTTCCCTCAGACAATACCCTCCCAGAAACAGGCAAGTTTAATCACATTTTTAAAGCAATAAATTTTTAATATCAGGTCTCCACAGGTTATTCGAGCCTAAAAAGAAAAGAGAGCAAAATCAGTCAGCTTGAAAATCACTAAGTTAAATTTGATAAAAGACTAAATATTGCTGGAATGTTCCATTGTGTGTGGCTTTTTAATGCATACGTGTTACACATGGTAAATAGTCTGTCTGGTAGCTAAGAACTGGTCTGCTATCCACAGGACCAGAGAGATTGGCTTCCTCCCCTTCTGTGCCAAGGTCCTATAGAAAAATGACTGTTTTGTATAATGCAGATTATTACAACTTTTGGTCTGGGCTGGCGGTTGCTTCAGGAAAGATTCCAAAACGAACAGTCTCAGGATTCATCCCTGGCTGTGATTTACGTTTGCACAATGATGACAGTGATTCACAGATTTAGGCATGTGACATGTTTAAGCTTAAAATAGTTTTGATCAAGCCCCAGTTGAAAATAGAAATTCAGAGGTTCCATTTTGCTGCAAATAAATAGTTGACATAACTTTTCAAAAGGAAAGCTTTTTTAGTGGGAGTGATCTGTTGATAAGCATTTATGTAAGCATGTAACAAACAGCTGAGCAGTTCAATGCACAGACTAAAGCGTCACAAGATCTGTCATAAGTATACATTTTAAAATGAATATTACTTCTTCACTTTGCAGGAATCCTAGCAAATCACATATACGGCATACAATACCCAGTGCAGAAAGAGGACCTGGGCTTCTTGATAGTCCTACAATATTCAACTTTTCTGCTGATCGTCTAATAAATGGTGTCAGAAGTCCACAGACAAGGCAACCGGGACAAAACAGGACACGAATGCAAAATGCTGCTACAAGTTATACCAAGAGGGATATAGGAACCGGACGAATGGAACAGACTAATATTGACTCGTCCCCTGGTTTGGGTAGGGGAAGGTGAGTCCTTTTAGCTATTTATAGAACTACCTTACGGCATTGTCTGCTTCTGAATGTGTCTTGGTAGTCCCAAGAAATTCCTTTCAAAGAAAGCACAAATGCTACCTTCAGTGGGGTTTTTTGGGTTTAACCATTTTTTTTTTTGAGAAGAGGGGAGGAGAGAGAAGAGTGTGTTGGTTTTTTGGTTTAGGTTATTTTTGTTTTGTTTTTAATGGTTGCTGTGACTTTTTTCTCAATGAAACTAAAACTACAGTAAAGAAGTGAATACAGAAAGTGATGAACTTGGAACAAATCCAGAGGAAAACTTCAATTTTCTCTAAATTTGCTCATTTGTTTTAATAGTACATTAATGGTAAACAGTGATGGGTAGGTCCTGTGATTGTAAAAAAGTTGATTCTCTAATCTTTTTGACCTAGAAAAATATTTCATTTTAATTTTGGCTCAATCAAAATGATTTCTTCTAAAGTTATCTACCTAATGTTACGTGGCTTTTAATGTGCAGGACTGTGGACCTGGTTCAAAGTACTGTGGCTTTCTTAAATGGCTTGCTGAAAGCATCACTTTAGTGGCAGGTCTACTTATTGCATAGTCATATTTGCTAGTTATGTAACAGTTTTTTTCCTAGGTTTTTCATTATAGGCAGGTCACCTAAGTACATTCTAGTTAGCACATATAGTTAATTTCATTAGCTGAACCAACATCACCAGGTTCTCCATGCCCTTGTTCAAGTTGGCAAAGAAAATGGGATAGCAGAGCTGATTTGGGACTGCAGGATCTACTGTCGGGGAATAAGAGAAAAAAATCCAGCTTGAATTCTAGTTTCCAGATCCCCTTTTTCAGGCCTGGAATTGGAGAAGCCAAAACTGAGCAAATCTGAACAGGGAAGGAAGCTCCCAAAACACTAGACTTTATGTATTTAAAAAAAAAAACTTTCCAGGATTATTTCAGGGTAGCTTTCTTTCTGCCCCTATTTTAGCAGGGTTTTTGCATCTATAAACAACATGATTAGTAACTTTTAATGGGTTTTGCAGAAGTCATGAGTCAAATTTGTTAGCCTTAAAATAAAAATGAGAATTCAAATGAAAAAGCTACAAATCCCGTATGTTGATTTAACTTGTACTGTTGTATGCAGAGAAAAGTATTGGGAGGTGTGATGAGCTTGTCAACCTAGATACATTTCCTTTAAGAAAACATGATTTTTTAACAATGCAACAAAAAAACTACAACTGCTAAGTTGTTTAGTTGTAATGAGGCTTTTTTTTAATTTTGTCCCCATAATCTGTCTTTTAAAGCCGTGATATCATGCAGTATTCTGTTTTAAATGAGGATGAGTGTAATATCAATTCATCATTTTTTTTCTTTCAATTTCCTTCCTCCCTAGACACATTTTCTGATTGTTTTCTTTTCCTTAGGAAAAATTCATACGGTTATCGGAAGAAAAGGGAGGACAAGTTTACAGTAAGTTTTTTGTTTGTTTTTGTTTTTGTTTTTTTTAAATCATACCTAGTCTATAATTAAAACATAAATGAAATATGGGTAACAAGATAATGTCAGATTATCTGGAGTAAGTGACAGGGCTTTAACAAAATACTACACAAGAAAACATGCTTTTACTATTGTTAACTAAAGATATTAGTTTAATATTTTTTCAAAGGAAATGTCTCCTAAATGTACTAAATGAACTATATTATAGATAATAGACTGCTAAGGCAGAAGGCTGAGGAAAAAAATTAAAATGAGGATTTGAAAATGGTATGTAACTCCTCCCCACCATTAATTCTTACCAGTAATAATAGTAGTTTAGCGGAGTGCCCATACATCCTTTATCAGATAAGGTAAACACAAAGGTGTTTTAAAGTTCAGAAACTACTAACTTGATACTTGAAAATCAAAAAACTATTCAGCAATTAGTTTGTGCACTATAAATAAACTGGAACCCTTGTTAAAACAAGGCAGAATTCTTGTTATAAAACGATCAACTTCCATTGAAGAATGGAAGTGGAGAGGGATGAAATGAGGTGGATCTTTGGAGGGACCATCACAACAGAAGCACTAAGCTCTGTGGCTAAGATATAGTAGTGGCACCTTTCAGTGATAGAATATAAATCCAGTGCCCATCTGTAAAAACTTGAGCAAGGTTTTAATATTGAGGGACAACCCTATTAAAGGTTACCATAACTGCTGTTGTAGTTTGGAATATTATTCACTTAATAGGTCTCACTATTGAAAAAGAGTTTCATCTTTGAAAAGTCTGGTCTTACTGAATAGAAGGGGTTTTTTGTTTGTTTTGTAGCTCTACCTGTATAGGACCTGAGATTTTTTTGGGTCAATCTTAGACCCAACTACCTTTCCTTCAGTTTGCCTCACTCGCATGTCCCCATTTGGCCACTATTTCAACACAGTCATGTAGCATATGATGGCAAGGACTACTTCCTTCCCCATTACTTGTTGAGGACCTTCATTGAAAAAGTAGTACTTGTCACATAAGTTATGACCTTTTCAGTGTTCCTTGCACTATTACACTTGAGGCATTGATGCTTCTGTTGAATTCCAGTATATTCTAGATAGCAGTGTTTGCCTGGATCCCTCACAAGAACACGTAACAGGGGATCTGGTCTCACTGCCTTTGGTTCCTTTCTAATTGCTAACAGTCAGTGAGCTAACTGCACTTGGCATCCTTGCTGTTTTAGTTCTCCTGCCCTTTCAGAGGCTATTTCATTTTTAGTTAGGCAGCTTTGTCATGACAGGTTTCTTTAGCTCCTTTGTTTTCCTAGCTATATACATCAGACATGCAGGCATTACCCAAAGGGGGAAGGCTCCTCGGACCTCATTGGACTCTCCAGATTGTATGTATTTTACATTCAGCAGTTGTCAGAAGATAAAATACCGAAACTGTGCAGAGAGTCAGGGCCAGAATCCAGGACTGCCTTCTATCCTCCTAGCTGAGTACTAGGCTGTAGTAATGTATGCTCCCTGGTTCCCTTAATCTTGCATTCTTTGCACAGTAGTGGATAACTTCAGTGGAAAGATTGATTAAGGTACTCTTCTGCAAGGGTGACCCAGCTGGTAGGGTCTGAAACCCATTTCTGTTTCTGGGAGAGTGCTCTAAAGCTTAAACTTTTTCATTTAAAAAATGAAGAGCATCACTACCAGCCTAATCCTAAAAGGAGAGACTGCGCTCAGGTTTTCTTGGAAGAATATATGCAAGTGTTTCTTTGGGAGAGGATTTGGGATCTGGATCCCAAGTGGATAGAGGTACTGGTCAGCAGCTCTTAAGCAGTTCTGGAAAGGATCAAGATTTAAAACATGCCCCAGTCCTCTGTTCCCTATTGGCTAGCTCCGTTCAGTATGTGGACATCTTGGATTTGCCACTCCAAGGCACTTAATTGCTCCTAATCACTTCATAGACATCTGTATCGCCTAATTCTGGCTTCTGGATTCCTATCCGAGGGCCAGGTCCAAATATTAGATGTTGTGCTACCTGCATTGTCAGTGGGTCAGTCCTTTTGTTGCATGTAGGTTTAACTCTGTCATTAACACTTGCACTGGCTTTTGGCCACGAAACCCCAGTAGGACTCGGAGCCTTTGTCAGCTCCAAAGCCCTCGTGTACCTACTCTATTAGAGATTTCTGAATGAGTATCTTTGTACTAACATCTTCCCATCAGTTCTTATATTCACATTGAGGTAATTGCATTACCCAGGTCTCATTCTGTAATGCACCACTTATTTGTGAAAATGGTTAAAACTTTAGATCTGGTGCCTCCAGCTTGAAACAGCCCAACACTCTTTTTGTTTGGAGATTTGTTTTCAGTTACTAGTGTCGGTGCTTTGTTTCTGAAGAAAGGCCACAAAGAATGCTTTTTGAAATAGTCATCCACTAATACTGAGACACAAGATTTATTTCACTGTTTTGTATGTGCAGTCAAGTGCATTTTGGTATCTGCCAAACTTCCAGAGAGGAATATTTTAAATAAGTACATTTAAAAAAAAAAAAACAACTATCTGACCAGTACTAGGGCTACATAGTTTTGGCAGTATTGCTCTCATTTCTGTTTGTATTGGGCCCTTTTACTGCATCTCTGCCTTGGTGCTGAAATACTGGTACTAGAGATCCAGGATGGTCTTGTGCTGCTTTCATCTGCTTTATGATCTTGCCACGATACTGTGTTTTCATGGGATAAACTTCAGCTCTGTTGCATTGTCAGAGCCACAAGTTCCACATATGCTTGCTTTCTAAGGTAAACATATATGCTGGAATCCAGACTTAATTTGTCTTGGATGTCAGATCATTTATGTTTGTATCTAAACTGTAATCCACACATCTAGTTTGTAAACAGTTTACTTGGTACCTATATTCATGATATATCTGTGGCTTCTGTAAGGCAGGTAACAAAGGAGACATTTACTTGATACTTCGAGCAGAGCCTTTTACATCATGGGTCATTTGAGTTGCATTTAAGCAAAGGTAACTCATGCCTATCAGGAAATTCCTATGTCCTATGAGGGACATTACCAAATCATTGACTTGGATATCAACCTTGTTTTCGATTATTCAAGGATGGCAAAAATCTATGGAAGATGAAAGCTCAATGTCAGATTTCTAGAATTGAAAGCTGTTGTCTAAGCTTTCGTCTTTTGATCAATACTAGATTTCTGTCCCAAAGACACTATCCTCTGGCAAACTTATTGAACTTTTTTTCTTTTTTGGAAGAGCATAAGTATCCGTTGGGTCTGAAGCTGGCAGTTTGTTATGCAAAGGAGTAAATATCAGATCTATCTCTACTACAAAAGAGCTCCCCTTGTCACCACCTCTGCTTCTGGATCAGACAAAGTAACTGTTTGCAAATTTCCCATTCTTGACCTTGAATTAGGAATTCACCTGATGTCTTATTCTGTTAGTTGCGATGTCTGCCAATTGGGTCAAATAGTCTACTGAAAACACCAGCTCTTAATAGGATGTTGGCAACTCGTTCTTCTAACATCTGAAGTCTTGTTAACATTTCTTTCTAACTTATATTTTTTGTTGTCAGCTTTGTAGTAGGTGTTTCTACTAGGGTTGGCAAGCCAGTCAGTTGACTGGTTAAAATATTCATAGATTGTAAGGCTGGAAGGGACCTCGGAAAATCATCAGGTCCAGCCGCCTGCACTAAGCAAGAAAGACAGCTGGGGTCAGGTGACCCCAGCAAGGTGACTGTCCAGTCTCCTCTTGAAGATTTTCAGGGTAGGTGATTGCACCACCTCTGGAGGGAGCTTATTCCACAGTCTGGACATGCTCAGTGTGAAGTTTTTCCTATATTTAAGCCTGAAACGGTCTTCCAGGAGTTTGTGGTCATTACTCCTGGCTTTCCACAAGGGTATCCTGGTGAACAGTTGTTTGCGAAGCCCTTGAAGTACTCCCCTGCTGTAGCGGTAAGTTGCTACCAAGTCCCTTCTCCGCCTTCTCTTTTTCAGGCCAAAGAGTCCCAGGTCCCTCAGCCTTTCCTCGTATGGCTTGCCGTGCAAGTCTCTGATCATACGGGTGGCTCTTCTCTGGACTCTCAATTTTTACCATGTCCTTGTTAAAATGTGACGCCTAGAACTGAATGCAGTACTCCAATTGGGGTCTCACCAATGCCAAGTAGAGCAGAAGAATCACTTCCTTGGTTTTGCTGGAAATGCATCAATTGATGCATGCCAGAATATTATTTGCTCTGCCGGCAACAGCGTCGCACTGCTGGCTCATATTCATACTGTGGTCTGTTATTACCCCAAAGTCCCTTTCATTCATAGTGCTGGTCAGTTTGACGCCGCCAAGCATGTAGGTGTGTAGGGGCCTGTTCATCCCCAAGTGGAGCACTTTACATTTCTCAGTGTTGAACTTCATCTGGTTCTGACTTGCCCTACTTGCCAGCCTGTCTAGGTCCCCCTGTATCTTTGTGTGACCACGCCTCCCCAAAACGTGGTGTCATTTGTGAACTTGGCCAGTGCGCTCTTCACCCCCACATCCAAATCATTGCTAAAGATGTTGAAACGTACTGGATCAAGGACCAACCCCTGTGGGACACCACTGGCCTCTTCTCACCAGGATGATAGATCTGTTCATTAGGACTCGGTGTCCTATCCCACAGCCAGCTTTGTTACCCACCTAACTGTCTCACAGTTAAGTCCACAATCCTCCAATTTTTTCACGAGAACATAGTGGGATACCAGATCAAAGGCTTTTTGGAAGTCAAGGTATACAGTGTCAACATCTTCTCTTATTCAGTTGGCAAGTTTCCTGATTGTAAAAGGAAATGAGGTTGGTAAGACAAGACCTGCCCACGACGAAGCCATGCTGGGTGTCGTTCAGAATCCTACCTTCTGCAAGCCTGTTGCACATAGACTCCCTTATGAATTTTTCCAGGATTTTTCCTTGGGATAGAAGTTAGGCTAATTGGTCTATAGTTATCCGGATCCTCCTTCCTCCCATTCTTGAAGGTGGGCATAACATTGGCCCTCTGCCAGTCCTCAGGGACCTCTCCAGAGCACCATGAATTTTGGAACAGTTTTTGCCAGGGGCTTCTCAATGACTTCAGCCAGCTCCTTCAGCACTCGTGGGTAGAGTTCATCCAGTCCTGCTGTCTTGTATATGTCTAATTTCTTTAATTAATCACACACCAGTTCTATGGCAACAGTAGGAAGGTAGTCTTTCCTGCCCTGCTCATTCTGTACCCTGTGTGGCATGATTTTCCCCTTGGCCTGGTGAAATACCGCAGCAACGTAGTCATTCAGGAGTTCAGCTTTCTCCTGAGTGTCGGTAACCAGCTCTCCTGAGTTATTGGGCAATGGCTCCATACTCTCATTTGTTTTTCCTCCTGCTCCCTACATACCTAAAGAAGGACTTATTGTTAACTGACTATATTTTTTTTGACTGGCCAAAGATTATCGTAATTTTATGGGGGGGGGGACTGCATTTTTTTGTAGTTTTCTTGACAGAAATACTATTTTTTTTTTATTGTTTGACACATTTCTTAATGGAAAACTTGTGCTTTTTCTGTGTATTATTTGGACATATTGGCAACTTTTGTTTATAATTTTATTCCTATTTTTAACCAGTCAACTGACCAAACTTTATCTGACCAGTCAAATACCCAACCCTGCTCTCTACCCAAACCTGATTCATCTTGGGTTAGCCTTTCCAGAAGTCAAGTAGCTCACATACTTGGTGAGAGTGTTCTTGGGAACTCGGATAGATCTAGTGAAAAACAATTACTGTCTATTGCTGTAAACTTTGAGAGAGTTCAAGTTTTGTCAGGGTTGTAATTTTTTTTTTATCCTCAATTCGAGCTCTCCACTAGCAATTGCTTTATGTTCATAGTTGTGCTAAGGAAATCTTGGTCTCTAACTTTCCTAGTTAGGAGCCAACTGTAGTATGCCTCTCTTCATTATAAAGCATCTACTTCAAGTTTTGGGGTCTCTTTCCCTTTACCTTGCTTCAGGGTAGGATATTGAGAGGCTTTGACTTTTAGGACTTTGGTGTGTGCCCCATATACACCAGCTGCTTAGGACCCTGCAGCTCAGTCTGTTTGAGGCAGCTCTGTTTCTCTCTGAAGCTCCTGTGAACAATCATAGTGAGTAGCAACACTCCTGAAACATTTTTATTTAGCAAGTAGAAGAAGGCATTCGAGAAGAGGGTTTTAGTTTGTTGGGGGTTTTTTGTTTTTTGGTGGCAGTTGGGGTGGGTTTTTTTTTTTTAAACAACTAACCTATATGTTTTGTATCT
>NW_017729004.1:24029761-24035382 GCF_001723915.1 Gavialis gangeticus | reverse complement strand
TTTTTTTTTTTAAACAACTAACCTATATGTTTTGTATCTTACCTTGGGTATCCCCATCCTGTAATGGTGACCCATGAGGTGCTCTTCTGCCAATGCCTTCCTGTGACCAAGGGTCTTAGTCTTGTTTCCCTTGATGAGATTTTTTTTTTTAAAACCCCTGTCAGCACTCTGTTCTTTAGGATGTATTTTCAAGAAGCATTAGATGTTGGGCCCTCATGTTCAAACCAATTTGGTAGGTTGTCTAGGTATGGAGTGAGAGAGCCCCCTGGTTTATTGTCCTTTATGACTCCAAGTGGAAGTGGCTTGTAGGCCACGACAAGCTATCTACTTCCTGTCTGACCCTTTCAAAATGGTCTCTGATTAGGAAGCACTTAAAGTGAACTACTATACTAAAAGCCAAACAATGTATATTAATGAATTAGTGCTGTACTTGTTTGTGCTGTGACTACTTCTAGAGCTCTACATGCTCTTTCGCTTTGGGGTTAGCTTTGTTTCACAGCTTTGTTTCAGTTGACCTGTTTGTCATTGTCATCTATATCGTACACTTAGGAAGAAGGCATTTCATATTCTCAACAAGACGTCTCGGGCCAGATGCCCAGCCCTCTAAACTCCTCATAGGAGAAATGAGATTTCATTGGTATCGTCATCCTCATTTCCTATCTGAAACCATCTCTAACAGACACATTTAGTGGCTTGTATTTCTCTGTTTTCTGTATCTTACGGCTCGCTTGAAATTCATTCATCTGAATGTATCAAAAGGTATCCAGCCAAAATGAAAGCAGTATCTTATCTTTTAATAAAACTTGCAAGGTTGTAGGCTGATGCTCTGCATGCACTTAAAGCAAAAACTTGTCCCTTGCTGGGTTGTCATGGAAAAGAGCGTAATTGTGGTCTCTAATGCTTCTGACCTGTCATCCAAACCTAATGCTGCTTTTGGCAGTTTCAGTCTTCTGTTCGCCTAGAAATCCCCAGCCCATCTTCTGAGGGCCTTGTACTGGAGTAATTGCCCATGAATCAGGTGATAGAGAAGCTGTTATTCTTGAAGTGTTGCATCTAATTTTTCTAATCTGCTACACACCTACCCCAGTTTGAAGTCTCTGGCTAAAGAATTCCCACATTAGGGAAGGAATGGAGGAGTATTTGGAACCAGCCCCGTTTGTACCTCTCCCTTAACACAGAGGAAAGGACCATGGATGAGTGTCCCTAATCTTGGTGGCTGTCAGTGTTCTCAACTCAGTGGCAGGAGGCACCGTGTTCACAAGAATGAATTGGCAGTCATGCTTTAAACAATTAACAGGAATTGACTTCCTTTACAGAGTGTCACCTTTTGGGGAACAAGTCTCAGAGTCAGTTCCTCTTCTTATCTGGCATCATTGCAGTTATGGAAAAGCTATTTCCTTGTTTGCAAGGCAGGATTGCAGCATGGAATCTTAGATTTTAGTTCAGTTGAAAGCTCATAAAAAAAATTGCACTTGCACACAAATCTTTACCCCGAATTGTTACCTTGTCTAGCTCTGACCTTTGTACAAGGACAACCTCTGTCTGCCTTGGACCACAGGTGCATTTGCTACAGGTTAACCTGAGGCAAGTCAGGCTCTTCTAGTTTGAGGGGAAAACAGTGCAAATGCATGACATAATCCCTAAAAGCAGTCTGACCCTGCCCTGGCAGTGGAAACCCTCTCCTGGATACAGTTGGTTGAGCTTTCAGATGCCCACAAATCAATGCAGACCTGTTTCTCTCTCGTTCAGGTGCGCATTGCAATCATCTTAATATAGTGAGCAGCATACAGTTTGCCCTAGGTTTATGCCCTAAGCCTCGCCTCTAACTGAAGCTATGGACAAGTAGACAATGTTGTTTCTGAGGAAGTGTTTTCTGTAATAACCGGTGTATTTTATAATTTCTGTAATATACTGTTGGGGTGTGTTTTAGAAATGTAGCTTGTATATACTGTTGCTACTGTTATCTGGGAAGTCCTTTACAGACTGTGATCTATGTACTTTTCAAAGTGGTGGCAGGAGAAAGCGTGTTGATACCCCATCACACCTGCTTTTGGCCTCTCACTGCAGTATGCCAGTTACCTTGCAATGCACATGACATCATTTAAATGCTGACTTGTTGTCTTTCTCTCCTGAGTGAAATGTTGTGCCCTAAACCTTATTTTATTTTGTATTCAGCTCAGTAAAAATACTCAATTACTAAAAAAGGAAGTACTGTACAGTATGAGATGCATATGTATGTCTGAATGAGCAGTTACAGTTTTCAAAATCTGCTATGCACACAGATTTTGTACCTGTATCTGTTTTGGATGGGGATGAGTTTTTTTTTGTCTATCAAAATAATTGTACTAGGACAACCACTAGTGTCATTATAGTTGGTTACAACTGCAAAATATGCTCTGTACCTGGAACAACTTCTGTCCTTTTGTGAAATGGAGACGCTGTTTCAGTGCAACTGGTTTCACGTATGGAGAATACTTGCTTAGCTATACTTGTATATTTAAAATGATGAAGCTTGCATTGGTGTACAAGATCTGTTCCACAGTGGCAGCACAGATTTTAATCGAAGGAGTTGCATGTTTTGAGAGAGCCAGTTGAGAATAAAAACACAAGGCTCTGACCTCTGCTATTTTAGGGCTTGATAATTTTGCACCAAACCAGTAATGTTCAATGTTTTGAGTCCTCTGATTTCCCTTCTGTGGTCTCATGGTAATTTCACCATATGCCACAATTCTATTGTAGAGAGGTCAAACACAGTCTCCGCCACCTCCAAAGCCTCCGTCTCCTAGTTTTGAACTGGGATTGTCCAGCTTTCCTCCATTACCTGGGGCTGCTGGCAATTTAAAGACCGAAGACCTGTTTGAAAACAGACTCTCCAGTGTGATAATAGGAACATCAAAAGAAAGAGTGAGTAGTCTCGAGTTTACTACTTTGCCACCAGAAGTGGATTGCATGCCTCTTGCTTCAGGTTCAGTTTTTATGCAATGACAACATGATTTAAGCAAAACTTCTGTGTGCTTTTACATAGGAAATGTCCATCAAATGTATAAGTCAGTTCATGTGTAACAAGTATCTTCAGCATTATCCTTGCTGTTCCCCTTGGCAGGAGCATCCATTCTTGCTGGAGGGCAACTTCAAAATTGTGGACTCTGTATGAATCAGCCTAACTCATTTTAATTGGCTGTTACTGATGTGGTTTCCTGGTTACATAAGATTTTTGTTTTTAATAGAACTGCATGTATTGATTTGCTTTCTGGTTGAAAATCAGTTTGTTTTTTTAAGCATGTATGAAACAGCTTCTAGTAGGTAAAAGGTATTGGAAAGGTAAAAATGTACTGGAATGTGAAGGAAGAGCCTTGAAAATCTCTATCTGCTGGGCTTTTCAGTTGGAAAGAGTTTGTGTTGCTCCACCATTCAGATCCAAGAGCAGTTTTACATCACTGAAGAACGCAAAAATATGTCAGAATGACTTGGCAACCACTACCTTCAAGCCATAGAGATGCAGTTCAAAACAGATGCAGGCTGCTCAGATTTCATCCTTAATTAGAACTTTGTTCCCTCTTCCATCTGCGGGCCCCAATTTATCCTCCATCAGGAGTGATAAAACTTTACTTGCTGCAAGCTGGGCTGTGCAGCTCACCATTAGCCCCCCTGCTAAACTTTAATACGATTGTGTATGCTTGTCAAAACTGTACCAACATTGTCGTGGTTGGTCCATAATAACAAATTTGGTGATGTAGTAGATAGTTGTGCTGTAATTCAAAACAATGTTGGCTGTAAAACTGGCCTACTTGACTCCAGGCATAGTTGCATCCTGCAGTGCAAGGATTATCCCCTTGAGTTAGAGATACTTATGTTGGGGACTCTCTGCAATGTCTGTATATCAAGGATGGGGGTGGGAAAGGAGTTGTGGCTGGAGAGGATGTAGTTACGGCCGTCTATTCCATAGTGAACCCTGGTTGTGTATTTGGTAGCTTGTAAGGACATCAGTGTAAGTTAAAATAGACTTAAGGTTTTTCTTCCCACTTGAGGTGGGAGCAGCCCTCCACCAGGCTCAGGGCAGTATAAAAGTGAGCTCTAAGCCACCTTTGTATGCACTCTCTCTTTATTTTTCCTAAGTGTGCTCTGGGTATTTTGACCTAAGCTGAGGATCCTGGCCCAGAGTATTATTAGAATATTTTACCCTTGTTAACTCCATTCTATAAAGTGTTTTTTAGCTTCCGTGCTTGCTCTACAAATGACTTCTGTGATCTTAAGCTGTAATACCAGGCTTTAGTTGTTAGAGCCATGGGCCAGTTTTCCTAATCTGGCAGCTATGTTCCATGTTTTATATTGTAGCTGGATGCAACAAGCCTACACTCTCTCCCCTGGAGGGGCAGCTTTTGTTCTGGATCTGGTGATCCTTTGACAATACAGTGTACTGCTGCACTGGTGGGAAGTGTCTTAAATTCTGACTTCTTTTTCTGATTTGGAATCACTGATGTTTGCAGGCCCTTTCTCTGAAAACAAGGGCTTTGTATGCTGTTCCCAACTGACATCCCAAGGATGCATTAATCAGCTCCCAAATAGGGGTGTTCCACCTTTTTTAGGATGTGGGCAAGGGGCCTTGAGTTGAAAGGGACCTGTTTGTAGATAGTGCTGGCTGTCATCTCAAGATCCCATTGCATATTTCAAAGATTCACAGCACTCCCCTGAAGTAGGGAAGTATTATTGCACTTGTTACACAGATGGATGAACAGGTGCACAGAGGCTGACTTTATATAGATTGCAGAAGTCAGTAGAAAAAAGGCAAGAATAGAACCCAGACTTCCAGTTTTTTCTCATCAGAACACAATACTTCCTCTCTAAATATAGCTGGGAAGCTATGCAGATGTTAATCATTCAGTCTTTGACCATAAAATTTTAGGCCTGAGTCATACAAAGTGCTGAGTTCTCTGGCACAGGGCTAGCACAGCACTTAATGCATGTGCATTAGTTGAAACTACTCTTATACTTAAAGCATGGGCACAAGTGCTTTACTAGTTTGGGGCCAGAGTGCTCTGCACACTGCATTTGCAAGCCTTCAAGTCACTTGGTTGTGTGCAGAGTCGTGTCTGCTCTGCTTCACTTCTAAGCTTCCAACTGCTTGCATGGCAAAGCTGCTCTTCAGTTTCAACAAAAATAAAATCCAAGATCTCAAGGTATGGACACCACAATGTGGCCACTTGGGAGGTCAAGTAGGGAGCACACCTGGCACACGCTTATTCTGGAAGGAATGCTATTCTCCATTCGAACATTCCTTCTAAGAAAGTCGGAAGTAAGTTTTACTGTGAATAAAGTAACTCCAGTGCATGTCATGAACCTGCACCCATTGTCAGTTTTACTCCTGGTAGCTTGGGGCAAACCAGCTCCTCTGCTACTCGGTGACCTGCCTCAGTCCTACATGTCTGCCTCAGCCAGTTAAGCTGGGCAGTGCTGGTTGTGTGTCTGCTCCTTGCAAAGTAAACTTACTGCTGAGGGTGTGTAACATATCCACACCCTCTGATTTTGCTTAATATATATTGTACACATTGTGACTGCTGATTTTTACTATCCTTCATTAACTTTACAGGTCCCTTCCCCCTGCACCTGCCCACTCTAGGAGC
>NW_017729004.1:24013983-24029750 GCF_001723915.1 Gavialis gangeticus | reverse complement strand
ATCCTTCATTAACATTACAGGTCCCTTCCCCCTGCACCTGCCCACTCTAGGAGCCTCCTTTATTGCTGTCAGTTGGAAGGACAAGGGGAGTCCACTGTGTTCTCCTCGCTTCCCCTCTCTGCTTGCCAGCATTGTCAAAGAACCAAGCTTTCCTTTGAGATGCTGATGAGCATATCAAACTTGGTGGCACTGTTAGAGCTGGTTATAGGGTGTGTTTTTAAAATAATTAGTTTACCAAGTGCTCATATACTTAAACCCAGATCCTCTGAAACAAAACCCAAGAGGGAAAGGTCCAGTCTTTTGGGCAATAGAAAGCTTTAAAGTATCCTCTTTGCCCCGTTTACTTCTTCACATAAGCATCCAATATAAATCCTGTTTCATGCTTATCTAAAGGCTGAGCTACCTCTTTAGAAAGGTCTTGGAAGTATCAGAGGTCCATAAGATGTTTTGTTAAGATCTGTTCCTGCAAATCTCAGTAGTTCATAAGGAAAAATCTCCTGGATTTCAAGTCACCATGGCTTTGAATAAATAGCTAGAAAGCTGAAGCCTCATTTGGTTTCAGAGCCAGATGCAAAATTTGTGGGTTGGAAGTGACCCCCTGTCATCCAAGTGCCTTTATGAAGAACTGGGAAAGCAAACTTGAACAGCTCAGGTTCAGGCTCAGCCTTCTTGGGACAAAGCCCACAGAAAGCTCCTTTCAGGGAAGTAAGCATTTCAAACTGCTGCATAGTAAGTACTTCTACTTACTTCGATGCTCAATCCCATCAAACACATTTACCCTAAATTCTGAGCCCTACTCGCTATAAATGAATATGTAAACAACTTACCAGTTTTATTCCTTTTTCAAGTAAGTATTGCAAAGAATAAATACCATCCTAACACCTCTGTCCTAAACATTCCCTTTTTCTTTAGAACCTTAATGTGGATGCAAGTACAAACACTATCCCATCAGGAATTCCTCGAGAGCCATTGTTGCCAGTTTCTTCTGCTCCACCTGGGACACTTGAACGGTCTCCTTCCCCCTCCCAGTCTCCTGAGTAAGGATTTAATTGTATGGCTATTATGATTCTGCTCTGAGTCAAGAATTTGCCTTTTCCATCAAGAGGTTAGGTGGAACACCTTGATTGGTGGTTGACATTACTGTGAAACATGGCATGCAGGACACATGTAACAGAAGACATCCATGTGGTGGTAAAACTCTGTAAACTGGGAAATGAACTCTTTAGGGCACTAATATACTGCCTAGTTTTGGTTCTCAGTATTGGCAAATCTAGCTAAAAGGCTGCTGAACCAGCTTACACTTAAGAACTTATTGAAGGAATACAGTGTGCTGGTTTTATAGTACTTGAAATTGGCTTATTACATAGATAGTGTTCATACCTGTGTTGTTTGAAACTGGACAATTGGATTTATATCTGAAAATGTTTGAGTTGGGGGAATAGATTACAAAGTGTGTAGTTGCCAACTGCAAACTTTATTAGACTTTAATGATTTCTTATTTTAGATTGTTTTAAACAGAGTTAAATCTGGATGATTTTTTTATAGTGATTTAACATTTTGAACAACCCAGCCTTGGTTACAGGCAGCAGTTAATTTATTTATAGCTGTAATTTTGTAGTCAAAATCGCAAACTTCTTACATGCATTTTCTGATCGTATCTTGGTTGTAAAGTTCCAAATGAAGATTAATTTCTGCTTTTTCATGAGATTCATGCTTTGATGTGTGCCTTGCAGTGACTCCAAGGTTGTGGATAAGCAACAGAGAGACGCGCAGAATGTGGAAAGGCTTTCTACCGCGCTCAGTACTGCATGTAAATCAGTACAAGTCAACGGGGCTGCCATAGTAAGTGGTCTCACTAGCTAACTTTTTGTTTTATATGCGATACATTCAGAAGTATTTAATTTCATTTAGTGTTTAGAAGTGCTTAATTCCATAGCAGTCCCATTGTGCTTGGTACTTACACGAGCTTAGCATTCTTTAGCTTGCCTCAGGTCTTGTCTCATTACTTGCATGATATAACTGTGTAAATTCCTGCAAAAGTGCAAGAGAGCTGTTCATGAATATCCTCTAAATTCCCTCTGCTCTTGAGATCTCTGTCCTAAGTACGAAATACCAGTGAAGATTGTTTGAGTGTTAACCAACACCTATGTTAATCAAATTTCAGAAAACAGTTAATTCCTTCTAGCCTATTGTTTTATTCAGGTTCAGAAGGAACCTGAGTGGGAACTCATTCCATTTAGGAGATAAACTTGGTACTCTACAGCATGCAGCTGCTTCACTTTTGCTTGAAGCTACTTGTATTTCATGTGTGGGATGGGCTAAACCAGAGTTTAATGGCCCCCAACATGAATGGCACGCCAGGCTGTTTTTCTTGGCACGTCACACCAGCCCAGGTTCTGGGCAGCTGCTGCCAGCCACAGACCCTGGGCTGCTCACAGCAGGTGGCTACAAGCCCTGCTGCAAGTAGCCTGGGCTCTGACGGGTAGCAGCTGCCCAAAGCCCAGGTTGGCTGCAGCTGGGAGGCTGCCAACAGCTACACAGGGCTCCGCAGCCCCAGCACTAGCTTCGTGACTGCGCACGCACCTTGGGGGCACAGTTGGGAAGGGACCTGTGGCAGTGCAGTCCTGGCCATTCCCCTGCCATCTGCCTGGAGGTGCATGTGCAGTTGCTGCTGCCGCCACAGAGCTATTGCCTGGGCTGCAGAGCCCAGTGGAACTGCTTGCAGCCTGTCTGCTGCAACTGCCCAAAGCTTGGGCCAGCTGTGGCAAGCAACCAAGAGGCTGCAAACATCTGTACTGGGCTCCACAGGCCCAGCACTAGCTCCAAAGTGGTGGCAGCTGCACACACACCCTGGCAGATGACAAGGGAGGAGCCAAGGTTGCACTGCCCTAGGCCTCTTCCCAGCTGTGCAGCCAGAGGTGCATGGGCAGCTGCAGCAGGCTCTGGGCTCTGGTCCATGGTGGCAGCAGGTGCACACACATGTTGCGTCACACAGCAGGAAAGGGGCCCCTGCCCACCATCCACCCAGAGGCGCACGTGTGCAGCTGCTACCAGCAATGAGGATCGGGCCCCTCAAGGCTAGCCTGCCTCTGGCACGCCAGGCCAGGGCACGGCTGGAGGTTCGGGTGTTTTTGGCACTCTGTCCAAAAACATTGCTGACCCCTAGGCTAAGCAGTCCCTACAGTTGTTGTATCTTTCATTATGCAGAATTGATTTAATTGACTGGCTGTTAGTCAAGATTTTTTTTTAAGTTTATGGAAGTGTTTTTGCCCTGTTTTGGGGAGGGAGACAAATCATCCAGTTCTTCCTATACTGATTTAACAGCAGGTTTTTTTGTTTACCTTAAATCTCACAGGAATTACGAAAACCTAGTTATGCAGAGATTTGCCAGAGAACTACTAAGGATCCACCTGCATTGCAACCCCAGAAAGAGCAGAAGCCAAACACTGTAGCCTGTGGGAAAGATGACAGAAAGCCCACAGAAACAATAGAGAAAACCAGGGAACCCCCTCCTGCAAAGTCAAATCCTGGACAGCCCAAAGACCAGCGGAGACAGTCAGGACGCCGATCACCCCCTCCAGCCATTGGCAAACGTTTAAATAAAGAACAGAATACCCCTCCAAAATCTCCTCAGTGAAGCTGATGCTTGGGAGGGTTGAAAAGAGGTCTGCTTCCCACAAATTAAACCCATGTTCCCACTCAGAGTACAGAGAATGAGCTGCTGGTTAGGAGCTTGCAGTGGAATTAGGCATATAAGATGCCTGCAAGCTGGTTTTGGGTTTTTGGTTGGGTTGTTTGTTTTCGGTTTTTGTTTTGTTCCCCCCCCCCACCTCCTCTTTTCTGTGAATTCCCCCCTGGAGCAAACATTCACTTCCCTTCTCCCCCTTTCCTCCCCCCTGAGAGAGTAATTAATCTAAACCTTACTTAGGTTGGTGCTTAACTGGAGTTGAGGCTTACTCTGATATTTTTTTTTTCTTTTCTTTCCCCCAAGATGTAAAATGTTTATCTGAAAAATCAACTTTTTTTATTAAGCCTCCGAAGTGGCTGTGTATACAAGCTCTGTATAGTGAGTTTTTTTTCTAAACTATTAAGCAGAACTGTGCTGCTGCAATTTTTTTTAATCAACTGATCTGCAAATACATATCTCTAAAATGTCCAAAAGACTGATGGCAGCTAGTGTACAGAGTGCAAGAAAAAACAAGTACATTTTACAAAATAGTATACTCTGACCTTGAGGATTTTTTTTTATTGGGCTGCTGTATCAAGTGTCCGCAAATAAACCTGTATTTTTTAGGTTGAACTAATACAGTTGATTCTAGCGTTTTTAAAAAAATTAATCTTTTTTTGGTGTTTTGAACAAAAAAAATAACCAGAACTCCTGCACCGCAGAGGTTTTCTAAAATATTTAAGTTTTGATAGACTGCAAGCAAGTAACCAGCTTCTCACTCCAGAAAGAAATGGATACTATACGAGTAACAAATACAAAGCACATTGTGAATAGAAGAGAATGAAGGCCATGAGCTTTATATAGTGGTGAAGTCTGCTAGTGGATGTTAACACAAGAAAGCACAGTAGCCTTCTTGTGATAACTATAACTTGGTCCCGAGAGGGAGGAAGTGAATAGTCACCACTGCACGTTCTGGTTACCCCTGTGCTCTGTGTAGACATTTTAAAATTCTGCCCCAAGTGCTCTTTGAAAGAGTTCACACGTCAGTCAGCCTAGAGTTGACGTCTTCCTGTAACTACAAGCATTGGCATATGGATTTAAATTGTTCGAGCTGTGAGATGATGGGTGTTTGTTTTGTGCAGTGGAGGAAGAGATCCCTGCTATTTACCTCTGGGATGAGGTTTCTCACACTTACTACTCTAGAAGTGATGCGCTTTCTGAAGGACAAGGATGCACTAAATTAGCAAGTTTCTAATAAGGTTGAATATAAATTATTTTTTTGTTTTAAAATGCCTAAAGTTTTTCTTTAAGTGTTTAAACAGCAGGCAGTTCAGACAAAACTCTTTCCTGCTAACTCTAACAGTTCAGTTTATTCCACAAAAATGTTTATTTAAACAACTGATTTTTTTAAGAATTATTTCCATCCAATATTTAAAGACTTGAATTTTATTTAAACTTGAAAATGACTTTGCCTTAACTTTTGTACAAGACAGCTTAGAGTTAATGAGGTCTGGCCCTGTTAAGGGTCAGCATGAGTGGAATACAGAATTACTCAGTTACAGTATGTATCTATTGTCACTGGTCTTACTGGGTAAACATACTGTAGTACAGGAAATAGCAGCAGTTTTTGTAATATACCTTAAAGATCTTAAACAGTTGATCTTTTTCAGATTGTTGAAAAATCTGTAAATGCAAATAGTCAATACTGTATTAAATATGTGCACTTGGAAGTGTGTGCTTTGCTTGTACAGTTGTAAATAATCAGAACATATAAAAAGGTACCCTAAAGAAAAAAATCTGATAAAAATTATTGATATTATAAATGTTGCTGTTGAGCTGGATGTAGATAAACTAAATGTTGTGGTTTGAATATTACTTTAATTTGTTGTTTTTTCTGTTTCTTTTTATTTTATTCTGGTGTGCTGAACTGACTCTGCCTCTTCACTGCAAAAGGGAAATGGAAAGAAAGTCTTACTTAAAAGCCCTCAATTGTTTTCATAAGTCTCTCTCTAAAAGTGTGCATTTTAACCGGTACAAATGTGTTCTGTAACATAATGTAAATACTAAAGTCTGGCCAGGTGGGCAATTGAACTCAAATTTATTATCGGGTTGTTTAAAATTAGGGTAATAGTTCAGACTGCCAAGGGAAAATGAGCCATGAAGCTTATTTGACCACGTCTCGAGGATTTCAGAGCTTACCTAGAGATACGATAACTGTCTGTCACAGTTATTTCCTGGCAGTTTTGATGCGGTATCTGCTGCTAGTTAATTGACCTGTTAGATGCAGCCTGCTGCATGTTGCAGAATTGGTTAAAATGGGCAAGCTTGACTCTATTTGTTCTTCTGTTAAAAAGCACACTTTGAATGCTGTGGGAGGAGATAGGACTCTGATAACAGCGAACATCACCAAACTGCTACGCCAGTTCTGTCATTGGATTTTAATGCTTATCCTTTCCCCATTGGGCAGTGAAAATGGCAGCTAGACTTGTATGTGGTTTAGGCCAGCTGTAGGATTCATTTTGTTTGTCTGCTGAAAGTTGTAAAGCTTACAACTTTAAAGCTGCAAACAATGAAAAATGGTCCCTTACAGCAACAGTGTACAGCTAACCATAATAGCCAAATGGTACATGAGGCAATATATTGAGACCAGCAGGATGTGTTGTGCTGTTCTAATGTACTCTGCTGCCATTTGTACTAGGTCAATACACTGTAATTACTGCTTACCCAGCAACAGTCTGTTGCATCAAAAGTTTAAACCTTGCTCTGATGTGGTTTTGTAGCTTTTAGAAATTATAATTAAAAAAGACACGCCAAATAGCTGTGTAATATACAGAAACTTATCCTTATTACATTTACTTTGAGATTTTTTTTCACTCAATGACAAAATGGAGCTTTCGGAGTAGAGAGTTGTGATGTTGCATGCAGACTGTTGCTATGGTACATATAGATATTAAAATGTGGCTTTTTTAAAGTTTAAAAGAGAGGATCTTCCCCAAAAACAGCATCTGAGTTCCAAGTTCAGAAGCACAGTAATTAAAATTGGCATTTTAACTTGTAGGATTGTGTGGTGGTGATTTTCCTTTGGAAGTATAAAAAAGTTACTACAGGAACTGAGACTGTTCCAGGAATGCATATAAACACAAAGGTTGCTTTTAAGATTTAACATTAATTTCATTTCAGAGCTCTCCCCACCATGACTTCAGTTTGTCACTTGGAAATCAGTGAACTGTGGCAAATGTTTTATGTTGCTGCATTATCTTTTGAAGACTTCAGCAGTTGACATAGAAAGGGCCCTAGTTTGTGAGCGTGATGCAGTGTATCACAAGCAACAGCTGACTGTAATGGTGCATACCTATCTCTGTATCTCCTTCAGCTAGCTATGGTTAGGGATTTTTATGTGCTTTGTAACCTATTACACTAATAGCAGCAG
The DNA here is from genome assembly GCF_001723915.1 of Gavialis gangeticus. Classification (NCBI taxonomy): domain Eukaryota; kingdom Metazoa; phylum Chordata; order Crocodylia; family Gavialidae; genus Gavialis; species Gavialis gangeticus. The sequence goes on along the minus strand of NW_017729004.1, from coordinate 24,022,653 downwards.
ACAATCGAAGACTGCGAAGGAGACCTAACAGCTGCCAATTCATGAAATAGAGTGTAATATGGAAGCTTTCTTGAGGGTTTTTGTTTTGTTCTACTTCTTCCATTAAGACTGGAATCAAGCTTACATGTAAACTATTGGTAATTTAAGTTTCCTTTTGTGTCATAAAATGTAAAACTGTCTAATTTGAAAAAAAAAAAATATGTAGGTTATGAAAAATAAAGATTAGGCACTGTTGAATTCTTCTTGATTTTTTTTTTTAATTAAACCTTTCTTCAGCAGTATCTTTCAGTACCTTCTGTCCCTGCTTGCATTTGTAGAGATTGCCTTGGTTCAAAGTTGCTTTATACAATGGATACTTTTCCTATAGAAATCCCTCAGTGAAAATAGACGCTTTTACAAATAAAGTTTTACTCATAGTCAATATTTCTCCAGAATTATAAAAATGAGGAAAGATTGCAATGTTCCAGATGATCAATGCAATGTGTTTTCCATATTGTAGGTTAATCTTTATATGAATGTTTGTTTTTTCATTGCAATACCTCTTAGGCATTATGAGTCCAATTAAAAAAAACAGCAACAACAAAAGTTTTGGCTTGAGGCTGAAACTGTGCCCTGGTTGCCTGACTTTAAAATCTAGAATATTTTAAACCACTTCCTCAATTACATATAGTTATTTTATTAAATGGGGGGGGAAAAAAGGATTTCAGGATGCTCTGGCCCTCAGCTAGAAACCCTTGTAAAACTGTAGATTACTTGTTCAGCACATTGTGACGGTTATGTTTTGTATATACCAGTTTAAAGGAGCAATTTCATGTTGCAAAAAAATTCTGGGCATGCACAGTAAGTCTTGGCATGTACAATGTTAAGTTGGTATAGCACTAAAGTCTGTCTCCATGGATACCAGAATATGTATTAACTTGTGTTGCATTTTCTTTAAATGTACAGTAGCCATGGTCTACACTGTTTTTCCTTAATAACTACCACTAGGAACAACAGAGAAAAATGTTGGGAGTGCTAATTTAGACAAATTCTGATTTGAATTTTTAAACTGTAGGCATCTGTCAGAAAACCTCAGTATGTAATCTACACATTTTAACACTTTGTGCTGACAAGGCTGGTTATGGTTAATGGCAACTGCCTGATGCAGATGGTGTGGCCATGCCCTTGTTTAGGATCATGGGAAAAGAGGCCTGGAAGGGACCTCACAAGGTCATCTAGTCCAGCCCCCTGCTCAAGTTAGGATTATCCCTGATTAAACCATCCTAGATGCACATCTGCTCTTGAGTATTTCCAGGTATGGAGACTTCACAGTTCCTCCAGACAGCCTGTTTCAATGTTTGACCACCCTCATAGTCAGAAAGTTCCTCCTAATCTTCAGCTGAAATTTTCCTCTGATGCTTGAGTCCGTTGCTGGTAGTCTTGTGCCTTCTGGCCACGGAGAACAGTCTATCTCCATCCTCTCATCGCCCTTCAGCTACTGGAAGATCGTTGTAACCTGGAGCCTGGAGGTTCCTGGCTAGAGGGTCTCGCCCCTCTGCTTAGGGTCACGCTGGTTGCCTTATTTGGTGTCAGGCAGCAGTTTTACCTTATGGTCCGATGGGCTCAGATTGGGCATTTTTGCCTTCCTCTCTAGCAGGGCCATGGCCTGTTTCTTAGATCTATAGTGCATTTTAATGGCCTTTGCAGCTGCTGCACGTTAGCCACTGTTGTCCCCCTATGGCAGGCTAGGGGGTTATGCCTTGTGGTTGTGTTGGGGTTGACTGTAGATAGGCAATGGATGTGTTTAGGCTGGCTTGGATGGGGGTGATCCTGCTAGGGGGTGGATTAGATCTCTGCAGATCCCTTCTAGCTCTACTTTTTGATGATTCTACAATCCTGTGAACCTTGGAGGTATTTTCACACTAGTATTGTACAGCACCCTTAAAATGATCTTAATGCACACCAAGGGTGCCATGGTACCGCAGTCGGGAGTCACTGAAATAGACTATTGTATGCCTATGTAGACATCTAACTCTAGTACAAATCTTTTCAGTTTTGCTTTGGGTAGTATTTGCTCACCAAACAATATGTAGGGCCAAAGCTTTTCACAGAGCCTACACAACTTGAGCATATAGCTTTGCATGCTTTTTAATAAGCGTGCATAACGTACAATACGGACACGTTCTCCCAGTCTGATAGCTTTAGGGCCTCCTTTGCTATGGGTAGCCTGTTGTCTACAAAAGGGTAAATCCGCTTTGCTGTGGCATGCCAGGGGTTGCGATGGGATAGATGGATAAATCTGGAGTTAGAGCAGTGCAACTGAGTAGATGTAAGCAATTACCAAAGCTCCCAGATAGTATTAGAGATACTAAATAAAAAAACCTCTCCAGTTCTATTCAGTTGCAACAGTAGTCCCAGGTGCGCCCTGCGCAAACTCCCACTCCTTCCAGTGCCAGAGGAAATTCTGCTGGAGCCTCCTATTCAGCTTAATTTCTGCTTCTCTCTCTTAACAAAACTAGCACCCATTTCCAGGCTTCTCTAGCAAATCTTGCCACTTTCCTTACCTTTGCTTAGGACCCCAGGTCAGTGCTGGAGATCTGTACTGTGGTGTCGCCTGTGAAAGACGACAGTTTGCTATTTGCTTCTGAATTATGAGGTATTTTCAAAGGTGATAAATTAACCTTATTTGAGCACTTAATTATGTTAATTTGACTTTTTGTATTAACTGGACCACCTTTTCCAAATAGAGTTGGTACCACCAGATCTTTAACATTCAATATGATATGCTTGAGGGGCTGTGGGATAAAAATCAGTTTTAGGTTGAATACTGGATTTGCTGATATTGACTACTTGAATGTTTCTAGTTATTGCTGGCTTTCTAGTGCCCATTAATGTGATATTTTGCTCCTTTCCCGGAATGTCTACGTCTGCTCCCTGGAGAAAGTCACTAAAGGGCCTACCACCTGGAGCCAGCTCTCACCAGCACTTTTCCTTTGCCAGTGGTTATAAAGGACGTCCTCTTCAGTGCAGTTATGCTAGACAAGATGGAGCTGGCATGCGAGTCTTGCCCGTTCTTTCTAGTTTGCATGTTTACAAATTGGTGAGATTTGAACTTCTGATGGGCCTTTTTTGCAGAAGTTTCCTCTGGGTTCTCACTCAGGTCTGATGTGCTGGGAACACAGCTGTCATCCTGCATGTTAAGTGGATTGTAGCAAGTTGTCACTCAGGCAGACTCGGGAACCAGTCCCTTTATTATATATCCCAAGAGCTTGTCTCCACAGAAAACAAAACTAGTAGTCTTATTCCAGCAAACAAAAGTCATCTCGCCACAGCAGCCAAACAAGTACAGGTACAAAGGAAAAACACAAACTAAACCTCTGATCTTCCTACAGACCTGGAGGGGTGACTGTCCCGTGCTTCTATCTCAGCACCAGTATCTTCCCTTCCTTTCTTGGGAGCTTTTGTCTTCCTCTGAGCCCAGGCTCTCATCTCTGTCAGCTGAGTCAGTCTGGTAATTGGGTGGCTATTGTCCCCTTAACCCTCTGCAGCTGGGTTTTAGTGCCTGAGCCCTCCAGCTCCCTACAGGGATTTTTCATTCTCCATGCTTGGCAAAAGCCAGAGGGTGGAACTACCAAACCCCTGGGAGAACCACCTATTTCACATGACCTGGGTGACAAATTGTATGAGGATGTTCATGACCAAAAACCAAGCTAAGGTAAGGAGGTCTGGACTGTTTTCATGACTTCAGAGTATTACCAGGAAAGGAGTAGTTGGCAAGAGTGGAAGAGGCAATTTGTATACCTTTTATGGGTGGGAAGTGGGAGCTAGACACAAACTGAGTAGAGGTAACACAGGCTGGCGCTGCCCTCATATCAGTATTGTAGAAGCCAGGATTTCAGTAGTCCTCTAACGTTGCAATAAGAAGCCATTGCCAATCATTCTAACAAGTTAGGAACTTTTCATGTTTCTGCTCTTGCATTAGTTCAAGTGCACTAAGGAGAAGTTGTTTGGGGTGGGATCTTTTCATGCATGGAAAAGATGAGCAACTACAAAAAACAAGGGCCAACTTGATCTTAGTCCCAACTTCTACCTTCCAGGCAAAAGATGTGTAGCAGGTGGTGCTATTCAGTTTAATCCTGTTTTCCTCCTCTTCTATGACCTTTTATGTATCATGTCTTAAGGATTTTCAACTTAAACTGGAGAAGCAACTCTGGACCAGAAGCCATAACACTCCCTTTCTGGGTGGGTGGGTGCCTGAACTGCTAGGTTAGGCCAAGACGCTTGTGTATTTTTTCTACAGCTTCAGTGGAGGAGCAGAGAGTGTTTGCACTCAACCTGCCTGGTGGCAGAGCACCCTGCCGAGAAACGGGAGCCGTGGGTATGGAACTTTGAACCCAGGTTTCCCCTTTCTGGGCAAACGCTGTGACCACTGGGCCTTTGTATGAGAAGTGGGCACATCACTAGTGCTTCTCTGCATCTCTGCTTTAAGCAAACATGGCCATCGCTACATCCTGTAAGGAGTGCGGTCTTTTTAGTGTAGGAGCTCTCGGAGCAGGGTCACCATGCGGGGGGGGCTTAGGTAGGGCAGTTTAGCAGAACGACCCCTTGTTCCTGGATGCTGATTGCTGTTGGGAGTCTAGTTTTTTAGGCTGAACCAATTCTGAATATGTACTGATGCTGAGCAAAGTAGACCTTGGTGGCCCTTTGTTTCACCCTAACATAGGGGTTGGCAGCCGTGGCCTATGGAGACATGGGCTTTGGTCGTGGGGGCTTTGCTGGCACAGCATCAGGGAAAAGTGGCAGCAGCCAAGCCCTATTGCCAGCTTGCCTCAGACCTGAGCTGGGCCATTCTGGCCTGCGGCCAGGGAAGGTTGCCGACATCGTTCTAATAAATTTAAGCTGCCTCCAGGATTGCATGGCACCTCAGGGAAGAGGGGTTGAGCCACAATTTTGGCTTTAGATGTTTCGAGTAAGGCAGAGGTGGGCAGTGGGGGTGGAAAGGCAGCAGGCTCAAGCAGCTACAGGGTGACCAAGCGCTGCATCTGGACTGCCCTCACTCACCCCTCTTCCCTGCCACCAACAGCCACATCCATTAGAGTCCAAGGGGGTGTAGGAGACACCCCTGAACTTGGCCCCCAACTTCTGGTAGCTTGATGGGCTGGATGGAGTGGTACCAGAGGCCAGATGTTTGACACTGGTGCTATAAAAGATTTAACTAGGGTGACCATTGGGATATTGTGCCCCCCTCCCCCCCGGTCAGCAACACTACTGGAGGCTGGGGCTGGGGCGTGGGCACAGTCTGGAGAGGAGGTGGAGTGGCCTGGCACACCATGCTGCTCTACCTCCCTGCTGGACTGCATCTCACACCCCTGTGATTCAGAGACGCACATTTTAATTTCTGCTGACCAGCCCTCAAAATCTGGGACTATCTCAGGCAAACTGGGACGTATTGTCACCCTAGATTTAAGTGACTTGCCTAAGGTCCCACATGAAGTCTGGCAGAGGGCATTTCACCTACATCTCAGCCTCCCACCCTGTATGCTGCTCATGAATTCCAGCTGTCCTCACCGTGATGAGCCCCTGCAAGTCTCCTTGGAAGCTGTGACGTGGCAAGCAGTGACCCCAAAGAGTACTTTCAGAATAAAGGATTGTTTAATCTTAGCATCAGGAATAAAGCATAACATGAAAGATTAGGATGTTATGCTCCAATGAGTCAACAACAACCCTGTCTGTCTTAACAATAGTTCTACTGACGCTGGTCTCCCAGCGGTCTGTACTGCCTCTCCACACTTTCAGGACTGTCTCTTTATCCACCTAAAAGTCCTTTGTTCCCTATTCCTGTGTAGATTCTCCTGCGGTTACAGTCTGCTCTCTCCATATCCACCCCATATGCCAAGGCACTGTTGAGTAAATCTTCAATATGAATAACCTATCCATTGCCCTTTTAAGGGGGAGGACAATATGGACAGCTAGGATCACTGAATATGTATAGATGCTGCTAACTTCTAATAAGGTGGGAAGGGTGTAAAATATGGCTGAATGAAGTTGCAGACCACAAAGGCAACTTTACAATGCTGCACTTGACTTCTGCATTAGGGAAAAAGGAAGGAGGCATCTTCTGCTGAGCCCAGATAGTGCCTACACATTGCCTTTAACAGAACAACCTCCTTCATATTTTGAAGGCATTGACTATGAATTGTGGGCACGGCTGTATTCCCTTTAACTTCCATTATAATGCAAGCGTAGGTAACTCACCTTAAATGCCTTTTTATAAAAAGAAAATGACTTTAAGCCTGCTTGTGTCAGTGCCCTGGCAGGGTTCCTGTAAAAATGCTCTTTCTACCCTTTAAAACCCACCTTTGGCATGATGCCTGCAAAACACTTGACAGTGGTTAAACAGCTGGTGCCTTGTCACTGCTGCTTATTACCATAATCTTTAATGTCTCAATATTGCTAAGTGCTCCTATTTTCTTGTACTCGCCTGTTGTCTCTTGCAGCTCTGGGAACTGCAGCTGCAATTCCAGTGTGTGGTTTCTGCACACTGGGGCACTGATCAGGGCATCTGAGCATTGTCCCTGGACTGGTGTTATCAACATGGTTTAAAAATATATTACAGGAATTACTGAGAAGCATGACACTTCACTGACAGCAATCAGGAGGGTTCTGCCTGCAGAAACTTGAAATCATTTGAAGAAGGTCCTATAGATACATTGTACAATATCAGTATCCATCAATAATTACTATTTCAGTCTGTTGGATTAAATAAGGAAATATAAAATCCCCTTCCCCTTTTTTTATTGTGCCCTTTACATGTTACTGTGTATTAGAAAAACCCAAGATTGTATCCTTTAACATTTATTAATGGTGATTTTAGTGATCAGAGGTATGTTGTACTGTCACTGGCCCCTTGGAAAGTGCTCTGGTTCGATTCCTGCAAGACAGATTTCTCACTTCAATGAGCATGCCCTCTGTCTGCGGAAGTGGCTGTACCTTCCTTCCCACTGAAGGCTAGGTTTGGGGTTTTTCAAGATGATGCTTTGCCTGGGGTTGTGTTGGATTCATTCCTACCCCTGCATGTACCATGTGAGTGGCCAGAAATCCTGCTTTCCCTCCTCTGGAAATGAATAGACTGTACCCTTTTCTCTTGGAAGCAGCCTTGGCTGGAGTGATTGATTCACCAGCCTTTCACTTCCTGGCAGTGTGTTATACCTGCAAGTTGGCTCCGCACATAGCTGGTCACCTTCCAGGTAAGGCTGGACAGTTTGATATATGCTGGTGCCCTGCACCTTGATGGCCTTAGAGTCAAGCCTTGTTTTTAATCTCTGAAGCCATGACCAGGCTATAATCTTGTGAGAGAGACAGAAATCTACTTGCTGTGGTGAATCAGTCATGACGGCATATTCCACGGGACATGCCAGCTGCAGTCATCAAGGCTGAGCTCCAGCCTTGGAGAGGAAGGTTAACCAGTTTTAGATTACAAGGCTGATACTTGGGCAATTTTATTTCAATTCTCTGCTCTGCCACAGATTTCTTGCATGATCTTGGGCAGGTCCCTTGTCCTCTTCATTCTTGAGTGTCAAGACCAAGAAATGGGATGTTTCCATGCCTCCATAGAGGATGTGAAGGTGAATGTATTAGAGTGAGAGGTGCTCAGATGGTACGGCTCCTGTCACTGGAGCCACAAAATGACTGGAGGGAGAGAGAATCCTACCCTAGCTCTTGTTCTTAGCTAAAGTCTTCCTGCCATGTGTCTCCCTTTTTTGGTGATTGGGATCAGTCCAAATCTAGCGTTGCCTGGAAAGGTGGCAGTGAGGTCCAGGTCTTTGTGCAAGCTGTCGATTTTTGCCTGTTGGCTTATGCCATAGAAGCAATTTAGGAAAAGTCCTGTGTAAAGTAGCTAATGAGAGATAGGTAAAGAGTAGTACGGCCTTTCAGATGCACAGTCTTGTCATACAGTAAGTTTAGGAGGCTTTTCCAGCTCCTAACCCCTAGACTGGCTACATGTTAACAACTTTTAAGTGACTTAAAGCACTTGTTATTTGGCTTAGTTATGCCACTCCAGGGCAGGATTATCTGCAATCTGCCTAATTTTGTTGGCCACTTTCCACAACTGTTTTGCCCAAGTTGAAGTCCTCCAGTATCCCCAGATGCAGTTTCCTTCTAAGTCGGGGTGAGTAGGGACACCAGGGTGCAGTGGGACTAGGCACAGAGCTCCCCTCTCCTCCCCCCCGGCCCCCGAACAGTCTGGCAGAGCAAGTGCTGCAGCCACAGTGCCTCCTGCCACTACCCCAACTGTGTCTGCTCCTGCTGGCGGTGGCCTGGGGTGGGAGACAGGACTCCCCGAGCTCCAAAGAATAAAGGAGCTCAGAGCAACCAAGCTCCAAGGCTGCAGCTCTGAAGCTGACACTGACAGCAACTCCCCGCTGAGAGCAAGGCTGTTGGGGCTTAAGCCTGGTGGCCTGGCCCTGTCTCAGTGTGGAGCTGCTGTGTCAGTCCCATTGAGACAAGAGAGCCCTGGGGGAAGCTGGTGGGTGGGTCCACTCTACCCGGCAGGAGCATCGGGCACAGTGGCAATCTGTAGGGGGTGCACGTGCAGCCCCTGAGAGCATTGGTGCACCCCTTGAAGGCCGTGCTTCCCACTTGGGCGATCAGCAGGAGGGGCAGGCAGGAGCGCTGGTCCCCCCCCCCCCC
>NW_017729004.1:24006569-24013899 GCF_001723915.1 Gavialis gangeticus | reverse complement strand
CCCCCCCCCCCCCGCGAGCACTGGCCGAGGAGTGGGAGCACCAGATGAAGTGCCGCAGCCATTTCCCGGTTGGCGAGATTGGCCACGGGGGGACCCTGCCAACTAAGGTGGCACCAGTAGCCCATGATTGAGCAGGTCCTGTTTTTAATCCTGCCCATGCTCACCAAGCCTCTAGTAGCAAGCCACAGCTGTGCAGGTGAGGGGCAGTCAGAACAGGTTTTTCACCTTACCATGCGACTTCTCCAGGAAGCCAAACAGCACTAAGCCGATTAACATTTGTTTGTCTGACAATGTGAGGTCTAACAAGGCCCAAAAGTGTCTCTGTGCATTGCTCCTAGATGGGGATAGTAGAATTAGAAATGTATAGGAAACTCAATAACACTAATGTTTTCTGGATTACATCTGGAAATATTCCACTGGATGGAGAAATTACTGTCTTTGAACTGGATGTTTTTGAGGGTTACAGAATTAGCCTGCACACTTTCAGTGCATTAAACCATCAAGGAATGCAGTATAAACCAATTAGTCTTAAGTAGGTATCTGATGGCTCATAATGTCTATGAATCTAGTCAGCTGGATGTAGATGTGAGCTGCTCTATTTTAAGAAAACAGTTGGGATGCTCTGCCTTGAGAAACTACCTGCCTACAGTAGGCTGGGGCTGAGTAACACTGAATTTGCATGGGAAGTCAGAGCCTTGCCTTTTGAGGAAAGTCTGTTGAAGAAATAGGCCAGTATTGCTGTTGACAGGGGTTAAGAACTTCCCTTGAAAAGAGGTTTTGTTCCACTTGGGATCCATTTCTCCTACTTTTAAAACTGAATTTAAAAAGGTCCAATTCCTAAAAGTACCGAAAGGTGGTAGTAAAGACTAGAATGTCATTTTTTATCACCTTACAGGTTATTGGCAATAGGGAGGTAGAAGGAAACACCACACTAATGCTAAGATTTGTTTAAGTTCCTTTCTTAATTTAACAGTATTTCAACCAGTATTTTTAGCTACAAAATGTGTAGCCAGCGGGCAAGACCGACTTCTCCCACTTTGTTCCAATGGCGAGCTTCTCAATCTACTTCCCAGCAGGAGGCCTGATCAGAAGCATCAGCAAGATGTCAGCTTCCACGGGGAGAGATGCCAGTGCCGTTTGTAGTCAGGGAGATGATGCAGTGACAAGTTGCTCTCTAAGCTACTGTTTTTTCTTTTAAAAAAAAAATAAAGAAACCCTGCTGGGGTGTTAGCACAATTACTGTGGATTTAATGAGAGTTAGAACTGTTTCTTAGTGGGCCACTGAGTATGTCCGTGCTTTAGCCAGTAATACGATGGCTTGCACAGGCACCTAGATACCTGAGCTTGCTTTCCTTGGGTTAGTTTGCATACCAGGAGTAGAGACGCTGTACTAAAACAACCTTCAACATGGGCAGTACAAGCCTACCTAACCCTCGGTATGTACTTGGGTGATGAACTTTACTGAAGGCTCCCTGCTGTTGTTGGCCAAGTAAACTGGAGTTGAGCCAGTAAGGCTGTGCCAACATGTGCTGTCCTTGCACCCCCTGAGTGCATTATAAACATACACTTTGACCAGATGCTGCTTCTCAGGGGGCTAGCAGCCATAGAGCCTGTCTGAAGACACAACTTGGCTGCTTTCTAAGGTAGCCATATGCTAAGATCTGCGGTGGCAAAGCATGAGCATCTAGTCCTCACAGAGCTCTGCTTGTGGCATCAAAGTGCTACTGCATCAAGACATCCTCCAGACCAGCCACCAACTGGCTCTTCCGTCAGGTGGGGCTGAATAAACAGACTGTTTTAAGGACAACACTTGAAACAGCGACAGTAAGTTAATTGTTAGAACAGTCTACTGAGGATGAGTGGATTCTCCATCGGGGCAGTTTTTCTATCAGAATTAAGTGCTCCATGGAGGTACGTTGCACAGACTGGTTTTCAGGAAACCAAACAAGACAGCTGCAATGATCCCTTCTGACCTTGTAAATTATAGAAAAAGTTCAAGGAAGCTCCCCCCCCCCATATTATGAATTACCACTTCATTGAAAACAAAATCTTCATGGAAATGTGTTAGTGTCAGTGTAAACTTCATTGGGATAGTCTCCATTCTCAGGTCAAGAATGGAAGTCGAGAAAATGCAGAGTTAGTACTTGCTGGGGATGTGAGACTCGGTTCAATTCCCTGTTTTGGAACTAGCAGACATTCAAACCCATGTCTCCTCCATACTGTGCAAATGCTCTAGTAGCTACCAGCTGCCTATTCTACAGCTCATCTCTCTGGAGACACCTCTCGCATTCTGCACTGGAGCAAAAATACATTCTGAAATCTCAATTTTTCATGAACTAGTATTATTTTGCAAGTAGCCTTAGTTACATTTTGAAGCAAAACTGTGCAATCTTGTCTCTCTCCCTCTCTTTCCCTTAACTTAGGTAAAAACTCTCCTCCAAGGCTCAGCATTTCCCTCATTAGAGAAGCAGGCTCTTGTAGAAGGGCGCGTGGTTCAGCAGCTGGGGGAAGTCTCCTCGCACGAGGGAAACGTTCTGTGGAGAAAGGACTTGTGTGGGGCACACGCATCTTCTCTTGAAATGTTGTCATTCAGCTTGGCACCATTTTATGCCTCCTCTGTTTCCAGGGAGCTAGGTTCTTGCACGGATAATGGTTTCCTTAACTTTTCTAATTAAAGTTCCCAACCTTCAACCCTTTTTGCACTGTAGAGTGGGTCCTAATATTAGCAGAGTGCAGAAATATCTCCGTTAATACAATGAAGAACAAAAAGCAAGCACACTAGGGCTGCTTTAATTGGGGTCATGCAAAGTGAGATGTGGGAACTGCTGAAATTTGATGGCCTTTGTGCAGATGGTCTAGATGATCACAGTAGTCCTGCTGAAGAAATACTCCCTGCCCCACTCTCCGAGGCAGATGGTTTGGCAGATGACAGCATGGAGCAGAGAAGTGTTACTTCAGCAAGGAGATTGTTGACAGACCTGGTGCCAGAAGATGAAAAAGATTTGGATGAAGAAAATGTGGCTGTATGGTGTACAATATGGGAAGGAAATTGTAAGTAAAGGGGCTGTATGGGGAAAAAAGCATTCCTGCTTCCCCAGGTCTTCGGCTAAGAATTGGGATGAGAACTAAGTCTTGGAGAGACTTACGGTTAGGATAAAGGTAGGAGACAATGCTGTAGCCTTAACAAAGAAATCAGAGGAAGAAACAAAGCATGACCCTGGTCTACGGGTGTGGACTGGAATTGTGGGCTCAGTTTCCTCCATAGGCAGCTGTGTCATTCTTTCTGTACCTTTCCTTACTGTAAAATGGGGTTAATAATGCTTTCCTTCCACTGAGGGGGGTTAGAGATGAACGCAAGGATTTTGAGATGCTCAAATCCAGGTACATACAAGAACTCCAGAGAAGCATCTTCCAAGTGAGGGGAAGGAAAGCAGTAAGAACATATGGAAAGGGGGGCAGTGGTTGGGGTAAAGGAAACTGGGGATTTTGACAGTATGTGACAGGCTGCAGCAATGCCGAGATGCAAAATGATGTACTATAGAGGTTGAACCAAGGTCCCAGGCTAGGTTTTCTCAGCCAAATTCAGCAGCAAGTGATATAGAAACGCTGTGGTATTGGGGGTCAGTCTGGACCTGGATGTGGAAGCAGAAGGAATGAGAATCAAGGCAGTCTGAGCAGTAGAGTGGATCGTGCCATTCTTCAGACATACATTCAGCACTTTCACTGTGGCTCTGGTAATAACTGTTATGGCACTGTACTTATTGTGCTGCTTTACTATCCTAGAGAGAGAACAGCCCTTCTACTTATCCCCCTCGCCCCTTCACTGAGACTCTGATGTTTATCAGCTATTTAAAATAAAGCGTGGGTGGCTTATGATGACATCAGAGTGACGAGATGAAAATGTCTCATGCCACATCTGAAGCAATACACAAATCTAAAAATAAATGCTGTCTCATGTTCAGAGCCTCCGGCTGCGCCTGGGGTCTGTTCTTCGCTGCTTTTCCTGTCCCAAGCTTGCTTGTCACTTAAAACATCTGATGCACTGTGCTGCCCTTGAAACATCCCATTCCTTGTAAGCTGGGCAGGGGGAGCAGATATTTTAGCATGGCATAGGAGACTGAATGGATCACAACAATGGGTAATGGGATACCAATGACTAAAGTGACAGTTCCCTGTTCAAATCCATGTTCAGGTCAGCAGTGACCAGGGAAACTTCTTCACTGCAGAGAGAACTCAGCCTAGCAGCACCTGAGCTTCCCTAGTTTGGGTGCAAGAGGCCTAGGGTGGCCAAAGAGGACATTCTGGTTTTCTGTTACTCTGTCCTTTATGGATACAAAACCCAATGCCTTTATTTTGATCTTGAAGAGAAAAATGGAGGACATAAAGGCATCCAGTTTCGTATCAATAGAGGACAACCGGACGGTCCTCTATGACGGCCATCCTCAAGGGGCCACACAGCATAGCCATATTTGAGTATGGGCATCCATGCTGTTGCTGCCCTCAGCTGTTTGAGGCGTGGGGGACTTTGGTGCTGTGTGGGCTGACCTGACTGCTGAATTCCTTGAGTTATGTTGTAAGAGGGCTCTTCCAAGTATCTCTGCAGAAGTGATCTTAATTTACCAGTTCAGTAAAGTATAAACCACTTCTGGCTTGACACTCTCTGGATTGCTGTGCATGACTGCCCTCCAGACTGGTAGCAAGGGGCAATTCTAACCAAAGACAAGAGTCCCACCTGTTGTCGTTAATGAAGCTCTAGTTAGGGCAACAGGAGGCAAGTGTGGGGCATGGCTGCTGTTGCTTGCCTTGAGATAATAGTATGCCCTGCTCAGGAGGCCTCATGGCAGCAACAGCCTCAAGATGCAGCAGAGAAAATTTAGGCTGGAGATTAGGAGGAACTTTCCAACTCCAAGGGTGGTCAGGCACTGGAGCTGGCTACCCAGAGAAGTTGTGGAATCTGCATCCTTGGAAACTTTCAAGAGCCGGTTAGACAGACACTTAGCAGGGATGCCTTGGTCACGGATGATCCTGCCTTAAGCAGGGGGCTGGACTAGATGACTTCATGAAGTCCCTTCCAGCCCTACTTTCCCATGATCTTGTAGGCTATGTGTAAAGGTAGATGAGAGATATTTTGATAGCATTAGACTTCCCCTCTGCAGTCCGCAGGTCCTGCAGCAGGACTGCAAACATGAGTGCTGGAATCGTACCATCTTGCAGCCCCAGTCTGACCAGTAATGGGTCCAGAACTTCTGCCTGAGGAAGCTCACCTCCTTCAGTTTTCCTCCAGCTCTTCAGCATCAAGACATACAGATAAAGATAGGCATACCAGTCAGAAACTGCCCACCCTAGACCAGAGGTTCCCAACTACCGGGCCGTGGCCCCGTACTGAGCCATGGTGGGTTGGCTGCTGGGTCGTGGCATGAGCCCCCCATTCAGACCCCCATCTGTCCGCCCAGGCAAGTGGCTTCCGGGGTTAAAGCTGCATGGAGGGGCACCCCAGGAGGGAGGCAGCCAGCTCTGCGAGCCCCATCCCTCTCCCGCTCCCACCGGGCCACGGTATAAAAAAGTTGGGAACCACTGTCCTAGACTGTTGCAGTTCAGTAGCTATACAGCTTGGCATTGATGGAGCAAAAGAGGCTTGCGAGGCAGTTTTTGCTGCCAACTGCATGTGTGTTGGGAAGGTTACCGGTGTCCCTGAAGAAATAATGAGCTTTGAGCACATTGGGCTGGGGTCACTGATGGCCCATTATATCTCTCCAACCTAAGGTGCACATGGCTATGTAGACAGGAAAGGAACCTGCTTGCTCAATATATGGGCTTTGGTCAGCCAGAGGGAAGTTCATGAAATCAAAAATAGGATGCACCAGCGTACATGGCAGCAGGGTATTCCAGAAGTCTGGTATTTTCAAATTTGACCCTGAATAAGTTCCTAGCTGTAGCCTTTTTCAAAGGACGTAGGCCAAGTGTGGTGAAGCAGATAGCCCAAAAGCCTGCTTCTGCATGACCACAGTGTGAACCTTTGCAGACGTAACAACTAGCTTTGTCAGCAGAGTAAAAGGAAGCCATCCACATATCTAACTAAGCCAGTAATGAGACACAATTAAACAAAGCACAAGGCCTAAAATGAAACACAAGGGAAGACCATACATTAAATAATCCAAATATGCTGCATCCTAGCTTTGTCTTAAAATATTTGTAGTAGAGATTAATGTAGCCAAATGTATTAGATGCTGTTTTACTAAACTAGATACATTTTTGTTAAGACATCCAATTTGAAAATTTGTAAAAACAAAGCAGCCTTGTCAGAGAAGACCATAAACCAAGGAAAGGAAGAAACAGGACAGTCTTGACCAGCATTCCCCACCCTTTTCCTCTCCCAAGGATGTACATCCCAAGCAACTGACATCTTCCAAGTTCACAAGAGATCCGACTTGATCCAGTTAAAAAAGTTTCAGCGAAACAAAGAAATTCAAATAAAACCCATCAGAGGTCATTTATTAGACCATTAGAACAAGCTATCTATACACATGGGGTGTGGAGTGGAGCAAAATTTGGAGAACTCAGCAAATTCAAGAAGGTTTGCTACCAATCTTTGTGCCACTCTCTTCCCACCTCTCAAGTCTCCCCAGACATTACAGGTGAGAATCTATGTTGTCACAAGTAGTCAGAAAGACTTTGGGATAAAATAAATGTTTGTGTGTTTTAGAGTGCAAGCAAATAAAAAGGCGAGGCTACAGATCCGTTTCTGCCTTGTATTGATAGCCAACCCACAAGCTTACCTGAAATCTAGGTAAAGCCCTACCCAGCGGTGAGAATGCCTGGTAGAAGGTGGTTTTAATTACAGAGTGAACAAACAATGAGGAAGCATGCATTTGGCCATCCAAAGGCAAGACAGTGCTTTCTACAACACCAGTTTAAGGCCAGGGTGTACAATCCAATTAATACGGGTGAAGCATGCTGCGTGTCTGCAGTATAACGTATGTCAGAGAAATGGGGAGACCTTTTGCCAGGACAGGGATAGTGCGTAGGTTGGGTAAAGACAGTCTGGGTATAGAAAAATACTCCTGATAACTGGACTTGGATCCAGAAGAGAGAAGGAAGTGAGGGATACCTTCTAGGTCAACATATTTGGCCTACAGGGAGAAACTGGTGCGGCCGGGAAAAAATGCTGACTTCCTTACTCAAAATCATGGAAACAGAAGTGGACAAAAAGTACTCCCAAGCTCTCATGGAATTTGCCTTCACGTGGAATTTATAATTCTGAGGGAAAATGAGCATGAAACAAAGAAATGTTACTTCCGAGCATAGCTGGATGGAAATTCCCACCTAGCAT
>NW_017729004.1:24000120-24001569 GCF_001723915.1 Gavialis gangeticus | reverse complement strand
TCTGTTTTCCAAGAGCTCAAACACTAAGAGGCTGAACAGCAAAATAATAGGAGTTCATACAGGCAGTTCAGCTAGCATGGACATACAGGAGTGCAGACACAAAGGGCAAAGAAAACAAATGAACAAAGGTCTAAGGAGTGTCAGATCCCACGTAATGAAATTGCACCTTGTCATCTTTCTTTATGAATGCAAAAGGGTGGAGGGTCCTGGGTACATCTGCCCATATGTACTGCTATTCATGGGCTCAGTCCTGCACCAAAATTGTCCAGTGGATACAGGGAGCATAGAGGGGGGCAATGTCACCCAGGACCTCACCCATGCCTCTGCTGGACATGTTTTTTCTTTGGTGGTGGGGAATGATTCTCCCCTGTAGCTTTGTGTATTGTACCTTGGCAAAGATTGCAGCTGGTATCTCCTAGGCATATTCTGAAGCACCTGCAACCCAGAGTTCCTGCCACCCAGACCGTAGCAGGTAGCGTGCTCTAGGCATGCATAAAAGTAGTGTTATATAAAGGCAGGGAGGGGAAGGCTGGACACATTCTACCAGGGATGTCTTACCGTTATTTCAGCCTCTTGCATTTCAGCATTGGACCATGTCAGTTCACTGGAGATCCCAAGAAGGATGAGCAGGCACCTGCTCCAACTCTAACTAGAAAGCCATCCACATAGGCCATGGACCTCCTCTCATGAACGATGGGCAAGTGATTGGCTGGAGGGATCCGAGAAGCGTGGGAAGCTTGCTCTGTGTACTGGCCAGGTAGCACTGCTCTTTCTTCCTGCCCTGGAACTGGTCTCACACACAGTTCACCTCCTTTCAAGTGCGCACCATGTGATAAAGTTCCCAGTAGATGTTAACTGAGAAGGGCGGCTGCTTACAGTTCACGGGGATGTTAGCATGGCGCTCCGTTGTCTCTCAGTTTTGGTTCTCGTGTCCCCGGCCCCAACAACGGATCCTAGGCTCTCTGCCGACTGTCTCCCACCCTCTTGCTTCTCTCAGCAGGACTTAGTGCACTCTGCACCTGTCTGGGCTCATTCTAGCTTTGTTTCTCACTAAGCCTGCGTGACCCCCTTTTCTCTATACTCCTCTATGCTCTGTTGCCTTCTTTTTTTGTATCTGAGCCCACCCTGGCTCTTCCAGGGACTGCCTCTTCACCCCTTTCCTAGTCTCCCCCCCCCCAGGATAACCAAACAATAATCAGGCCACCTCAGCTCTCACAACAATAAAAATTACATTCCCCTTCCCTGAGGGAACTATGATGCTTAGTCTCTTTAAACCCCATGCTTGGGCTTTAGTGTCCATCTCTTTAAGGCTGTTAGACTTCCCCTCTTTTCACTACCAGTTTAAGCCTCATCCTGCTACAGTCCTAGCTGCCCCCTCACCACTCTCTGATAGTGATTCCTTCTGTTCTTCCAAGCCCTTTCTTTCCTCCTCCCTTCCTGCTTCCTGTA
>NW_017729004.1:23989938-23995120 GCF_001723915.1 Gavialis gangeticus | reverse complement strand
GATAGTGATTCCCTCTGTTCTTCCAAGCCCTTTCTTTCCTCCTCCCTTCCTGCTTCCTGTATCTGCTTTTATCTGCCAGGGATGGGCTACTAATTACTCTGCCCAGGTGTCCCTCACTGTCACTGCTGGGGCTGCCTCCTCCCTCCAGTATGTTATATTTCCCATAGTAACCTGACCCCTAGACTTGTTTTCAGGGCTAAGTTTCAGGGTTGTATCCCTCATTCCCTGCCCCCTGCCGAACTCTGCCAAAAAACGTCTTAGGTAGTTTACAGAATCGTTGATGTATTGCACAAGAAGTTTCCCTGCAGCATTAAGCAGGAGTGGATTCAAATCTGGACTGACATAAGCAGGGTACAGCACTAGGATGTAGCAGCACACAATCACCAGCCCCAGAGGTCCTTGCAGCTTCCCTGACGTCCAACCACAGCAGCAGTTTCTCACACTGAATATCTTGGGCTGCTCTTGAAAATACTTTCATGCTAGTGTCAGCATGAAAAAAATACATCTATCTATCTATCTATCTATCTATCTATCCCCTTTTTGATCAAAGTGGTTAGCCAAAATCCTGACAGACCTCTGGCGTCATCTGGCCCAAAGCCCTGCAGAAATGTCATTGCTACAAGTTATCCCTGCCCTATGCTTCTCCAGCCTCATCTTGAAAACCTCCCATCAAGGAGATTCCCTAGGCTGCCCATTCATTGTTCTAAGTCTATTTTGCTGTGAACTAAAGCCATTGCTTTACTTAAAGCCCCCATCACCCTGCCTCCTTCATGGCAGCCTTTTCAATATTTGCAAACTGCCATCATGTCGCTGCTTAATGTTCCTTTCTTCGAGCTAAACACGCTGCATTCTCACCCTTCCCTCAGAGGTTTTCTCTACCTTTTTTGTACCTTGTGCATGCCTTTGTTTTCCATGTCCATGTTTTCCATGGAAGGGGAAAGCTGTTTCTGCTGCCTGAAACCTAAAGGAGTTTTGTGGTTTTTTACTCTGCACTTAGAGCAGGGGCATCAAACTCATCAGGCCCTGCAGGATGAATTAGTAATGCATAGCTGGTTCATGGGCTGGCTCCAGTATCTGAGGTAGATCCAGCAAAGGCATTGCATGCAGCACACATTGCCTCTGGTCCTGCATGCAGTGCAGAGGCCTAGCCCAAGACCCATGGGCAACATTGTGGGCTGGATGATAGGGCTCCATGGGGTGTATCTTTGACACCCTTGTATTAGAGGAAAGGCAGTGGGTTATACTCAACGTGTTCTTGCAGAGGCATAAGAAAGCAAGGTAGATTTGCATCTTACATATTTAACTAAGTTGGAGATATACAGTATAAGCTTTCATGAGCTGGAGCTCAGTTCATCAGATTCTGTGAAGGGATGTACAGAAAGCAGTGTATGGAACGAAGAAAGTGATTTGAATACAAAAAGTAGGAAGGGAATGGGAGGGGGAAGGGGCAGTGTTGGGAGAGGCAACTAGCAACGAACCCATAGGAACAAAGGAGTGATAAAAGCTAATTCAGGGAGCAGAATAAGAATCCATTGTCCCATAACACAATCCAGTTTGTAGATGATTTCTTGTTCCGCAGTCTCCTAATCAAATTTGGTTTTTAAAGGCTTGCTGCCTAAGAGCAGCTACCCCAAGAGAGTGTCCAGGGAGGTTAAAGTGTTCTGCCACAGGTCTGTGAGTCTTTCTGCAGCTGATCTCAGAGCAGTGTTCATTTACTCTTTACCTAGGGATTGCCCATCTGTCCAATGTAGACAGGAGAGGGCACAGTAAACAGGCAATGGATTGGTAGAGCTGCCAGTGAATGAACCTACTTTTCTAATCAATGCTATTCAGTGATGATGTGGTCTGTGCTGATGTCGGGGTATAACAGGAATCTGGCTCCATTTCAAGGTGCCACTGTGAAAATGGGAGTTAACTAGCTTGCTGCTTGAGAGATACTGTTTGAGGTTGCAGAGATGCTTATAAGCTAGAACAAATTTGTCCCTCTTGGCTACCTTGCGATGGCTTTCCTTTTCCGGAAGGTACGGGAGGTCATTAATGATAAGATGGTCAAGCTGGTGACAACCAGATGGGCTCTGTTGTAGGGCTGTGCAAAGCTTTGGGTGCTGATTCAATCTGGAAGAGATTCAGCCCAATTTGGTGGCCGAATCTCTGAATCCAAATCGAATCAGGGGACCAATTAAAAGGTCTGAATCAGTTTGAAGCTCTCTGAATCGATTTCGAAAAGATTTGGAGAGCTTCGGCAATTTGGGCAGTCGCTGCTGGCTGCAGCAGGGAGCTGGACCTGGACTCTGTGCTGGTAAGTAGGGGGCAGGGGAGGGGGAGAGGGGACCATGAGGGGCCCCAACCAGGCCAGGCCCCAACCTCCGCCCACTCTCCCAGCCCCCCGCCATGGCTGCCCCACCTACCCGAGCTCCCAGTTGTTTAAAAAAAGCCCCTACTCACTGGGTGCTGCCAGGTAAGAGGGTGATCCCCACTGTCCCCCCACTACCCAGAGCATGGGGGGCTCTGCCATGAGCCCCCGACCCCCACCCGCTCTCCCAGGCCGCCCCCCCACGGGTGCCCTGCCCACCCCAGCTCCCGGCCCTTAAAAATCCGGACTTGAGCCAGTGAGCAGGGGCTTTTTTCTTTCAAAAAACCGTGAGCTGGGGCGGGCAGGGCAGCCACTGAGAGCGGGCGGGGGACGGGGCCTGTGTGATTCGGACATTTGGCTGATTAGGCGGCAGCCGAATCTCTGAATCAGATTCAGCCAAGTTGATTTGGGACAGAGATTCGAATCACCAAATCAAATCACTGTCCCCCAAATCGGCTGAATCGAAGCAAGTACTTGCCGCTTCGCACAGGCCTACTCTGTTGTCCTTGTCCCAGGGTTGGTATTGTAGCAGGTTGGCATGAGGACTTACTCTGGCTTTGACGATTTGAGTGGTTACAGTTTTGGGGTTGTATTGTAATTGTAGGAATCCTTGGCCCAGGTCATTAAGGTTTGCAGTCCTGTTGGTGGGAGCCGCACAAATACAGTAGCAAAGTAGATTTTGGCTGCAGACAGTGGATGTAATGGTGTGCTCAGGGTGAAAACTGGTAGCATGAAGGTAGCTGTGGTGATCAGATGGTTTCCAAAACAACATGGTAGCAATGTGGCCATTGCAAACTTTCACAGTAGTGTCTAGAAAATGAATTTGCTAGGTGGAGTACTCCAGAGTTATTTTGATGGAGGAGTGAAAGTTGTTAAAGTCCTGGTGAAATTTCTCTAGAGATTCCTTTCATGTGTCCAGGCAATGAAGATGTCATTGAGGTACTTTAAGTAGATCATGGGAATAAGAGGTAATGGACGTCAAGGTCCGTCATAAAAAGCGGGGAGGCCATACACAAAAGCTAAGGTCTGTGCTCCGGGTGGCTGGAGTGCGCCAGTAGAGGCTAGACAGTAGAACTTCACTTGCTGAATTGGTGGAATAGGATTTTAAGCTATTTTTCCCATTTTTCTCCCCTAATTAAGAAGTGTCTAATTCTTTACATGAATTTTCTGGTGTTTGACCATGGGACTAAGCAGGCCGAGATACTTGTACATAAACCCTGAACTGTGCTTATTTCTTCAGAGTTATACAGCAACAGGCTCATGGTGTAATACCTTTGTCCCTCTTCACAAATGGGATTTCTTGGAAATATTTTTCTGCAATTCCTGAGTCAAGCCTGACTCAGAAAGCAGTGAAATGAGTCTGATCTTGAAAGATGCCAAGGCTCTGCAGTCTCAGCAAAGGCCTTCTTGATTAGCAGTGGTTGGGGCTCTCTCAGGAACTGTCCTTCAATCCTTGGCACCTGCTGATGCTGAACAAGGGTGTTGGTTTGTGATCGCTGCAGCGGTTCTGTTATGTCAGCATTCGTTCGAGAAAAAGATAACTAAGTCTGCTAAAATCCACTTCAGGCAGGTCATGCAGCAATGAGAGGGCAGCAACTCTTTGGGGAAGTGGTCTCTACAGATACCTCTAGGCTCTTGCTGATGTGTAGTTCCTAATCCAAGTCCTACTTGCACACAATCCCCCGACTCATGTGTCGGTGGTATTTTCAGCTTGGGCTAGCTGCTCTTCTCAAGCAAAAGGCCAGAGGCCAAGCAGTGCTTATACTTACACTTACAATCTCTGCTTTGAAACAGGAATACTAGCTAACCCACTGCAGGGTTGATTATCTTCTAAATGCCTCCCCAAAAAATATACATGCCTCTACGTGGTATATTCTTGCCCTTCACTCTTCTTCTGCACTGGAAGCCACCTACCTGCTCGTATATACCAAGAGTAATAACAGTCCCCACCTTACATGACACACAGCATGCAGTACTGGCAGCGTTTCTACTGTACTTCCACAGGCCTGAAACAGAAGCACCAGCTGGGAAATAATCCTCCTAGCATGCTGCCAGCCAGCCAGAGCCATGCTGAGAGGTCATCAAGAGCCATAATTTGCAGTGGCCAAGGGTCATATCCAAAATCTCTGGTCCTCTGGGAAGCTCAGAGAGGAGGATTCACTAGACAGCATCTCGGTGCAAGGGGAAAATTAAACCAAGCCAAAACCATGCCAGAACACACTAGGCCACAGTTTCTATCGAGCAAGTTGCCAAGAACATGCCTGTTCTATGATGGGCTGGACTCGGTGCTCAGTACCGCCCGGAGCATGGAAGTCCCCTTCACGCTGGGCCTTCTTTCAGCTTGGGGAATGTCAGTCCCTGCTGTGCTGTGTGGTGTTACCCTCTCGAGCTTGCTCAGATGCCAGCCACTGCTGGGCTGTTGCAGCCTGGAACTCGCTAACGGTGCCAGTCTTCTCAGAGAAGTTGGGTAAATACTCAAGCAATCGGCTGGAATTGGTTTCCACTGCTACCAATACCTAAGCTAGCTTGTTTAATGTTTGCTTGACTATTTCATTGCAAACAAAGTTCAGTGGAGCTGGATCAGATACTGTTTTGGGGTCGCATCAGGGTAGGGTGGCCATAGTTTCATAGTTTCATAGATTAAGGGTCGGAAGGGACCTAGTAGATCTTCTAGCCCGACCCCCCGCCAGGGCGGGAGAACAACAAAACCCCAAAACAAGAAACGGGACTCAAATGAGTCCAGCCAGGTAGGCATCCAGCCTCTTCTTAAAGACCCCCAGGGTAGGGGCCAGCACCACTTCCCTTGGAAGTTGGTTCCAGCTCCTAGCC
>NW_017729004.1:23980488-23989121 GCF_001723915.1 Gavialis gangeticus | reverse complement strand
GATCCCCTCGAGTCCGGCTTCTATCACAGCAGGGAAGTCCCGGTCCCTGCACAAGAAAACGGAGGTGAAGAATTGGTTAAAGAGGTCCGCTTTCTCCTCTGACGCAACCACGAGATTGCCCAGCGTATCCTGCAGGAGTCCCACATTACCTGGCGCCTTCTTCATCCTCCCAATATATTTGAAAAAGGACTTTTTGTTATCCTTCATCTTGGACGCTAATCCGAGCTCTATGTCCGCCTTGGCCTTCCTAACAGCTCACCTACAGGCCATCATAGAGGACATTGAGGTTTTCTGCTACTCTGTCCTCTATTGATATGAAACCCGATGCTTTTATGTCCTCTATTTTTCTCTTGAAGAGGTCACAATGATATGCCTTTGCTCTGAGACCTGCTGCCCATGTCCTCCCCACCTCTGGGAAATGCTCTGCCATCCATTCCCCCCAGAGTTCCCCTTAAAGATACCAAACATGAAGTAAAATAGCTCCATCCTTATTTATTATTTTGTTCCCTGACTAAGCTTAAATTCCAGCACAGCAATTTACCCACTGATTTCTGGTCTCACACTCCTCTTTGACAGATATGGGATCTGCATTGCCCTGGGAGTATATCCCTAGGACTTTGTTTGATTAACTCAGTATTGCCTTTTTTCCCTTTCCTACCAACATGCGTTGTTCTAGGCGACTGAAACCTTCCCACAGCTGAGAGCACAGTTGGGATGCCCCAATTACTCCAACAGCTGCCTGAACAAGTGATTTCAAAATTCACACTCACCTAAAGACCAAAACGCACAGAATCATTTGATTAATGATGATTATCATCTTCGGTTCAGTGATCGAGATGCTCTTGACAAGCATCAATGTAACCTTGGAAACTTCATGGGCAGTATGTAGTACACAGATAGAGGAAATGAAGTTCAGATTGAGATCTTGAAATGTGACTGAAGTTCTTCGCTAAATGGATGTAATTTCCTTGTCTTTAAGGTATGCTACAAGTTGGGGTCTGTATATAACGGCCATTTTTAGGGATCCAAAGCTGCTGCTGTTGTTGTTGTTGCATCCAAATGTGCCAGAATATTTTTTGTATGATTTGAATCAGATCTTCAAGGAGGTTTGAAGCAATGAAGCTGAGCTTTGAAGTGCAATAATTAGCATACGTCTCCCATCGAGCAGCTGAACTTTCCTGTTGCATTTTTCAAGAGCGTTCTCATCAGGCTAGCAGGTCTGACTCAGAGGAATGAGGTATTGTTCAGAGATGGAGATTAAGAACAAGTGTGAATTAAACAAGGTGCAAAGTGTTAAACAGTGAACACTTCCCTACTGTAAATATTTTGGCACAAAACTTTGTCAGTTGTTCCTTTCTAAATAGAGCAGTAAGGCTGGGATGGCATCTGCAACACATTACCCACCTGATCTCTTTGCTCCATCTCACAAGAGACCCTTGGTGATCATGGGAAAGCGCGTGCATGTGTTCAGGCAGAAGACCTGTGTGTTTTCAGTGAAGAGTTGTTCCGCTCTGGCCACCAAGGCTGGGTCCAGTTCAACCAAAGGGACCTAGTGGCTTTCAATGCCATTCCCCAGCTAACCGAAGAACCCATCAAGGCATCCCCGGTAGTCACAGGCCTGTCTTGCCTTTGTTCCTTCCTGTGCTCAAGCTGAGCATTGTAGCTAGCACTGAAGAGCAGTGGCCTCATCTTCTAGGCACCCTAGGAATAAATATCTCTACGGCTTCCCTCCCAACCCTGGGAATAGATAACTTAGAAGCTGCTTTCCCCATCCTGGC
This sequence comes from Gavialis gangeticus, assembly GCF_001723915.1. Taxonomy (NCBI): domain Eukaryota; kingdom Metazoa; phylum Chordata; order Crocodylia; family Gavialidae; genus Gavialis; species Gavialis gangeticus. The sequence continues at coordinate 23,987,343 of NW_017729004.1, read as the reverse complement.
CCTGTGCTTATGCTTTGCCAAGACAAAGAGCCTGAGTGTCACTTCAGAGGTGCAAACTCTGGGCCACTCAACATAATTGCCAGTCTTTGGTACACCCAGAAGGAGCGAAGGAGTAGGGGTTATTGTGTTGGCAGTGCCCCCTGAACCAGGGGTGGAAAGGAAAGGCCAACTGACATACCTGTTGGGTCCACCGGACCTGCTCTAGAGACCTAGAGTCTGGATCACCAGCCTTTGAATCGCAGCTGAATTCCCCCTGGCCACATCTGATACAGTCGTAGTCCATGCAACAGTTTAAATCACGTCTCAGTGAAAGAATCAAGGAGTAACCAATGTCAGTTTGTTAGTCAGCGCGCTGAGTGCCCTGTAAAAGGAAAGGGAAGTCTATTCCTTTTTAAATATTTCTATCTGGCACTAGAGGGCAGAAGAAAGGAACTTGGTGCATTGTAATCTAGGACCTGTGCTATTTAAACAATTATCTGAGAGCTCATAGAAATATATTTGGTTTGAAAGGCGCTGCCCTCCCTAGCTTGGTCTCTGTAGCATTATTACATTTTAATACTGAAAAATATTAGTTCCTGCTACAGTACGATACAAAGCACCTGCAATTTCCAGGTACATTACAATACAAAGCTCAGGTACTGCACCTGAGGTCTCTGTGAAAGCAATGTGTGTATTTGTAGTCTTGTGGCGTAGAGGTTTATGGAGCTAATATAAGCAATCCCAAATCTGTGGGTTTTTCCCCTCTATCCAGTGCTAGTCTTTGTTAAAACCTACCTCTTTCTGCATTTCTTAAACCCTTAGCCTTAAAAAACCAGTTATTGCATAAGGGAACAGGGACCAGAGCTCCATGTCCTGTGAAACAGGCGTGCTTTGGAAACTTTGTTATGCAGCCTGGGTAAATGGAGGCACAAAGACTGCGACTAGCCCCAAGTCAGTGCTCAGCCAGAGTCTGAACGGTGAGATCCTGACACCTAAGTCTTTGCTTTAACTGTCAAATGTTGACACCCAGTTTCATCTTCACAGAGAACCGGTGTCTGGTGACAGCGAGCCTTGTCATAGTGGAGGAATTTGCCTTTCAGAGGGCAGAGCTTTGGAGCAGGTCTGTTGTACTCGGTTGAAGCAAGGGCGATTGCCTGGGACTCCCGTCAGATTGCCTCTGAGGCAACCACTCCTCTGTATCCTCCTGTGCTGCTGAGGCATGAACTTACCCCTTGCTCCTGCTCTTGGAGAATTTGCCCCGATTGCTCAGTCTGCCTTTGGACTCTTGTGTTTCTCTTTTCCGTTCAGACTCCATTCCTTTCTTGAGGGTTTGTTTCCTTATAGGCAATGAAGACTTGGGCGTTCCCTTGCCGCAGTCCTCAGGAGCCCATTTTTTCCCCTCTGCCTATGAAAATCTGGTCTAGGAACAAGCACAAAACAGGATACTGAGGGTTATGTTGGCAAAGACTTTCAATCTCTCAGTAACCTCTGTGAACCTCACATGCAGCTGGATGCTCTGTATTTCCCAGTGGGAAAGGAGCCATGGGCAAGGTGGCCAAAGGACCTGTGGTCATTTTCTGTTGGGCTCTTGCCCAAGTGTGAGAGATGGCAGGAACTGGGCCAGTTTGTTTTTCTAAACGCCTCGCTGTGATTTATTCAGCTCAGCAGGTATTTACTGGCTACGACAAGGATTTTACGGCAACATCTGGTGCTTAAAGCAGAATACAAGGAACCAGGATTCTCGGTCCTAATGTGGGTGTAGTCTCCCTAAGAGGAAAAATCACAATATTCATGCCTCAGTTTACCCAGTCAGTTTCCTTTTTAACCAATCATTAAGCGTTTTTCTGCTTCTTGCAGTATTTTGTAGTCCATGCAACCAGCACGTGCCAAACTAGTAATGAGTTGCCTGTCAGATCAGACTGAAAATACTGTGTGGGATCATTTTGAAGCTTAAACTGTGTGGTGACACCAGCAGTAACTGCCTTCTGTTCATACTGAAGAAATGTTCTTCTTGCCATTAGGGGCCTATTTGAAAATAATCTCTTAATGGCAATACAAAGTATGACCTGAGTGGTGACCAAATTGGAGTGTGGGGGAGCAGAGTAGAAATGGTTTTCCTGTTCTGTAAAAATTCCTGAGAGTAAAAAATCCTCGCTAATCTGTACACAAGGTGGAACCAAGAAGTCCTGCGGGAGAGAAACTTAATCCAGAGAAATCAAGAGCCAGGTAGTTTGAGCGTTTTCCCCAGATGGAGGTAAACCTACATTTAAGTTCCTCCTTAGCCACATTCAGACCTTTTCTCTGAGAAGTCTTGTTTGGGCTGAAAAAATCCAAGTTGTTGGCTTTCAGGACACTAGACAAAGTCCACCTCTTTCCACTGGCTCTTGGGAAATAGGGGGAACCCAAAAGGTTAATAATACCCCAGGAAGGGTTATGGAGTATTTCTAAACTCTTGCAAATACATGGCCAGCTAACTCTTGTTCTGCAGTGAGAAGTGGCTACTAGATTTGACTTCATTAGAAAATCTGCTGGTCTAGCTCTATATTAATCCTTGAGGATGTGTCTTGGTCATGTAAGACATGCCATTGTTATTGCTGAGTGGAGAGCAGTTGTAGCATCTGAAAAAGTAGATTGTCACCAGTGAAAGGTAATGCCGTTCTCAATCAGCTAGTCTCTAAGGGGCCTCCGTGCCCTGCTTTCCTCTTTAGGCAGGAGAACAATGAACAAGACACAAGCTTACCTACGATGTTTCACAAAAATATGCAACAATTGACAAAAATGTTCTGCTAAGTAATCCCAGACTGTTTACCAGATAAAAGCACAGACGAATACCTCACAGAATTTACAATCATCTCTCAAATAAAGGCAAACAAAAAAGAGGGGAGCAAGAAATTTTGTCATAAATTAGGCATAATGAGTAATCCAGCAGCCCTGGGGACAGTGTGTGATATATAGCCTCCTTGGGGGAGTGGTGTCTCTTTGTAATTTGGATCACTGAACAGAAAGCATATGCATGGTGGCATAAGTCACTTGGGTGTTTCACTTTGAAAGGTATTTGCATATCAGTAAAACAGGTGTGTGCCTATGACTGAACCAAAGCTATAAAAGGAGATTAAAGGTCTCCCCTGCCCCCTCTGAACATGGAAAACATGGTAGGGGCTTCCACTCAAATGAGAGAAACAATTTGGCCCAAGCATCCCTGTATCAGAAGGCTTGATTCTGCTCCAGTGTCTGATGGATGTAACTGTACATAAATGATAACAATAGCGCAGCGGCTGCTGAGCTAATAGTCTCTGGTTGCCCCATCTTTTTACAGTCAAATATCTACTTGAGGTATTTTTTCCCCATTGTTTGGAGTTGGGTTGCTTTACTTGACTGAATAAAGTTGGCAGAAGAGTCTGGGTGGAGTAGAGACAGACAGACCACAAGTAAGGACTGAGTCGGTTGGTACCAGATTTTGGAGCAAGCAAATTTTGCATTAAAATTCAGACATACAAGGGCGTTTCAGAAACTAACAGCAAAATGGTTGCTCATGCTGTAAGTCTGTGACAAAGTGGGAAACTACACAGCAGCCAGGAACACTGCTGGCCGCATTGTCGAACACACCCATAGGTTTTGACAATGTAGAAAATGTTCATGGCGCACAAAATGGTTTTAGTTCAAAATTGCTGTTAGCTTCTGAAACACAGACACACACACGCACCAATCTCCAAGTGTATATTTTATATTGTTTATATATTATGTAAATAGATATAATATAAAACAACCTAATATATTTCATTTATATAATATATAAATAATATAAACAAGGAGATTCCCACACTTCTCCCTGACTAATATGACCGTCCCTCTAGTCACAAGCTGCTCTTAACTACAAAGGGGATATGCCATTCATGAAAATTGTGCAAATTTGTGCAGCCTTTCTCTGCCTCTATTCACTTTGGTTGCAGACTCCTTAGGACTGAGGTCATTTTCTCAGTGCTCGATGTGGGCTCCAGATCACTTGCACTTAATAAGCGATCAATGACATGGAGACCTGGCCTGGGGTCCTCCTGCTCAGTCAGCAGAGAATCGGTGTTGGGCTGGCAAGCATATTCATTTCTGGCCTCAATGAATATGATTATTTCTTTTACATGACAATGAAGTGGAAGCTTCATTCCAGCCTCTCCAGCTGATGTCAGCAGGACCTGGTAGCTGCTAACTGACAGCTGATAAGATGGAAAAATTAGAGACCGTGGCTTGGGCTGCGATGATTTGCATTTCCTAGGGAAACGACAAAGCCTCAAATTCTTTCCTCCTTTAGCTCTAGTATTTCGCTGGAATTACACTAAGGGTGAATGCAGCTGTTTCCCTTTGACCGTGGCCTAATCTAAGCCCCAGATGGTGCTGCACCATCCATGGCATGCAAGACCCATCGTCACTAGATATTGTGCATCTGCGCATGAAAGACAGCTCTCAAAATGCAACCTGGGTAGATGTCGTAGGCCTGCCTAGGAAAGGTAAAATGACACAGTAATTCATGCAACTGACTCTGTGTGAGGCACAAGAACTGAATGCTGGTTGTCCCAGTGCATTTCCAGGTTTGATAGGGGGAGAGGCATTTTCCCTGTCATTTGGGATGGAGTCTGAGATTCAGTCGTATCCTGCCTGTTATCACCTTTGTTCTTTCCTCTGCCTGCTGGTTGCGGGGATGTGGGCCTGGAGGGCTTCGCTGTAAAATGCAGCGTGTCCTGTTCTATTGGGGAACATGATACATTGTACAAAACTGGGAGTGGGAGCGGGGGAAAGAAGAACCTGTTTCTCAGAGCAACCATCACGGTTTCTTTTTTTAGATGCTAAAGATAGACTGCCTCTGGGTTGGGCATCATGTGGTCGGAGTACAGACAGCACAAATCTTTCCTCTAAGCATTTCTGGTTTCAGGAAGTGCCAGAACTGCAAGGAGTGAGATTTCAGCCTCTCCCCCCCACCTTTTTGTGTTTTTTTTTCAAACCTGAAGAGCAAACAGTGATTCAACAATGTCAAGGCAACACTCGTTCCTTTTACTGCACCAGCCTGTTCTTTACCTGTGTGACCGGGTCCTGAAAGTCCCTGTCACTAAGCCTGAGATCCGAATGAAACAAAGGCAGGGCAGGTGGGAATGGTCTTGTTTATTTCAGCACCTGTAATCAAGGGGGAGCAGGAGGATGTCTGCCTGAGTCCTGTTGCTTGGCAGCAGCCCTGTGCAGTGGGAGCCCCTGGCTTGCTCCGGAGCAGCCTCCCGTCTCGGGCAGCGCAGGCTGATTGGAGCGCAGGTGCAGCGCGTCACAAAGGTGCTAGGCTGGGGCTGTGCATGGAGCAGTGTGACAGGCGACAGCTGCACAAGTGGATCCTGCCAGACGCTCCATGCTGCAGCAACGCCATCCGCTCTGCAGAAAGGAGAGCAGGGATTTAAGCGCAGGGAAGGCAGGATGTGGGGCAGGGACTCACTGCCCACGGTTTGATTCCAGCATTGGGAAGGGGAAGTGCTGATGGCACTGACTCGACAGCCCAGGGCAGCTCCATGCAGTTGTCTAAGCACTCGCTTGCAGTAAAAAATGGAGCTGCTTTAATTCTCCTGATGTACGGTACAAAGCCCCTCCACTAACTGCCAGTTATACCAGTTATGGCCCAGTTACAGAACAGCTACACCAGTAGGAAGGTAGTTACTTCAGTACAGGCTATTCTAACTTGGGAAGCAGAAAAGTTTTCATCAGCTTAAGGTACATGATCCCAGTACAGCTGCATGCTCCTCACCAGGGCTCACACCGGCGCTGGCACTGATCCTCAGCTGCCGCCAGTGCAACTTTTCTGTGCAGACCACCCTAAATCTTGTGGAGCATTTTGAATAGTGTTTAACTGCCTCAGTCTCCCTTCTCAGGTCAGCTGTACTGCAAGGCCAGCGTGCCCAGGGGTAGGATGCCCTTCGTGGGCACTGGAACTAGTTACTATGAGATGAAAGGTGGGTAGAGGCCAGCTCATGGACAGTAACTACTCATGTGTGCTCCTACGCACTGGTAAGTGGCATCTAATCAGTAGTAACTTGGCCATCTTTCACTTAAAGCTGAACTATCATGGCTTGGCTCTATCTCCCATGATGCATAGTAAAGCCATATCATCTTAGTTAAAGTCTTGTCCTCTTTTTATTGATGGTAACTAGACTGTGTACACATACCCTAAGAGGAAGAAAATTTTGCTTCTTTTTTCTTGGTCCTGCCTTTGCTTTTGACACAGCCACTCTGTCCCTCAGTTTCCCCATCAGCACACTGGGATAATGATGCTTTTCTTCTAGGGTTACCAGCTTGAAGATCCAGGGGTAGAATGGGCTCTACAAGTGATGGAAAGTTTCGCATCGTTTAATTTATAACCTTAAATGCTTTTCATATGTTCAGGGCACAGAAAGTGGAGGAGACACTTATGCTGAAGTACGATTCTGAATTATCTAAAAGGAACAGAGATCAAATCAAAGAGGAAGGCTTAAATTAGGTAGATAATAGCATCGTGCTATTCTACAGCATCTCTAACCCCTCCTGATTCTCCCTGTGCTGTATAAGCTGGATGCAGGGTATTCAGGAATCATTTCTCAGAGTGTTTCAGCCAACTCAGGGGCATAGTGCCATCTGTTTAACCAAGCTGCATGCGCTGTATGACAGGTCAGGAAGAAAACTAAGGCATTGAGACATTGGAGGAGTGGTACAAAGAACTAGGAATGCCAGATGGAAAAAAAGTGTCATAAATAAGATGGTTAAAGCTGAACAAATGCAGAGAGACTAACATCCTGACATGTAAGGAAGACATCAGAAGGAACTGGGAAGTCAATTTAATCAATAATTAAATGTTAAAAATAAAAGAGGTGCGTT
>NW_017729004.1:23972770-23975488 GCF_001723915.1 Gavialis gangeticus | reverse complement strand
GAAGAAGGAAAACACTGGGTCTAGCTGAGACCTCGGAGGTGGGAGTGACATGTGCAAGCTGGAACCAGGCAAGGAGGAGAAGGACACCACACAAAGTGCCATGGGATTTTTCATACCAAGAAATAATAAAGTCTTTGGTGTACTTTGAGGCCTGATGCTTGCAGTCTATACCTTAATTCAGCCCAGTGTGACCCAGTATTAATCTCCCGTCTTACATCTTGTGTGAAATGCAGGTAAAGTCTTATACATTACAGCTTTCCACTTGGTCTTCTTCCTGACACATACTTTCAGGTGCACTTCCTGAGGATACCCACCTGAAGGCAATCATTTTCCAGTGCCAGCTCTCCTTTTCCTATTTACGAATTCCCTTGCGCTTGTAGAATGATTCTCCCAGGTGCTTGTTAAAACTAATCATCTGAATAAATACTAAAGGAAATAATAGTCTGGAAAAGAAGATAACACTGGAAACATTTAGCCAAAGATCTCTGCCATGCACCTGTGCATTAAACCAAGGTTTCACTCTACTCCACATCAACATCAACTTTCCAAGGGAAGTGGTGCTGGCCCCTACCCTGGGAGTCTTTAAGAAGAGGCTGGATGCCTACCTGGCTGGACTCATTTGAGTCCCGTTTCTTGTTTTGGGGTTTTGTTGTTCTCCCGCCCTGGCGGGGGGTCGGGCTAGAAGATCTACTAGGTCCCTTCCGACCCTAAATCTATGAAACTATGAAACTATGAAACATGCAAGTGGATTCCACTAGGAAGCATAGCAGTTTAATACGGGCAAGGCACTTTAAGCTACTAAGGACTGATTTCCAAATGCTCCAAAAGAAATCCATCAAGGAAAATAATCAGCACTAAGCAAACTTGCCCCAATAGTAATGGACATAAGTGCAAGTCAGTTTTGCCCTCCTGGCACCGCTGCCCTAATTGACAAAATGAAAACTCTGCCCAGCCATATTCCAAATGATCTGTCTGTCATCCAGGAAGCTTTGAGGGATACTCTCGCTTTCAGTAAATTGATATATAGTGCAAAGAGGAACCAACCTCAGAAAATAGCATACATTAAGTTAATATCTGACTACACGCATAACATGGGGCCACGATCCACCTTCAGTTACATCCCTGTGAATGCAGAAACAGCTCCATTGGACTGAAGGGACTTGCAGCGATGTACGGGAGAGCAGAATTTGGCTCAGGGAGGGGATAGAGTGATCCCATGAATTGCATTGCAGGGGAATGGATAGTGGATCCTGAGCAAGGACACAGCTCCAGACAGTGAGCTGGTGATAGCACTGGCACACCGGCTGCAGCAGGCTCAGGTAGCAATCTGCAATGCAGAAGGGCTTAGACAGGATTTGAAAACATGCCTGCAAACAGAGGGAAGAGGAAGACATTAGTAGGTTTTGCAAAGGCTTCCTCCGTGACATTTCTCATTTACAGTGAAAACAGTGGGTGGGCATTTGTTAGCATGTTGCAAATCAAGGTTATCTGAATTATTCAGTCAGGGAGCTGGAGCTTTGCTTCAGGGTTGTGTATATTTATCTCAGTGATGCTGCCCATTACTGCTCACTCTCTCTGGCCTGCTGGTAAGAACTGCCCTATGCCTGTGCCTATCATTTTAAGGGTCCTGAAGGAAAACACAAAAGGTTTTAAAGTCTTGGTTAGTAGGGAAGGGATTATAATCTGTTGCTTTGTGTTTTTTGGCCAGAGGCTGGGTTGGCTGGAAACAAATTGGTTTTTTGTTTTGTTTTTTGGTGGGCTATTAGGGGAAAAAACCCATAATTTTGCATGGAAATTTTGAACAAAACTCGCTTTAGATTCATATCTCTCAACCCTCCTCCTGCCTGCGCGTTGTGGGTTTCTGGCAGTGTGAGTTACGCCGTCACTCTTTGTTCTGTCGTATATATACACAGCACCTGTCAAGCGAAGCATTCCAGGTGATTTACAATTTGAGCTGTGGATATAATGGATTTTCAGTTTGGAGGCTGGTTTACCCAAAAAGTTAGGAGGGGAAATTGCTTCAGGTTAACCTGAAGTTAAATTTTTTGTCAATTGAATATTTAACATTTTGTATTCCCTTTTTAAAATTCAAGTCAAGTTTCAAGTAAAAGCACATCTCAAACACAATGTTGAAATGTTTGGTGTGGAAAATATCAACATTTTGCCCCAGTTTTTCAGGCTAAACCATTTGTGACATCTGACACAAATCAGCAAATCACTTTTGCTGTGGACAAGTGCAAGGTGCTGCACCTGGGGAGGAAGAACCAGCAGCATACCTACAGGCTGGGGAACTCCCTTCTCGTCAGTGCAGAGGCAGAAAAGGATCTTGGAGTCATTACTGATGCCAAGATGAACATGGGCTGGCAGTGTGGGGATGCAGTCAGGAAGGCCAACCGCACCTTGTCGTGCATCCACACATGCATCTCGAGCAGGTCCAAGGAGGTGATCCTCCCCCTCTATGCGGCACTGGTCAGGCCGCAGCTGGAGTACTGCGTCCAGTTCTGGGTGCTGCACTTCAGGAGGGAGGTGGACAACATGGAGAGGGTCCAGAGGAGGGCCACTCGCATGATCAGGGGGCAGCAGGGCAGGCCCTATGAGGACAGGCTACGGGACCTGAACCTGTTCAGCCTCCACAAGAGAAGGGTGAGGCGAGATCTGGTGGCCGTCTATAAACTGGCCAAGGGGGACCAGCAGGCAATGGGAGAGTCCCTGTTCCCA
>NW_017729004.1:23950015-23967770 GCF_001723915.1 Gavialis gangeticus | reverse complement strand
GTCAGACTTGATGATCTACTTGGGTCCCTTCTGACCCCACTAACTATGAAACTGAAACTTTTGCTTCCTCAAAATTGGCTCTCTTGGTGAATTTCCTATTCACTACAGAAATGTTTCTCAGGTCTCTTCACAACCTACGTACCTGCAGCAGGAACAAAGGGTAACACCAGAGGTATAACAGGGCAGGTCTGTGCCCTGTGAGAGGCAGCAGCGCGTGGGGCAGTGGCCAGCAGGCAGCTGCAGCAACTACTAGTTTTGCTCCCCCCTCCACAATTCAGCATCCAGGATGCTGCCCCAGTTGTCTCCCTCCCCACCTAGTTATGCTACTGGGTGACAATGTAGCACATTGCACCACTTAACACTGCTCCAAAGGAAGATACAGGCCACCTCTTGTTGCAAGATAGAAATGAGACCAAACTGGAACCTTCAGCTCCAGGCAAACTTTGGAGAGCTGGAAGATGAGGGAACCTGAAGCAATGGCAAAAAGTATCTCTGAAGTGCCAGTCCCAACAGGGCCGGATGCAGGCATGGGCAAACTGGGCGGCTGCCCGAGGGCCAGACAGAAAGGCGGCCCAATACTAAAAGTTTGCCCGGGGCCGCCAGGAGTCTAGGTACGGTGCTGAGTCCCAATGTTCCCTGTTCTCTCCCCACCTCCTTCCCATGCAGACTGGGCCTTTCAGGCCTGTTTTTCAGCGCAAGTTATACATGTGGCCTAAGAGAAAGAGGGAGCAAGGTCCTTTTGGAGCTTTGCCACTTGTAGCATCTTGTGGGTATAGCATCCCTTATGGCCAGAGTAGGAGAAGCTGCTAGTTCCTGCACCTCTCTCCAGCAGGAGAAGTGAACTGGGAGCCAGCTCGGTGCCTTCTGCTCTTCATACAAATCAGTGTGAAGGGACACATGAGCATGTGTGGCTCCAACTGTACCCAAGTCTGAGGTCCTGGTGACAGACTGCTGTCCTGACAGAACATAATGAGTGCTAACACAGGAGACTCCAACTATTTTTAGGGGGTGTCCTGTTTTCTTACATACTACACAACCCACAGACTGACCCTCATAGCCCCAGCACCACTTCAGCATTCATGATACCAGGCCTGATCTTCTCTTTATCTCCTCCCATCCTCTCAGTGTTGCCTGTTCCCAGGGTCTCCCCACTATTACATCCTCAGGCTCAGGGCTGTGTCACTTTGGTGTGGCCAGGGGACACGCACAGCACCAGCATGCAACCTCTAGGTCGGGCATGGCATGGGCAGCGTGCTGCAGGGGCAGGCCCAAGGGAACCTCCCACCCTATGGGGTGGGTGCACAAGCAGCACAGCGCCCTGCCCCCTGCCAGAGGCGTGCAGCCCCGGCTCCTTCCCCTGCTCGGACTGGGCAGGGGGCGTGCAGCCTCCCACCTTTTTCTCACCACATGGCAGTGGAAAAAGCAGCCTGAAGGGCCTGAAGGTCACATGTTAACTACTTGTGGGCCATGTGTGGCCTGTGGACCACCAGTTGAACAGCCCTGATCTCTCTCTTGCCCCTCACAACCTTCTTCCTTCCTTGCTTTTATTCCTTTTATCACCCCACCCTTCTCTGCATCCCCCTTCCAGCTCTTGGCCACTTTTTCTCTGCTCCACTAATAATACACTCCCTTTCTCCATTTTGGGTCTTTTCATTTACCACAGCTGAGGGGGGAGGGAAGGAATCATTTAGAAATGACAATAATGTTCTGATCCTTCTCTTTATTCTCCATATCAGCGGTGACTACCAACTGCAGGAGAGAACCCAGGGAAACCTTTAATGTATAGTACTGATGTTAGCTATCTTGTCTTAACATTGCAATCTTCTTTTACTGTATCTGAGCCAATTACCAGAAGTCTAGATATACTCCACTACCATCTGAAACATAAGGACCTTTCAGGTCTGGAATAATGAATCCAGATCTTGCTCAGGTGGGAAGTGTAAGAAGATTTACCTAGGCCAACTGTATTTGTTAGGACTTAACTTGTTGGAGATATTGGTATTTGATCAAATCATAGAAAAATAGGGCTGGAAGGGAGCTTAGGACTTTCAGGTCATCAACCCCCCACTCAAGGCAGGATCATCCCTGTCTAAACCAACCCAGTCAAATGTTGGCCCAGCTTGCATTTAAAATCTTCTAGTGACAGAGATTCTTCAACTCTTCTAAATAATCCATTCCAGTACTTAACCATCCTCAAGCAATTTTCCTAATACCCAGTCATATCTACTCTAAATCTCCTTTTTTGTTGCAGTTTAAGCCCATTACTGCCTGTCCTGTCCCCTGTAGACACAAAACAGGGGATCACCATCCTCTTTCAGCTCCTGAGGGGCACCTTGCTGCACTTCTCCTCACACTTGTTCTGTTTTATAGTCACTTTCTGTGGGCTCACAAAGCTATGGGACCTTCTGCCACAAGGGCTGTCCACATGTCTAGAAGGTGAAAGCTCAACAAGGAGGTTCTCTGCAGTGGCGGCTTCCCAACTTCACTCCTTTGTTGCGTCATTCATCCAGGCAGAGCTCCTCTGGGCAGCACCCACTGACTCTGAGGAGCAGAGGGCACCGTCTCACCTAGTACCCTTGTTTTCTGGTTTTTTTATTCCAGGCTTTCAATTCAATTTAGTCATCAGTTGCTTCCTGGGGCGTGTGAGAAATGCCTCATATTTTACTGAGCATATGAGGTATTTGTCCATGATGTGTGTATAAGCCCATTTCCCAGCTTTCAGGCTTTGTTTTCCAAATTCACTTTTGTCCTATGTGGGTTTAGGTCCACCTCTCATCTTGACCGATGTCTTTCATCAGCAATTAATTCACTGTTTGCAGGAGAAGAGATGTAGATATAGGAGAAGCAGGGAGCAAGAGATGCCAAGACAAAACCTACCTTTTCCACTTGTTTCTTTTGGGTACTCATTTACTCAGAACAAACTGGCTGAAGCTCATAGCTCTTCTTGCTCTCCATTTTGCCTTCTGCTTAGTGCCAGGCAGTTGTGATAAAGGAGTTACCAGCGCAGTTCAGATATTTGCTGCCATTTTGCTAAGAAAAGTCACTCTGCCTAGGATTAAATGTTTGCTTCCTGCCCTGATCCCATCTATTTCTGCCCTCCATGTATCTTAGATTGCTGTAACCTTGGTCATCTTTCTTTTCCCCCTCTCTTTATTTATGTATCCCTTTCTATTTTATGTCTACTTTATAAGGGCAGGAACTTAACCATTTATTTGTCTGCAAAAGTATCATGTGCACTGACTGGGCTTTATAAATCAGGGTGTTTCAAGGGACTGAATGCCTCATAATTTATGGGCTCGTTAGACCCTGGAGATAAAAGAATCTATTAGATCATACAGGTCCGTTCCTGACAATGCAGCATTTTCTGTGTCATCACTGTAGTTTCTTTTGCCTCCAGGTGATTAGTTTTAGTCTGACTCAGTTCCATGGTCACTCCCAGTCAGTGGCTGGTGGGTGGTAAATATGAGAGAACTGAAGATTTCAGCCAAGTTCCCAGAACACAATTAGCACTGCTTACCATTCTTATAAAAAAGTTGCAACAGAGACACCAACAGCTGTGTCACCAAAATGACTAAGCAAACTTGTCACTGTCTAGGGTGGTACAGTCAGGTCAGTGTTCAGACATCTGTGGAGCGTCTGTGCGCCACTTCTTATTTTGTGGCACTATTGTAGATAAAGAGGACATCAGTTCCTAAGGCTCCCCATCTAACCTTCTCTGAGCACTAAATAGATTGGGTCTACACCAGTGGTGCTCAAACTATGGCTCAGAGCCACAGCAGTTACCATCACTCCCTCGCAGCCAAATTTTCAGACCCACAGAGAGACCCATGGGCTGGATGACGTGGCCTGTGTAGCAGATTGTGTTGGTGCATGGGTGACTGCAGTCAGATCCATCGCACAAAATCACATCTATGGATCAACCCTGTGTGCAGTATTTGGCGTGCGGGCCATTCCTCCACATTCCAGGTTGGACCCGGAAGCTGGCACCGCATGTGGGATTTGGCCTATCGACTGGCCCAGCACCAATCCTTCAGCCTGAAGCCCAGATAGGTTGAGCACCACTAGTGAACAGGGGTATCGGGGTGGTAGTGTTTCCCAAATCTTGCCGGGGCACCCACTTTTGAATACCACCCCTGTTCACAGGTACCAAACCTAGAAATGCCATTTCTCTGGGGTCACTCCTTTGACCCCTGTCTCCTACATTTTAAGAGTAGCCCCAGTGCCACCTGTGGAGCTGTTTCACTGCCACATTTCTGTGTTTGGCACATGTGAGTAGGTCCAAGTAAGCTAGGTGGTATAGATATGTCCTTGGGGGGAAAAGCCCTTTATATGTTCTGCCATGCAACATGACATCAGCTAGCCTACCCTTGAAAACAGCAGAAGTGTAACTAGGAGTGGATGACCAGGGCACCAGCTCGGGGTGCCGATTTAGGAGAGGTGGCAACATTGCCTTCTGCACACTGGCAGCAAGAGCAGCCCTACCACGTTCCTCTTGCAGCTGCAGCTGAGTGCCCAGACAGCAGCTGGGGTGGGCAGATTACATGACAACAGCAGCAGCAGCAGACACAGCAGTGGGGGGCTGTTTTTGATTCCCCCTGCTCTCGGAGCCCAGATCCCTCTAGTGCTGTACACCTCCTCTGATCGCCTGCAGGGTCTGACCAGGGTGCCAGCCTTGCTTGTTATGCCTCTGGAAAAAAGTGTTTTTGCCAAGCTGACTTAGGTTTGAGTCACACTTCCTCCTGACTATCTGTTATTGTTCTTTAATGATGCCATATTCTTTGGCTTTAGAAGCAATTGCATCTGTTTAAAAAAACAAACCCCAGACTAATTTTCTTTGTTATTTTCTTTGGGAGCTATACTGCATTTTTAATTTGCTTGTGCAGCAACTTAGAGTGCCTCGGCAGTGGGGTGAAGGTTGCTGTACTTTCTAAATGAAATCCTCATTACAAATTATTATCTCTTGTTCTAATCTGGCAGGTTTCTCATGAAGCATGTTTACTAATTGGCATTTTTCAATGCAAAATAGCTTCCATGTTTTTTTCCTTTTTCATAATGTTTTTGTATATTTATGTAGGGAAGGACCCAGTTAGCTGAGATCTGTGGCTGAAATCCTCAAAAGCGACTGGTGATTCTGAATTCCCAACTTTAAAGAGCTCTGATTTTTCTCAGTGTGGTTTCTCAATAGTTCCAAAAAAACAGACTCAGTTTTAAGGATCTCATGTTGGGCAACTTATGCTAGTAGTTCTCTCTCTGACAACATATGTAACAGATATGCCATACAACAAATTATGGAAATCATGGCTATTTCTATTCTCTATATGAATTCATAATAACCTATGATGGGGGTATATGGACCTCAGGATTCAATAAATGCATGCCAGACTAGGAATGTGGAGGAAATCCAACCTAGAAGCCAGATTGAGAGGGTCTCTTCATTTCTCACTTAAGGATATATGTGGCTGGGAGGCTGTCAGGGGAAGAGAAAGAAAGTGATGGACAGGAAGTTCTGGTGAGAAAGACCCCCCTTAAGATTAAGTTCTGCCCTACTATGGCTTTATTTCAAATACAAAATACAGGCAAACTCCAGGAGAGGACACTTGAGTGTGTGTTTGTCTGTTTGGGCAGGTAGAGGAGACAGGAGAAACTGTAGCTGTTTGGAGACTCTTGGGAACTGCAAATTTTAATAAGCAAATGGTTTCAGTTATTTTAAATGTAATAATTGTAATGGGCTACAAGGTTGAAAGGGATGTTCCCCTGCCTATTTTTTATTTGATAGTGATTGCAAATTGGGCTGCACATCTTAAATGAAGAAACTGATTCTGAACAGTTGATTAAAAGGAAAAAAATCTTTTTTTCTTCATTCTGTTTTCCCAAAACAAGATGCGTGGCATATTTAGGGGCATGTGGTACGTGAGACAATACAGTAGTTAAATCTCATGGAAGTTAATAGCAGGATTGGAATTTTGTTACAGCCATGATGGTCCAGTAAGTGTACAAGAGGCAAGGATTTGTTGTGATATCTCTGAATGTCACTGTTTTGCGACCTGAGAAAGAGCCTTTGATGCCTGAAAGCTTGTCCAACAGCTCTTCTAGCTATATGGTTTTGTCCATTAAGAGATTTATCACTAAAAATCCTTGCCTGTCCTACATTGAAGTTAGGAGTTTGGCACAGGCTTAAGTTCTTCCTTGAATCAAAGTCATTCTCTTTTTTTTCCTGTGTATTGTACACCACAGTCTATGCATTTACAGAAGCAACAGTGCAAACTAGTAAGACTTTCTTCACAATGTAGCACTAATGTTCTATTTGGCTGCACTTGGGTCCTGTGCAAACTCAAATGTCAAGAAAGTTGCATGGAAATATTATGCAATCAACTTTGAACAATGTGCACAAACTGGTTGCCTTCAGAGATTGGGCAGTGTGTTAACTATCCAGGAGCTCATTTGAACTGAGTTTGGGAAAGGTCATAGGCACAGAGAGAAGCAGTAAGAATGAAGCTGGAAAATGGCACCAATGGGTGCATCCCCACAAGTGGGAACTTGCATTCTCTGGGAACAACTAGCCTGGGAATGTCCCTGGGAATGCCCCTGCACACATGTGGCCTCAGCAGCCTTACCTGGGTCCTGGGGGCCTCCCAGGGCTCCAGTGGTGGTGATCTGGGCACGCAGAACCTGGCCGGTAGCCAGAATACGGCTCTGATGGGCTAGGCTCCAGTTTTGGGTGGTGCACACTGCAGCCACATGTGCCATGCTGCTTTTTCCTGGTTCAGGGTTTTTTGACACCAGGATTTCCCAGCATCAAAAAAACCCACTGTGCTGCAAATTTGCAGTGCGGCAAACCACATGTATGCACTCATTTGGACGTGCCCAATGAGCTAAATGGAAAGCAGGGATTGTTACATGCAGAGTGTTTCAAAGAGCCAAGTTTTCGTTAACCTAATCTGCGGACTGCTGTTCTGTGGTAGATAACCCTATAGGGGATACTCTTTCACATGTTAACTCCTCGCAAACAGTCCTTCCAGCATGCAACACAAACACACTTCAGAAATTATATCTATAAAGTGATAAGCTCCACATTTTCTGGAATATTTGCCAACTCCACTAGGAAGGGAATGAGAGGTGGATAATTTTATACATTAATTTTATGAACACTGCGTGCGCCCTAATAGCCAAGACTGAATGTATAGGTTAGTGAAATGTCTGATATAAACTTCTATTGCATTAGTTCAATGGGGGCTGCTGCTATGATAAAGATTAGGAGGTGTCAGAGGCTCAGTCAGCCTCGTGACAAGGGGCAGAGAAAATGCAATGGGCTGGGATTAGGGGAAATACCACCTCACCGTTATCCAGATGGTTTCTTGGAGAAAACGCGAACACATGGCAGTTCTGGCTTGCTGGCACTGAGATATTTCAGTGAAACTTTTAAGACTACTGGGGCCTGAAAGGAAGGCATTGTGTTTCATCTACATCTCTAACTCAGAGTGCAAATAAAAATAGCACCTCCACTTGTCTTGTTGATACAGCAATAATTTGCTGAGAGCAGCAAAGCAGCACAGTCCAAACCTATCTTGGTAGGGGGGTTACAGAGTACTGGAAAGAAGTTATTCTTCTTCACCAGGGCTCTGGTGAAACAGGCACCGGTGGCAGTTCTGTTCTGTGCCGTTACGTCTTTCTAAGCACTGCTACTCATTTCTCATGTGGCAGGCTAGCCCGTGGGCTCACCGGCAGCCAGCTTGATGGCTTGAGCTGGATGGCTCTGGCCAGTTGGTGGGGGTATTTCCCTCCCCACCAATCAGAAGGCAGGAAGAAGGCTGACCCCACCCTGAGCTAATGGTGACGTGAAGAAGAGGACCTGAGGGGGAACTAACGCCTCTGGCTTTCCTATGGGTCCCTTTTCAATCTGGCGGCAGAGCCACCAGGAGGGACAAAAGCCCGCATGCCCAGCACACGGGCGGCTTCAGTGAGGGATGATGAAGACAGGGCTGCAGAAGAGCTGGTAGAGCTGACCAGCAGGGCAGAGCAGTTGCCCCAGAAGTGCCCTGAAGATGCCCCCACCGAGTGGGAAGCAGCAAGTGGCTGCATCCCTGCACCGCCGCAGAGGAAGCTGCAGCATTGGTGCTTGGGTCAGTGCTCCAAGGATCCGGAGAGCTGAAGGGACCCCAGGTGGCTGCACAAGGCAGCGCGGGTCACCAGCCCTGCATGAGGCAGAAGCCCTTGGTGCACAGGTCGGTGCACAGGACTGGCGAGCTGAAGGGATCTCGGTGGCTGCTTGAGGCAGTGCAAGTCCACAACCCTGCACGAGGCAGGAGCCCTCAGTGCATGGATTGGTGCACAGGGCTGGAAAAGCTGAAGGGACTGGGGCTGCATGAGGCAGCGCAGACCTGACCCTGCAAGTGGCAGGGGTCCCACGGTGCACAGATCGGTGCATGGGACTTGGTGAGATCTGAAGAAAACCCCGTGGCTGCACAAGGTAGCACAGGCCCACATCCCTGCAAGTGGCAGAGACCCAGATGGTGCACGAAGCTGTGGGAGAGTGGGTAGGCCCTGGTGGCTGCACGAGGCCTTTCCACCGCGAGCAGCACCTGGACGAAGCTGCTGTTCCCAGCCAGGCGGGAGCTTCGACCAGCCCCACCCACAGAGAGAGACGAGCCAAGACCCACCAGACACCTGTCAGCGCCCGGGTAGGGGGGATCGGGGTCCCCACAGGGGAGAGGCAAAGATCTCCACAGGGGAGGAGGGGCCCCAGCATTCAGGAGAGGTTTTGTACCCCCGGGCCGCAGCTAGTCAAGGGGACTAGTTGCAGTTAGCATTATCCCTTCAGGGTTATTTTTTTTCCTTTAGTATTATTCCGCCATGCGGTGTGGTTACTGCACCATTGTTGGCTCCAGAGGTAACTGTTAAGGTTTATGTAATTTTTTAAGGTTGCCCTGGGTCCATATATATGCGGGGTGGGCCGTAAGTTGTATCTTTCACTGTACATTTATTTAATTCAATATTGTATTATAAGAAGTTTATGTATTGCCCTGTTCTGCTTGCTAACTGGTCAGCTGCAAAAACACTCTGGAGGGTCTTGTGATTATCACTTTGGATTCAAGTGGTTGCTACGCCTATGTGCAGGTTTGTATTGCTGTAACCTTGTTTATTTATCATTGGGTCCTATGCAGTGAGCCACTGCTTAACCTGGTGCCACTGTCATTTGTTCCCTTGCCTGTGGCCTGCAAGGGAGTGTAGGGGCTATACCCCAATAAGACGACCACTAGGAGTCAAGGTTTACATCAATGAAGTGCCTCTGCCTGTCATATCCATTTATTTCTGCCTGTGTATATGAGTAATAAGATTTATTGCCTTAGTAATATACATTTGTAAATAGTTCTTGGATATATATATGTGTATGTTTAATACATTTTTGGCTATTTTTGGCTATTTTTAAGAAATATGAATTTGGCATCTTGAAAGGAATCAAGGAGGGTCAGGATTTTCAATAAACTTTTTCACATAAAGTGAAATTTCCAATTGATCATCAACAATTTCCAGTTGATCGCCTTTCTAAAGTTTTAATATTTAAAAAGCCTGAATTGCATTATGTTCACGTAAGTGTTTTAACTCTCTTATTCATTTGGTTACATGAGGCCCAAATCCTGCAATGAGTTTTCCAGGGTTGGTGTTTTATCAAGGTATTTTTCTGAGAAATCATTTGAACTTCAACATAAATGTACCCCTTAGATGGCGAGTTCTTTGGAACCATCTTTTCTTCTGCATTTACACGGAGCTCAGCACAATGGGGCATTGGTTTATGACTAAGTCGTTTATGTGTTTGTGCAATACAACCAGCAAACAACAGCAGTGAAAGAGAGAGGGTCATGATATTCAGAGTTTAAAAAAATAAGGCCTTTTAATTTTCATTTTTGACCACTGAATAAATCTGCGCGCACATAAGATCATGGGAAAGTAGGGCTAGACGAGACCATAGAAGGTCATCTAGTCCAAACTCCTGCTCAAGGCAGGATCATACCTGACTAAACCATCCTTGTCAAGTGTCTAATTTTCTTTTAAAAACTACCAAGGATTGAGAGCCCATAACCTCTCTGGGTAGTAATGTTTATCTACCCTCATAGTCAGAAAGTTTTTCCTAATATTCAAATGATATTTCTCTTGCTGCAATTTAAATGATGTGTGTGTGAACAAAGTCAAATGTCTGTTACTTATTATCTATTTTTTGACAGCACCAGGCAATTTTACTATATAAATAAGCAAGCAGATGAATGAATGGAAATACCGTGCAATGAAGAGTTTCCCATTGATAAAATACCTGCCACATACCTTTGCCTATGCATGCAGACATACTTGTATAATAAAGTGGCAAGTAGCCCACTAATCATATTCCAAGTCAGTCCTAAAAAGGAAAATTTCTACAGTGTTCAACCCTATAGAGAAGCAGATGGGTGGATGGTAAACTCTAAGTGCTTTACTGGCTGCCTGCCTGCCATGCTCTGAACAGTGGCTAATAATATCACTTAAAAAGAGCTGCTGAAGGGTTAGATTGGTTTTACTGCGGCTAGTTTGCAAATAATCCTATATATGAGCTTTTTGTGTCCTTTTGCTTGAACCCTGGTCAACCAATTCCAAGGAGCAGAATATTTATCTAATGACCGACTTTTTTTTCCCCTTTGTGGCATATAGAATCAATGGACAGTATTCTTGCCAACTAATTTTAGGATTTCCCCCAGTTCCTATAAGAAATTAAAGGCATGTCATTCAGGGACTGGGGATCAGACATTTTATGACTCCAGCTCTTGGCATGTCCTTATGTGGGGGTTCAAGGCCCCTACGTGTGCATAGAAGTATTGGTTTCAATACCCACTTCCGCTCCTCCACTCCCTGCTGGTTTACGCAGAGCTGGTGCAAAGCTTAGCTCTGCCATATACAGGATTGTGGAGCCCTGCAGCATCCCTATTTTGCAGCCTTCATCCTCCCACTTAGTCATTTCTGTGGTTAGGATGACATTTAGAAGAACCTTACTGATTTAAATGGAGCTGCACCTGGGTGAATTTGGCTCACTGCTTCTCATGATTGGATTTTTAACTAGCTCCCCTCTGCCTATCTTTTTTTTAAAGCACAGCTAGCAGCTTCTCTGAAAATTAGTGCAGATACTGATGCACTAATGCAAGGGGCCTTCCCTGAAAGAGGTAGCTATGGACTCCACAGTGCATCTGATGATCCTAATCCTCCCCTTTATATTATACCATTATCAATCAAGCCTGACGGCACAGAAGCTCATTTCTGACTCACACTGGTATAAAGCAAACAGCAAATAGGTATTCTCTAAGCCCAGCAGAATATTGGAACAATAATTTATTCAGGCCTGGCTCCTTGTTCCTTTTCCCCTCTGCAATTTCCAACATGCAGCCTCTTCTGTGTGGAAAATCTCCATGTCAGAAGCCATAAAGCCGCTACTCTGCTCTCAGTCAAATCTCTCCATAAGACTCAGTTGCCGCATCTACATGAGACGCCGACTGCGCACAGTCATTTAGTACTTGTTACAGTTTGTACTTGTTTAGTACTTGTACAGTTACTCACAGTCATTTAGTACTTGTGCATGCAAGTAACCAGCATTACTGCGCAGTAGGGTCTCCAGATGGCTTTTCAGTGATGCTGGCTGCTCACTAGCTCGCTCAGTAGTGTTGCATCACACTTTGTGCCATGCAGTGCTACCATTAGTAACGAGCTACTGCTGACGTTGACACCAGGAAGGCAGGTGACCTGGGCAGCTGCTTATCATGTAAAATGCATGCATTTTACCAGTATCTTATCCATCTGCCTCACCTGTTTCCTCACCCACTGAATTATATCAGGATGCTAGATAGTGCAAGTGCTGTCCTTTGGCAAGTGATTGCCCCACCCAATGAAGCTGTGAACTTGTGCGGAATTCATGTAAAAATGTCATTTTGGAGCTGTGGTAGTGATTTACATTTTCTTTGCTCAATTTTCAGTCCATCCAAGCCCTGAGCACAGGAATAGGAAGAAGGGAGCTGAGCTGCATTTATGCTGCGTGACCTGGCATTAAAGGAGAGACTGCTCTAATTTACACTCTGCTATCACCCCGAGGGCACAGTCTGTCCCTGCCCCACCCTGTCTGCTATATTCTGGGAATGGGTCCAGCAAAGGGCCACTGTGGTGGGATCCCTTTTCAGAGGAGGTAGACCCCAGCAGTCCTTATGGGGTTCTTCATTCTGCCTTTGCAGAACAGAGGCGTTTCCACTTAGAGCACGGGCGACCAGCACAGGCATGGGTGAACTGGGTGGCTGCCCAGGACCCAGACAGAAAGAGGGCCCGAAAATGGTGAAACTAGTGATTATTATTATCATTATCTCTGGCGAAGGGGGGCCCAATATGAAAAGTTCGCCTGGCGCCACCAGGAGTCTAGGTACGGTGCTGCTTCCAATGTGCACAAAAGCAAATTGCTGCACAAAGCGCAGCTGGATAGCTGAGTGTGGGTAGCAGTTCTGATCCTTCATTAGCAAGCGCGCCTTCACTTCCTGGATATTAATGTTTCTAGAACCTGTCACATTAACCTTCTAGCTAACTCTTGTCTCTCGCCACCTCAGGAAACTAACAGCGCTATCAAATGACTACTGACAAACTGGGGGAACCTAAGCGTTTGGATCTCTTGGGCACGTTGTAACAAACTTCTTCCTGTCCTTGCCGTGGCAGAGCACTGACAGCTCCCTTGTCCCCCTGCTTTACCTGTGGCAAGTTTAAGGGTGTTTTGGATGTTCTGGGCATGATGCCTCATCATGAGGGTCGTTCCCAGAGTTTTTAAGAACAGCGGTGTCCAACTTGAGAGTCAGTAGTCCACGAGTGATGAAAACTCCTTTGCTGCTGTCACAGTATCTCTGGCAGCCACAATGAGAGCCCCAGTGTCAGCCCTGGCAGCAAAGGAGTTAATATTACCACCACAGCTGCTGTGATTTGACCATTTCATCTGGAGGTTACTCGTTAGACAGCCCTGGAGACAAACACTTGCCTAGGATGGTTTAGATAGGGGTATGCTCCTTTGAGCTTGGGGCTGGCCTGACTTCCTGAGATCCCTTCCAGCCCTACTTTTCATAGAACCATAGAAAAATAGGGCTGGAAGGGATCTTCAGAGGTCATCTAATACAACCTCCTTCCTGAGCTAAGATCATCCCTATCCAAGCCGTTCTATACAAATCCATTGTCTAGACCACCATTTCTCAACCCTTATGTCGCAACCCAAAAGTGGGTCACTAAAATATATGAAAGCTAACAAACTTTAAAAATTGTTTATCCTTTGAAGGAGAAAAACGTGGGAAACAGTGGGATTTCCCTTGCAGGCTGGCAGTGTTCCAGCCTGCAAGGGGCTGCTTGAGGGTTTCCCTGCCCCACACACTGGGGCCTGGGCCTGGAGGCAGTGGGTCAGGATTGAGGGGGACTGGGTCGGGACTGGCCATGGATGTTTACAAATGGATCCTTGTACAAAAAAGGTTGAGAACCATTGGCCTAGACTATTAGTAAAATTACAGTCAACCCTGACACAACCACAAAGCGTTGCACCCTAACCTGCCACAGGTTAAGCAGGGCAACAAAAGTGGTTGATGTCCTGCTGCTGCAAGGGTTGTTAAAATATACTCTAACGTCTAGAGATATAAGGAAGATGGCCCTACTGAGGAAGGCAAAAACCACCACCGTCCATACCAAACTGATCATGGAGCAAAGTTACTTTCCTGACCCCCAACTATGGCAACTGGTCTGACCCTGAGCTGAGGGGCAAGATCCTCTAATCAGGGACCTCTGGGTTTAAGTCCCAACAAGAGGGCTGTCACACCCCAGTCACAATCCCCATCCTTGGCTACAAGGAAGGTGGAAAAAAAAGCCCCAACACATGTAGCAGCAGGAGGGGGAAAAGATTTCCTTCTCACCCCATGTGACAACCAGCAGAGCTGGGAAGCATGGGGAATATCCATAGGACAGCAAAGGCATAGCTACTCCTAGATCATCCCTGACTAATGCTAGCCTAACCTCTTCTTGAACGTTTCCAAAGGCGGAGATTCCATGGCTGCCCTAAGCATCTATTCCACTGCTTCACTGTTTCAACAGTGAAGACGTTTTTCCAGTTTAAACCTAAGTTGCTGCAACTTCAAGCCATTGGTCTGCATCCTACTCTCTGCAACAAAGGCAGGAAAGAGGGCATTAGTCTGCCCTCTTCTTTACGGCAGCCCTTCAGAAAATATTTGAAGACTGCTTTAATGTCCCCTCCTAAATGATTTTTCCGCCAGCTGAGCATGCCTTTTCTATGATTTGGTGAATTTATGTTTTTACAGGGGTACAGATAAATTCAGGGTTGTTACAGCAAGGAATGTATTTGGTATGGGATGCTTTATTTCTAAGTGTGAAATGACAGCTTCTGAACAAACACACAACCAGTTATATTTTCTAGAAAATCTCCTCTGTCTTTGATAATTTTGATTTACTTGGTGTAAAAAAGAGTTCTCTTCTGTGTTTCATGATCTCTTGGGGCGGCGGGGGGAAGGAGAGCGAAGGAGTTGTAGCGCCTAGTCAAGCTAAGATCGGTATTATGCTCAACGGTGTATGTTTCTCTCTCTCTCTCTTTTCTGCCTCTCTTTAGCTCATTAATATATGTTTATTAAATTACACATGAACAAAATACATGTGAGTACAGATATTTGGGGCCAGGACCTGACCTGGCTAAATCAGTGGGGCTTTTGCCATTGCCTCCACTGGTGGTAGGACTGAGTTGTGTCCTCCGAGGTATTCAGTATTGCGCCGGCAGCCACTGTAGGTGATGAGTTCCTACTTCTGTCATGTAATAGGGCTCTTGAGCCCAGGATATGTGATGAGGACTCAGGGGTAAAGTCCTGCTTGTTTCCAAGCCACCTGCCTCCTGGACTCTTTACAATGCCGAGTTTCCTCCATTCCCACTGATGGGAGTTAACATTGCTTTCCTCCTCCTGAGTGTTTATACAGCACCTTGCTGTAGCAGTTAATTAATCTTCAGTCCTCATTGTGTTGTCATTTCTTTTGCTCCTGTGCAGTCTCGCCAGCTCCTGAGTTAAGGGTAGCTGAGCACATTCAGAACATGGCCAGAGCGGGCCCTGGAAGACAAATTCCCATAGTTCATGCAGTGTCGACCCCTCCCATTCATTCTGCCAGAAACAAACAAACCCTGTGTTTGCCTTTCCATTTGAGCGGTTATGCAGCACAGTAAATGTTGGGCTGCTCTTTCACCTGATGGGATTTTGGTCAGCATTCAATTCCTGTCTAATATTGTGGGTGAGTCAGTCCAGTTGTGCTATTCTCCTCAGCAGACAATTACCAGCAGTTCTTTTCAATCATCCTAGCTCCGCTTGCTCTCTCATACTGGTATGTCATCTGCCTGTTGCCAGGCAATCAAAACAACACATGCAGTTGCACTTGGGCTTTCTTAACACCAAAAACATACAAACAAGCAAACAAAGGTCTCTCCCCAAAATCTCACATCAGCCTTCACTTTGCTCTGGAGGGAATGTTTTCTTTCTCACTGCAGCAAGTGCTATTGTAAACCCTTGGCAAGGATGTATGCCAGTGCACAGAATCTGCATTTTGTGTCAGTAAGAGTCAAGTGGCTTTGTAAAATTTGTGAACATAGATCTACATACCAGTGCAGACTCGCATGCACCCAGAAAATGAAAGACTCTGTGGGCATGTCTATAAGTGCATTAATGCACCATAATTACGGTGCATTAAGTTTAGTAAATGTAATATCATCAACTTAATGCACCATCCTTGGCACTACTGCGCAGTAGCACCAGCACATGTCTTTTATGTGACACTAATGTACAGTAAATGAATTCCACTGCACATTAGTGCATTAGCGTGGCTTTTGCCGTGATGCGCTAATGCACAGTAGAATTAGTCCACTGCACTTTTAGTATCTCATGTAGATGCACCCTGTGCAGACAAGATAGACCTATCATCTGATGTAGCAAATGCCAGTTTTTATGCTCTTAACCTATACTATTTAATGGTAGGGGTGTATTGATGAAGATTTTCTTGGCTGATACCAATAGCTGATGATTAACCAACCATATCAGCGGATGTCAATCCAATAATAACTGATATTTGGTAATAGTGCAAGGCATTTTAAACTACTGACATAAATAAACCTCTTTTTTGTTTGTTTTGCATTTATCACATATGCACATGCCTCCTGCGTGCTCCAGCCCTCAGTGAGGAAGGTGGTGACTGCCTTATTCCCGTGCATGTCGCCCTCTTGCCCATGGATCCTCCTCGTATTGCTGTCCCCGGCAGACAGGGCAGACCCGCATACGGACGGGTGTGCCGGGCACATTTGGAGCCCCAGAGCATGCCACTGTCACAGTGCAGGTGGACCCTGTGCCACCGAGCTCCCATTGCTGCCAGGGAGAAGCCACTTTTGCAAAGGTGCCTGGTGCCCAGCAGAGCAGAATGTCCCTCTTGCAGCGCCTTACCCTGCCCACACACAGCCCAACATCTCCACGGCAGACCTGGTGCTCAGGCCCCTGCTGCGCATGCAGCAGTGCCATGGCAGCAGCCGCATTAGCAGGAGGATCTGGGAACAGTCCCTTTGTTGCTGAACACAGCGCCCTGTGACAACTCCCTGCTGCCCCCACCCACTGCTCACCAGGACCTGTAGTCTGCCATGGGCACAGCAACCATACTACACTTGCCAGGGTGCTCCAGGCACGCAGCCATAATTTTCAGCTACAACAACCAAAACAAGCCAGTAGCCGATAACATCATTTCTCCTTTTATCGGTGCCGATCCAATAGCCAATTGCTATATCAGTGCACCCCTATTTAATTGGGGGAAAATTTCCAGCCAGGAGATTCTGGCAACATCTGAAATAGTAAACATTTAATTGTATTTTATCATCATCATCATTTTTTATTATTAGGCCTAATATTGTCTATTAGGCCTAATAATATTTTGTATTATTGTGATTCTTCTTCTTTTGTAATCTTTTATGGAATAGGAAATTACACT
The DNA here is from genome assembly GCF_001723915.1 of Gavialis gangeticus. Taxonomy (NCBI): domain Eukaryota; kingdom Metazoa; phylum Chordata; order Crocodylia; family Gavialidae; genus Gavialis; species Gavialis gangeticus. The sequence continues at coordinate 23,950,733 of NW_017729004.1, read as the reverse complement.
TAAATATACTTTAGCATGTTATTTATGTTGCAGGTATTTGAAATGAAAGAAAGATCAGATTAACAATTATCTCTACAACTTGGCATAAATTATGTTACAAAATGTAATTACATGATCATTTTATTTTGTTCCCCCAGCATGCAAACAAGATGAATAAGGGACAGTCAAGGTAAAAACTATAAATATGGCATTCATTTTCTGTCTTTTACAGGTATATTTTTTGGAATCTAGAAAGGACATACTGAATGTAGGCCTTTTAAGTGTAACTGAAAATGTAAGAAAGCAGACAGAGGATGAAAATAAAAAAGAAGTGTTGTTACCTATAAATGGGAAACTAATCCATAACTGCCCGGAGTCACACATGAAGTTTGTAACAGCTGGGAGTCAAACCCAGAATCCAGGGCCAGACCATTTACCCCACATCAGTCTTCTCCATTCTTGAAATTAAAATGCCAAAATAAAATTCCATTGCAGTGTTCCTATTCTTAAATTAACAGTATTTCAGAAATAACCTCTATAAAATGTCAGGTTATCCACTGTTGCTCAATTCTGCACTGAAAGAATAAAGTCTCTTCCCAAGCAATATGCAAAGATGGATACAATTAAACTGATATATCCTAGTTTTCTGCATTTCAAACCTCAGATTCAATAAGAACATAAGATTTTTTATATTAATTTTCCTTGTTGGATGATGAGGAAGAAAATGCTGGCTGTGGGA
>NW_017729004.1:23936714-23939833 GCF_001723915.1 Gavialis gangeticus | reverse complement strand
GATTCAATAAGAACATAAGATTTTTTATATTAATTTTCCTTGTTGGATGATGAGGAAGAAAATGCTGGCTGTGGGATTTTTTTTAAGCTTCTCAGTGAGGCATCCTTTTCTCTGAATAGTATCTGTGGTCTTCTGGGACCTGCATGACTCAGAAGGCTGTGCAAATTTTACTTTATCAGACTTCTGCTAAGTGATGCTCATCACCCGTTTCCAGCCAGAGCTATTTCCCTTAGCTTTCACTAACAAATCTGTTCACGCCTATGGATAAGTGAGTCTTGCCAAGAATAAACTGAATGAAGGACTTCATTTGTTTAAACCCAAAGGATGGTAGGACATGCACCATAAACTTAAAGGACAAGTGGCGTTATTTGGGCTGAGGATCTGGCCAGTAGAGCTAATAGGACTTGTGACCTCAGGGGAAGTCTTTTTACCTCACAGAATCTCAAAAAATGTTGTATGTCCCGTGTGAGTCTTTGCACTCTTCCCAACTCTTAGACTCAGAGAAGAATCGGGTTGGAAGGGACCTCAGGAGGTCATCTAGTCCAACTGCCTGCTCAAAGCAGGACCAGCCCCAACTAGATCATCCCAGCCAAGGCTCTGTCTAGCTGGGTCTTAAGAACGTCCAAGGATGGAGATTTTGCCACCTCACTTGATAACCTGTTCAGTGCTTTACTATGATCCTAGTGAGAAAGTTCTTCCTAATATCCAACCTAAACTTCCCTTGCTGCAACATGAAACCATTGCTCCTTGTTCTGTCATCTGCCACCACTGAGAACAGTCCAGCTCCATCCTTTTGGAACCACTTTCCAGGTAGTTGCCATTAAATCCCCCTTCAGCCTTCTCTTCTCCTAACTAAATAAGCCCTGTTCCCTCAGGCTCTCCTCATAAGTCATGTGCCCCAGCACCGTAACGTTTTTGTTGCTTTCTGATACTCTCTCCAATTTATCCACAATCTCTTGTAGTGGGAGGCCCAAAACTGGACACAGGACTCCAGACATGGCCTCACCAGTGCCAAATACAGGGTAAGAATCACTACTCTCAGTCTCCTGGCAATGCTCCTACTAACACACCCCACTATGCTGTTAGCCTTCTTCACAACAAGGGCACGCTGTTGGCTCATATTCAGCTTATTGTCTGCTCTAACCTCCAGGTCCTTTTCTGCAGAGCTGCTGCTTGGGCAGTTGGTCTCCAGCCTGTAATTGCTCATGGGATTGTTCCGTCCTAAGTGCAGGACTTGGAACTTGTCTTTACTGAACTTCATAAGATTCCTTTTGGTCCAGTCCTCCAGTTTGTCAAAGTATCTCTGAATCCTAGTCCTGCCCTTCAACATCTCCACTACTCCTCCCAGTCTGATGCGATCCACGAACTCGCTGAGGGTGCACTCCATCCCATCTTCCAGGTCACTGATGAAAATATTGAACAAAATTGGCCCGAGGACTGACCCCAGCTGAAAATAGCTGCCAACTAGACATGAAGCCACTGACTACTACCCTCTGAGCCCAATGATTCAGCCAGTTTTCTATCCACCTTACAGTCCATTCATCCTACTTGTACTTCCTTAGCTTGCTTGTGAGAAGGGTGTGGGAGACGACATCAAAATCCTTCCTAAAGTCAAGGTATATCATATCCACTGCTCTTCCTGCATCCACAGAGTTAATTCTCTCATCATAGAAGTCTATCAGCTTGGTCAGGCATGACTCGCCCTTGGTGAATCCACGCTGACTGTTCCTAATCACCTTATTCTCTTTTAGATCCTTAGAAATGGACTGCTTGAGGACCTGCTCCATTTTCCAGGGACTGAGGTGAGGCTGACTGGTCTGTAGTTCCCTGGATCCTCCTTCTTCCCTTTCTTAAAGATGGGCACTATATTTGCCCTTTTCCAATTATCCAGGACCTCCCCCCAGTTGCCATGAGTTTTCAAAGATGACAGTCAGCAGCTCTGCAATCACATCAGCCAACTCCCTCAACACCCTTGGGTGCATCCCGTCTGGCCCCATGGACGTGTACACCTCCAGCTTTTCTAAATAGTCCCTAACTGTTCTTTTGCCACTGTTGGCTCTTCATCTCCTCCCCAAGCTGTGCTGCCTGGTGCAGTAGTCTGGGAGCTGACCTTGCCTGTGACGACTGAGGTGAAAAAGGCATTGAGTGAGCACGTCAGCCTTTTCTGCATCATCTGTCACTACGTTGTCTCCCCCATTCAGTAAAGGACCCACACTTTCCCTGATCTTCCTTTTGTTGCTGACATACGTGTAGAAACCCTTCTGGTTTAACATAAGAAAAACTGGTTTAAAATGTGAAAAGCTTAGCTCTTTTTTATCTATATTTATATTTATGTATATAGATAAAAGAAAGAGCTAAGGTTTTCACATTCCTGAAGTACAGATTTAAGAACAGCCAAAAATCATGAGACTTGTCAATACTGTGTTACCCTTCAAGTCTCTTGCTTGCTGCAACTCCATTTGTGCTTTGGCCTTCCTGATTTCATCTCTGCATGCCTGAGCAATGCTCTTATACTCCTCCCTAGTCATTTATCCAAGTTTCCACTTCTTGTAAGCATTTTTTTTTGTGGTTTAGCTGACTGAAGAGTTCTCTGCTAAGCCAAGCTGGTCTTCTGCCATACTTGTTAGTCTTCCTGTGCATTGGGATGGTTCATTCCTGAGCCCTCAGTAAGGTTTCTTTAAAGTACAGCCAGCTCTTCTGGACTCCTTTCCCTTTGAGATCGGCTTCCCAGGGGATCCTGCCCATCAGTTCCCTGAGTGAGTCAAAGTCTGCTTTTCTCAAGTCCAGGGTCCTTACTCCACTGCTCTCCTTCCTTCATTTCCTCAGGATCCTGAACTCAGCTATCTCATGGTCACTGCTGCCCAAGTTGCTGTGCACTAGTACATTTCCCCACCAGTAGCTTGGGTACTTTTAGTAGCATGGGTCTATGTTAAACTATATTGGCAATAGCTTCAGCCCTGAGTCTGCAGGGACTTATGCCTTATGTGAGAGTGTTCCAATGACAGCATCCCAGCAGCTGCTGCTGTAACTCCTCTGTGCCTTTCTCTACATCCCCAGGATGCCTCTTCCAGAGCTGTGCTGCTCCTGTCCTATAGATCTCCCAAACCAAGGATATCTTC
>NW_017729004.1:23931125-23931714 GCF_001723915.1 Gavialis gangeticus | reverse complement strand
AAAAAGGCATTGAGTGAGCACGTCAGCCTTTTCTGCATCATCTGTCACTACGTTGTCTCCCCCATTCAGTAAAGGACCCACACTTTCCCTGATCTTCCTTTTGTTGCTGACATACGTGTAGAAACCCTTCTGGTTTAACATAAGAAAAACTGGTTTAAAATGTGAAAAGCTTAGCTCTTTTTTATCTATATTTATATTTATGTATATAGATAAAAGAAAGAGCTAAGGTTTTCACATTCCTGAAGTACAGATTTAAGAACAGCCAAAAATCATGAGACTTGTCAATACTGTGTTACCCTTCAAGTCTCTTGCTTGCTGCAACTCCATTTGTGCTTTGGCCTTCCTGATTTCATCTCTGCATGCCTGAGCAATGCTCTTATACTCCTCCCTAGTCATTTATCCAAGTTTCCACTTCTTGTAAGCATTTTTTTTTGTGGTTTAGCTGACTGAAGAGTTCTCTGCTAAGCCAAGCTGGTCTTCTGCCATACTTGTTAGTCTTCCTGTGCATTGGGATGGTTCATTCCTGAGCCCTCAGTAAGGTTTCTTTAAAGTACAGCCAGCTCTTCTGGACTCCTTTCCCTTTGAGATC
>NW_017729004.1:23907432-23930822 GCF_001723915.1 Gavialis gangeticus | reverse complement strand
AACCTGTCTAGGTTCAAACATTTGAAGAAGGGTTTGTATATATGCCATTGTGGGGTTTGTATATATGCCATTTCAAGTGGGCAGGATACAGGAGGCCTATTTTTCCTACAGATTTTCTGTTGATATCCTCCTCAAGTAGGAACAAGGTCCCATTCTGTCAGGCATCTTCCATGAAAACAGCTTTTCCAGACTAAGAATCACTGTGGAGGATCCTTCTAAAGTAGGGATGTCCACCAAAATCTGTCACCATTCTTTGCCTGCTCCATGATGATATGTGAGTGGTGGTTCTCAGTAACAGATCTATCACAGATCCCTTTGAGGATCTTAGCAAGGGTGTGTTATCGCTCCAACACTCTTCTCAATATTTCTTACCACAATGCTACATCTGACCACCGACAAGCTTCCAGTCGGAGTGGAGCTCAACTATGATTGGACAGTAAGCTGTTTAATCTCAGCTGACTCTGAGCCAAAATTAATACCACCCTGACCTCAATCATTGAACTCCAGTATGCTGATGATGCTGTAGTGTGTGTTCACTTGGAAGTAGACCATCAGGCAATTGTCAGCGTCTTTACTGAGGCATACAATAAAATGGGACTGACAATCCAACATCGCTGCAAGTGTGCAAGTGTAACCTTCGGACGCCTGAGGAAACAAGTGTTTGAAGATCACATCAGATCTGAAATCAGGCTCATGTTTTATCACGCAGTCATGATCCCTGCCTTACTGTATGGTGCTGAGATGTGGACAATGTACAAGAGACACCTTAAATCATTGGAGAAGTACCATCAACACTGCCTACAGAAGATACTTTGAATCCAGTGGGAAGCTAGATGTGCCAACATTTTAGTGTCCTCTCGCAAGCAAACACCATGAGCACTGAGGTGATGATCATACAACATCAACTTCACTGGGCTGGCCAGTCATCCAGATGTCCGACCCCAGACTCCTGAAGCAAGTTTTATTCTCCCAGCTCAGTCAAGGCATACACACAAAAGGAGGACAGAGAAAGGGCTTCAAAGACATCCTTAAGGCCAATTTGAAAGTATGTGACATAGACATCAACTCATGGGAGACTATCACCTAGGCTCTCCCCAAATGAAGGGAGAGTCTGCTGCAAGGATTTCAGTACTTTGAAACTTTACAACAACAATGGAAAATTTAAAAATAGGAGCAGCAGAAACAGCATGCCTGAATCGATCCTGGATCAGCCTCATCAACCATGTTCAAACCCACAGATAAGACAATAATGGAAGACAATCATCTTCAACTGTGTGGGACTGCCAAAGAAAAGAAGACATGGCATTTACTATTGTAATATCTGATTGTCTCCCATAAGGTAACAATTTTTTGTTTCAGCACCCTGTGAAAGAGTTAGGCTTGACTAAGTCTTGGTCCAGTACTTTAGCCACAAGGTTAGCTTTCCCTCAGAATGAGCTTTGACTGGAGCCCTTTTGGAGGTTTAGAAAGCTTCAGTGAACTGTTTTCTGTTTTTTGCATGCCCAAGTTCTTCAGTCAGAACACCGGGCAAACCGCAAAAGCCTTTATTTACTGCTCAGTACTTACGACTAAACTAAAATGGAAGTACAATGTTCCATCACACCTTAAAATCGGCCCCTTTCCCCGCCCCCAACCATACTGAGATCCAGGAATCTTTCTAGGGAGCCCCTTTGCAGGAAGCATGCAGCCTTTTCATTTCGGTTGCTTGATCCACAGACTGTCAGTTTCCCCTTTCTGTCTGCCTGGAGGACAAAACTACGTTTCCTTTGAGAGCGCTCATGAGTAATTTTGAGAGAGAACAGTCAGTAACATATGCCCTGGTAGTCCTGTTCCCTGCTGGAAAGCAAATGGCTTGAACTCTAGTATCAACTAGGGGCCTCTGCTGTGCTACCATGTTGGGTGACACAGAGCATTAGCTCAGTTTATGGTTCAAGCCCAGTTCAGTCCTGCCTAACAATAAGATGAGCCTTTACTCTTGTCAGGTCAGAGAGTTTCTCATTTTGTCATAGCAACCCCACAACCCCATGGTAGAAACAGCAATATAGAGGTGAACCTTTGGAGATTTCAAGGCCAATTTTTTTCACCAGTCATTAATTTCAGGTGGTTTTGCTGATGATCAGCCAACTCTGAAATGAACCCAGACTTCAGAATGAGTGGGAGCTCTGTGATTATCCTCAGGCTTAACCTGGGCCTTGGCTAGGACATGCTGACATTCATAATGCATTGCTTTTATTGCAGCCTTGGTAGCAATTCTGAAGCCATAATACAACTGCCTGGAAACCGCCGTGATCTGACTGAGTAGCCACAACTCCCTCTACTGGTTCACTTTCACCAGTTTATACTTCCCCTGCAGAAGTCCCAAGGCAGTACCTGTATTGATCCCGTATTCACCTGTATTGATCCATAAGGATGAAAAGGGATGCTCTAAGATCCTTTCACAGACTAGTTGTACGGAACAGCCAAGCAATAGGCAGCTCCTCCACTGTTCTTTGGGGCTGGTTTGGCTAAAGGATCATTTATAGTGCCATTTCTTGGTGTGCTCAGTATCTCCTGAGAGATACTGGGTGCATCTACATGAGACGGAAATTCATGAGATTTTTCCTTCAGTGAAGACTGTGGGATTAGACACTAATTTTATTTTATATTTTGTTTAATGCGGTGGCTTTTGACTAAGACAATCTCTTGCCTGTCATTAACTGTTTTTCCTGTAATAGCAAATTTTTGCTAGGGGCTATATTTATGGTTTGCTAAGTGTATAACAGCATTTGATCCTCATTTCTTCATGGGGCTTTGAATCACTTCATCATTATCCCAACTACATATTTGGCCCAATAAAAGATACCACCCTAAAAATTCTTGCCTCACATCATTAAATCACTAATTTAACAGATCTTAAAATGAAATGTAGGACAAAGATAGTGTAAGACATACTCACATGGCTGAGCATTTAAACATATGAATAATTCTCTTGAAGTCGTGGGGTGGCCTGTGTGAGTAACTGTTCTTTGCCGGATGAGTAAAGAGGTTCCCAGTCCTGTTCTAAATCAAATTATTCCTAGGAGACAAATTGAGCCTTAGCTTCAACTTTATCCTTTACTTAGGCTCCTGGGATTTCAAAACAGCCGTGTTTACAGGTGATTCTTGCTTGCAGATCTTGAGTTCAGGTAAGAGGCAGTAAATATGGGGAATGCAGCTCAGCACCGAGCTGGAATTCTCTGCTGCATCGTGCTGCTTCAGTAATTAGCAGAAGAGGAATATGGCAGGTTATTGGGCCAAATTCACCATTGGCAAAAGCCTACTCATAGCAGAGGATTTGGCTCATCCCATTTAGCTACTTGTGAGTGGCATACAGGGTGCAATTTCATGTCATTTGCTTCAATTTTGAAAAGAGGGCAAAATATTTTCATAGAACTTTCTGAGTCAGGCAGCCTGTACTAGCTATAACAATATTTTGTAAGGTTAAACACAGGGGGCAAATTAATTATGACTAAATTGCAGCCTCTAAACTCTGTAGGAGATCAAAGTAACCTGCATGTTGCAGACAAGGCTAATTCCAAGTGTAATGCTGCTTATCATCTCTAGGTATGCTCCTCCAGTCTTGATTTAAATTAGATTTTTATATAGGAATTATTCCTCCGGTGTCCTGTTGTTCACATGCTTTCCCACCTCCAGGATATTTTGTTCCAGATGATTATACCCCACCTTCCCTTTACTCTTCAAATTCTGTTGCTGTCTACCACCAGCAGCAACACATTCTAGCGTCATCTTAGCCAGATTTGTGAGGCAATTACTGACCTCAACTGCACCACTCTTCTCATTATCTGTTCTTGAGGGATCAGTCCATGTAAAATCAAGCTTACAATTCTAAGACATTCAATAGCTAAGAATATATTTTTTTCCTAAGAGGGATGTTAGATGAAGAAAGAATTCACCGCTATAAATAACCATTATGAAGGACCCTTCTTCTCAAGGACATTGCTGGTACCCAAGTATCTTGCATGGTCTCAAGAATTCTCAAGAGATAATTTTCCTTTTGGCTCCATCATGTATATGTCTGACACTCGTTCTTTGTCTATAACAGACAAACTCTTCTTTTGTCCAGTCTCGTAAACTATTGGATCAATCTAGAATTTTTTATGAGAAAAAGTGCCAGCCCTCAGCTCACTGGAGATGCCCATGGTTGTGGGGAATGAGGAAGAATGTACAACTTCTCTGAGAACTTGCTGGTGGAGAACTACCTAATCCTGATATCTATCTTCCAGGTTGTCAGGAGCTGTTTAAGCTTAAAGGACTGTGCTAGCACAAAAACAAATGGGCACATGCTGCCCATGAGAAATCAGAAGCATCAGAGCACTGAGGTTCTAGAAAAGCCTTCCAATAGCACTAAAGGTTAAAAAAAACTATGTTTTTAAGGTAGTTTTTGTTTTTGAAAGGGGAATTTATTTGCCTGAGACAGCTGCAGACTGGAGCTGTGGACCCACAATGTCCCTTATGGTCCTATTGATAATCAGACAAGAGGATCTCTCTACTTCTCTGCCAATAACAGTAGCTGAGAAAGCCAGACATGCTTTTTCCAGTGGTTGTGTACAGGTTTTATAATCATCCTGATCAGGAGACTGTTCTGAGGTCAATATGTATTGAAGCTTTGAATGTTTTCCTTTCTTTGAAAAAGCCTTTGATCTGGCGTCCCATGATCTCCTCTTGGAAAAATTGGCCAACTGTGGTGTCAGCTACATCGCAGTCTGATGGCTGGAGAATTGGCTCTGCGGCCAGACTCAGAGAGTGGTGGTCAACGGAAGTGAATCGTCATGGTACTCCGTGACTAGTGGTGTCCCCCAAGGCTCTGTCCTTAGCCCTGTTCTCTTTAACGTCTTTCTCAACGACGTGGATATAGGTGTCAGAAGTGGACTGGCCAAGTTTGCTGATGACACCAGACTTTGGGGTAGAGCATCCACACCAGAGGATAGGCTGGTGATCCAGGCTGACTTGGACAGGCTGAAAAAGAGGGCAGATACAAACCTGATGACTTTCAATACTGACAAATGTAACGTACCCCATCTTGGGGAAAAAACCCCACAGCAAGCTTATAGGTTCGGCAGTGCTACTCTTGAGAGCACCAAGGCCAAAAGGGACTTGGGGGTCATGATTGACCACAAGATGAACATGAGCCACCAATACGATGTCACAGCTGGTAAAGCAAACCAAACTCTGGCTTGCATCCATAGATGCTTCTCAAGTAAATCTCAGGATGCCATCCTCCCGCTGTACTCAGCCCTGGTGAGGCTGCAGCTTGAGTACTCCATCCAATTCAGGTCTCCACAATTCAGGAAGGATGTGGAGAAGCTTGAGAGAGTCCAGAGGAGAGCCACATGCATGGTCAGAGGGCAGGAGAATAGGCCTTATGAAGAGAGGTTGAGAGCCGTGGGCCTCTTCAGCCTGGAAAAGCGCAGGGCCAGGGGAGACCTGGTGGCAGCCTATAAGTACATCGGGGTGTGCATCATGATTTGGGGGAACATCTGTTCACCAGAGCACCCCAAGGGATGACAAGGGCCAATGATCACAAACTCCTCCAAGACTGTTTTAGGCTGGACATAAGGAAAAACTTCTTTACTGTCTGAGCCCCCAGGGCCTGGAATAGGCTCCCTCCAGAGGTGGTGAAAGCATCTACTCTGGACTCCTTTAAGAAGCATTTGGATGCTTATCTTGCTGGAATCCTTTGACCCCAGCTGACTTCCTGCCTTTGGGGCAGGGGGCTGGACTCAATGATCTCCTGAGGTCCCTTCTAGCCCTAATGTCTATGAAAGCTATGAAAGGGGAGACTCACCAGTGACTCTGCAAATCTGCCTACTTGCAGCACAGGAGATTTGATTAGAAAATGTACAGTAGAGGGGCATGTTTTTAGCACTCCAGGTTTAATTATGATTGCAATTTATGAACTTGATCAAGCAGAGCAGGATGCATGGCTCTGAAATTCTTGACATTTGATTTAGGGATCAGAAGAAACTAAACATATATCTCTGGAGGTGGAGTTTTTTCCAGCCATGCCAATTGTTAGTCAAGAGATGTTCACAGGCAAAGGGAGACGCTCCTGCTATGGTGAATGTACCTCTTGCCGCTTCATTAGTTAGGATGATAATCAAATTGGCATATGATGCTGCCTTTGGAAAAGATGTGAGTATTGAGGATATATTAATAACAAAAGAGACTTTGGGGCAAAATTCAATCCTGAACTAAGTGGCTATGACTCAGCTGACTGCAATACAGTTGCACACAACTACACTAGGTTTGATTTTGGCCCATTTCAATTTAAAATCATGGTCAGGAAACAATAAAATAAGAGTCTGTTTGGCAAGCTACAAGGTAACACAGCTGGGAGGAAGGTATACTACACTCACATTCATTGGGGAGAGTAAGAGTACAAGGGCTCTATCATGTCCATTGACTGAGGCATAGGTCCGATGGAAACAAATACTGTTTGATCTGTAATTAAAGACTATATCACAGTGCATGTGCACAAGGGGACTCAACTCAGGTTGCACAAGCAGCTGCATATGTCATATTTCCCATTTTTTCATGTATTTGACTTTGCAACCTGAACACCTTGCTTTTAAAATAATTTATATCCACACATACATACCTGCATATCCTTTTTAAGAATGGTTATATTTCATCACAGAGGTCATACAGTGAATCAAATACAAGCAGGTGGTGGAAAGCAAGTATTCAGGCTCAGTTTCTAAACACTTCATCTTCATGCCCCAGTTTAGATTTCAGTGACTTGAAGAAAGGGAATGGATCAATTAATCCTCATAACAGGAAGCAATTACACTGCAGATCCAGTCAAGTCAACAGAGAAAAACAATAAAGATTTCTTCACAGAAAACAACCAGCATGTTTAGCACAGATTGCTGGACAATTTATTCAGTGCCCATTTGTAACAGCCTCTGAAATCTGCGCTGCCAAATCTCCTGCAAATTCAATGTCATGAAACTGGACATAATTACTTGTCAAGGGTGTTACAAAAGTCCATTAAAGAACTGTTTCCCTAAGACTAGATGGAAGCCAAACTCAGACCTGTAATCTAATCTATATCTGTATCTGTATCTCTGTCTGTGTCTCCTATGTCTATATACATAAAACTCCTAGTGGGAGCTTTATGTTCATAAATCTTATGCAACCTGCTTGCAGTGCATATTCAAGACCCCGTGGGTAGGCCATATGTAAGATAACAATCTACTACTCCTGCTAGCTAACTGAAGTACTCCTTCAGCTCCAGTAGTAGCAATAGAGCTGAAATTCCATTGGGCTGTGCCTTCCTGATGATGACTCATGTGAAGGACAGCATTCATTTGATGAACAGGTATTCAAGGCTTTTGGCCCCTTTTCTTTCAAAATGAAGCCCCATGCATTGCCTACTGCGCAGTATTCAAGTTCTGTTCTCACAGCAGTATGTCCTCGTGGGCTTTTCTATGGAAGTCGTCTCCAGAATATTTCCGATAGTAGACTGAGTGTTGCATCACCTAGTGTTTAGACACCTGGATAGATGCCTTAGTGAAACCACAGCTTCCAAGTTAGGCACATATATTCCCTATACGTTGTGCAGGAAGTGGGATCCACAAGAGCCAGCACCTAAGCTAATGAAGAGGACAAGCTCAGGAGAGGAGTGTCCTACAATCCCCACCCTTCCTTAGGAGGCAGGTATTTTCCTCTGGGCTACAGGGAGGTTCCCCCCTCCCCACCCCGCAGTCAGGGTTCATAACCCTGGTTCCTCAAAGTTCTTGCTTTAAAAAAGGAAGGACAAATCAGTCTTAAATATTGCTGGGAGAGGTGGTACCCCCTTTTGTCAAGTAACTTATTTCTCTCTCTAGCCCAATGGTTTTCAACCTTTTCTGTCTCAAGGCACCCCTCATTTGACCCAAGCATCCCTCCCTAACTTTTGTGAATTGGGTAGCACCCGATTTCAAAAACTAATTTATTTAACAATATTACAGTGCTTATCTTCTTGCAGGGGGACTGGGTAGTGGGGGAGGGCAGCAGCCAGACAGGGACAAGCCTGAGCCTGTGCTTATCTCCTCACTCCTCACAACCACCTTCAGAAGATCTCCTGGCACCCTGATTGAGAATCACTGCTCTATCCCAGTGAATGTTTAATGATGCCATGCAAGGTGGAACAGCATTAACAGGATGGAATGAGAATTCCCCCTCCTCCTCACCCACCCCAGAATAACCTATACCCTGGTGTGTTCATGTAATTAAAGATTGTATCAGAATGCAGTTGCACAAGGGGAGCAAATTGAAGGTTGCCCAGGCAGTCTTGATGCTGGTGTTTCACTACTTTGAAACTGATTTTTTTAATGTTTTTTATATGTGTGCATGATGCATAAGCCTGCAGATGTATATAGAATAACTCTGTTAACTCCTTCCAGATATAATTTCAAATACCCCAATAACTTATCTAAGATTTCAAATGGCACATGTGTTGGGTCCCCACCTCGTGCCCCACTCCCCATCTTTCCATTATGGCTGTTCCTTTCTGGAAGTGGAAAAGCTTGGGTCTGATTCTGGGTTCTGCCTCCAGGTCCAAATATAAAACTACATTCTACTTATGTTTTCCTTTCACTCAGTCATTCATTACCTGGCTCACATAATTTGTTCATTCTCCTGGCTCATATAACTTGTTCGTTCTCCTTTTATTTTTAGCCAGACAAATATCTGAAGCAGAGATCTTTTGTATGTGACTGTTGTGCTATAAGAAATGTATGCGGTTGTACCTGTGGCTCTCACAAATTCCATGCATTTACTTGGTGCTTGAAACATTCTGCATGGATTCTAGCCACAGGTATGCATTTCAGAGCTGGGAGGACTGGGATTTGGCTGTGTGAGAGCTACTGAAAACTGTTGCCTGACCTCTTTTATTTTTGCAGGTGGGTAATGGGCCTTCCTGGACAGGGGTAGAGAAGCAATGAGGGGAGAAGCCCTGGAAATCACCAGCTAGTATGAGTAAATGGGGCTCGAAAATCATCTTGCATCAGTAGAAATGAAGCAACATAGCTTCACCATGTACTGATGAAGTATAACAACTCACACATTGTAAAGCAACATCAGGATGCATTATTTTGTGGCTCTCATAAGCAGCACCAAATAATACAGGAGCTCTTCACCTATTAAACACAGGCCAGCCTCCGTTTAGTAGATATGCAGGTGGGAAGCTGCAAAGCTGAGGGAATTTGCTATTGATATGGCAAGGCTCACTGTGACTGAAATTAGCAAGACACATCAAAGTAAATTTGTTGCAATAACAATGCTTGCCTCTTTTTACATTATGTGCTTTTTAGTAGTCAGATTCTCATCCCTTATACCAGTAGAAATTTAGAGCAACTCCATTAAAGCATGACTCTAGATTACTGTACCTGAGCATTACTTTACAGGTGGACACTACAGCATAAAGCAAATAAGCATTCTCCAGCGCTGTATAAAATATTCCACCTCTGCAGAGCATATTATATCCATGTTGTGCATTCAGGAATGATAACATAATTTGCAAAGCACTGGCAAGTAAGGTTACTGTAAATATATCTAGGCTAGAATTTTTGGTTGTGTTGTAAGTGGGGTCACTTGATTACCAATTAACTCTGGCTAACAAAGATAATTATAAATGTTGGTGGAGACATTAAACTGAATCATAACCAGGAATAAATGTTTAGATCAGAATAACATAAGTTAATGGCTAATCACTTCCTCACATTATAACACAACCAAAATGATTTTGTCAAGACATTAACATTCTCAGAGCCCCAACGTTCTGTTGAGTTAAAACCAGTACAGCGCAGTTCCCCTTTGTATAATCTTGGCAGTCTTTATCACACAAAGATTGCAGAAATGATGTCTCTTGTCTTGTACATGAGGGGAGTAGTCTCCAACTTTCACTGACTTATGGGCAACAATACTGAGCAAATCACACGCAGGCGGCTTCATACCTTTCTTTCCCTGCAAAAACCTGAAGAAACATGAATCTGTGGAGAATCAAAATTTTCTGTAACTACCAGCAACAATGAGGTGTCTGCAACATGTTGCTCCCAAGCCATAGTTTGGGAAGCAGTTATATAGAAAGATAAGACAAGAGAATTTCACCCGAGTGAAACAATCCAAAGACTGGCTTTTGTCTTTTACTTTAGCCATTCATAAGAAGCAATGCATGGGATACATGCATTGATACATGTTTGATTCTATGTTTTATACATGCCATAGTCAACAAATGATTCTACGGTCAGAGGTTGGAGTGTTGTAGATATGAGGGTCCAGAACATATGTGAGAATCAAGATTATTTTCTTTTTGGGGTATGGTTTTCTTTTTTGTTTTTATTACATCTCTTATTGGACCAGCTGTACACTTGGGAGAGATGCTGAACAAGCTTTGGGACACAAAGGGCGCGTATACATGTGTTGGCTACAAAGGACCAACTCACAGGATCATCATAAATTCTAGTTTATTAGACAGGATGTGAAGTTTTAATAAAATTATAAATGCAAATTCTGGGGGGTTATAATGGGTACTGGCCACCTTAGCGCGCGCGCGCACACACACACACACTCATTCAAAGTCATGTCATTCAAACCCATGTAGTATAGTGTATAGTAGCTGTTGTAGTGATTGTGAGAGCACTGGTGTTAGTATATCTACCTATCTGAGACCCTGTGGATCTGCTGTCATTGGTCAGCTTCCTCCAAGGTGGTGTCTTCTCCAGAAGAGGGTTGCCTGTTTGTCCTTCTGTCTCGGTAGGTCAGGTATTGGAAGAGAGGGCCATGCTTCACTGCCTTTTATCTCTTCTCTGGCAGAATCATGTGATTCCCCCAGCATTATCTTGGCTGCCCAATCCAGAGATCGCTGTCCCACGCAGGTCTTGAGTAGTGCACAACAGCTGTTAGTCGCAGTCACTGGGGGTTCCGCCTGATGGTGCAGTTTTGGGAGTCCACCCTTGACTTGATTGACTCAATGGCCGTGTCCATCCCAGGGGCTTGATTTGCTTAAAATGGCTTGTAGAGTAGAGTTTTGTAATGGTAAGTTCCTCTGGCTAGGCTATTGTTGATTAACAGCCAGAGGCTCTTGCTCTGTCATTCAGTTATCTACAGTTTCATACATACTTGCATTCACTCAGGGGGACCAACCCAATACAGCAATACAATTTCAGTGATTACAATTCCAATGCACTCTTATAATAATAATTTTAGTAATACAAGGTATGACATACTCTAACAAATACGTTCATTAAAAGTTAAAAGGTAAAAAACATAAAATACAGAATGCCAAGGCAAAATGAGACAGATGAAATATAAAAATGCACGGTGAGAAAGATACAAAAATGCAATGTGAGGCAGTGAGGATCAAAGGCTACTGGGGACAGTAAGTGAGTTAGGTTGGATGCTGTCACATAGACTAATTTAGCATAAAACTTTAGACAGACATGGGAAGTTTGCTGTGGGAAATAGGTCTTAATCAAAGGGGGAATGTGTTCACCAGGATATATTTACAGTCATGCTTTCAATGCACCTTGGCTTTTCTTGTCTTTTACAGGCTTTGCTTTGAAGTGGTTATTTTAGTTCTTTTGTTTTCTTTAGTGATACTGAGCTTAACTGATATGTAGATGTAGTTTCTAGGTTTCCCCTACAGAAAACCATTTCAGCTTTCTGGCTTGCTCTGAGCCTTGCCACACACATGCAATGAGTGCGCTAGGTCTCTGCAAGAAGGGGCTTCTTGTTACACATGTCGCCATATGGCAAGGTTGCTATAGTGCTGTGCTTTAGTACTTTCTTTTGGAAGTACTAAAGCACAGTTCAGTTTGAGTGGTTACTGCACTGTATGCGCAGCGCATGGTTAGATTTTGCTGGTATGTTGCTGTAGCAGTGCGGTATACCAGGGGAATGTGCTGCTACGGTGATGTAGCTGCCAATCACATGTAGACCCACATGATCGCTACGTCACCATAGCGTACCATACAGCAATATAGCATATCACTACATTGCCATAGGGTGACGTGTAGATGTGCCCAAAGTGTTCTTGCTTCTTGCTTCTACAATAAGAGGTAGATGGAGGTACGCAAAGATGTGGCTTCCCTAAACACAGAACATGATGAAAAGTGGTTCCCACAGAGAAACTGTGAAGTTTCTTAAAATTTGAGCATAATATCAGTGCTATAGAGTATAACAGGGAGTCAAAGGCCCTTATTACTTAAAGGGGAAGGGACAACAGGCTAGCCTTGATGCATAGGCAGGCAGATGAGCCCAAGGCTTGCGGCAGAGCAGTGAGCCGAATGAGTGGTACGTATTTCCCAACAGCCAGAAGATAAAAGCTGCAAGCAGCTGGAGTAAGCTGCAACAAGGCAGGGCCAGACTGCCCATTATGTAAAAAGAGAAACCCCTGTGTTTGATTAGGGAGTCACCTAACTAAAATGGCCAAGGCTCCAGGGCATATAAGCCCAGCGCTTGGAGAAAGGCAGGCAGTCTGGCCCAGTGCACTGCTGGGAACAGAGCTCCTGGGAGAGGGGGGCTTCAGAAGACACCCTGGCAGGCACTGATCTACCCTGAGAGGGGAGATCTCCAAAAGAAGGAGGGCAGGCAAGATATCTCTTACCCAGAGAGGGAGAGTTTTTTGGTTTTTAAGTGGTTGCTAGTACATTTTGTTGTAGTTAAGTTTACTACTGGATGTGACTATTAGGGCTGGCTAGGAAGCTACGCAGCCAAGGTTCCTCTAAGCTGCACGTGTGCACAATAAAAAATCTTGCCACACAGTAACCTTTTAATGCTGAGCACCGGGGCTGGTGCAGGACACTTACCGCTCAGCTCCAGGGGGGCCACACTCTGCTCTGCTCCGCTCCACGCTTCACTGCGCCTGCATCCCCATGGGGAGGGAGAGTGCACCCCGGCTGGAACAGCCTGTGTCGGGCTGGGCCGCTGATCAGTGGGCAATCATCACTGCCACCCTTTCCTCCTCCGTGCCCATGGCGCAGGGCAGGCAGCAGCTCCTCCCCGAGGCAAGGTGGGAGCGGGGCTGGGGCAGAGCTGGGCACTGTGAGGGCTCCACTGGCTCTGGGGAACTGCTCTGCTCCCCAGCCCCTTCGGGCAAGTTTCACCCTGAGCCCTCCTGGCTTCACCCTAATCTTAGCTTTCACCCCTGTGCCACAAGCCCCACAGCTCCTGCGCCAAAGCCCGGTGGCCCCACGGGTCTCCCATGCTCTGCCTGCTCCCTGCCTCCGCACCTCACTGCAGCCTTTGAAAGCAATGCCATGTGCCTCACTGCCTGGTCCACCCAGCGGCAGGACGCGTGTGGCACCATGCCGCTTTCAAAGGCTGCAGCGAGGCACGGAGGCGAGGAGCAGGCAGATCCCTGCATGTGGGTCACAGAGACATGACAGGGAAGTGCACACATTTCATGTAACAAAGGTACTGGAGGCAAAGTTAGCTCTTTGGTGTCTGAAAACAAAGAACTCAAATGCTTGCCCAATTTTAAGTATTAATTAAGCCTTAATCCTGACCATAGAGACATGATTAAAAGGCAGCATGTGGGTATTACAGCTAGTTTCTTCTATTATTTACAACAATGCAAATTAAAAGCAGAATTGGGCCTTTAAAGAAAAATATCTAACAAGATAATAAACGGACTGAGACTAATATTAAAGAATGCATCTAGTACACAGTGTAATATTAAATATTAAAGGCAGAGGCAGGACCAATTCGGGAATGGACCGAAGCAGTGTGTTCACGGACCAAAGCGGCGCGCTCATGGATCACTACCCCTTAAAGGGAACATTGCACACAGGGGTGTCAGAAGGGCATGCTGGAGTTGGACCCTGTCAGGGACAGGGCCTTGAGATAGGGAACAAATACAAGCAGAAGCCGAAAGAAGGTGCAGACAGCCTCAGGCTGAAGAAGGAAGGCTAGGGCCTGAGCCCCGAGGGGGTGACAAGAGCCAGGTGGCAGCTGATGATAAGGCTTGGGGTGAGGATCCAGGCCAGTGCAAGTGGGCCCAGGCTTAGGACTCCTTAATTGGACTAACTGGCAGGCTGAAATCTGGCTTGACATCTGCAAGGCATGGGTTATAAGGGTGGACAGCAGCCATGAGCACAGCCCAGAAGGTGCCCGGTGTCCTGGGACACCAGCAGAGACAGAAAGGCTACAACTGATTTCCCAAGTGGCAAGTCTGCAGTGGACTGGACCCACTCTGGGCCCTTGGGGCAGCCTCCCAACGCTTTGAGCAACACCTTGGCACGGCAGGTGAAATAACAGGGAATGGCACCCTGAGGGGTCAGAGCGAGCAGGAGCTGCATGTTCATCAGGGGCATCATGGGACCTGTCACGTATGGGATCTTCTTTTAATAGTCAGTCACCATACTCCCTTTAAAGTCATAGAAAGACGAAGAAGGAAAAGTCTCTATGAACCTAAATTGACTCTTTGAAGATGAAACAATTTAGATGAGAAAAAATAGAGGAAGTGGGGGGGAAGATTTGGCTGTCAGAAAAACTGTCTTCTCAATTTTCTAACTAAAGATTGTGTGGAGAGTGATGCACAATAATATCTGAGGCTGGCTCTGTAAAATTAGCTATCTGATTCACATCAAAAGTGGTTCTGAAGGAAAGACTTTAGTTTTTATGCAGAATTGATACTGCTATTTGACAGGCCCTAGCTCTGAATGGGATATGCCATTGCTTTCTGAGTACTGTGAATTGAGAGGAGGAAAACTACTATTAATGCTTCTGCTTCTTATATTATCTTTCATAATGAAAGAATGATATCTTACCCAAATGTGCTTTATTTCATTCAGCAATGAATAAAGAATGCCTCCCTTCCCCCCACCACCATCAAAGCTTCTTCAACATCTGTAGAATCTTAGCTTTGGTTTAGAAAAAGAAATATTTTCTAATCCCTAGAAAAAGCCTCTCCAAGGGTGAATTGAGTGCAAACTGATGCTGTGCTCTGGTATAAACAGAGATATCAGATCAATAGCTGTACAAGAAATATGAACTCCCCCATTCCCACCTTTCATCTCAGTAGGATGTAGGCTCTGAGGATTGTCTCTGAAGGGCTGTTTAAGGGTCAGCGTTCTCACCAGTTTATTTTTACAGAAGGGGGTGGAGAGGGCTTCTTTCTAAAATTCCTGGTATCCTTTCTAAAATTCCCAGAAACACAAATACAGGGAACTTATGGGCTATGTAGAGACCAAAGAGAGCATTTAAATCTCAGTTGGGTTTTGCTTCAGCCTTACCTACTCATCTGATAGAAGGCAGAGCACCTCAGAGGCTAACCTCTGTCTACTCCTATGATGGTATGGAAGGACTCCAAGCAAACAACAGTATATATGAGAGAGAAGGGAGAAGGAAGAGAGAAGAGCTGAGGACTTCAAGGACTTCCCTGACAGACAACACCCAGAGTTTGAAAAGAAAAGGGAAGTCTGTTGGAGAATTTCCTTTGGTTTAATCATTAATGTTTTTTAATGCTCTAAAAACACTGTACAAGAAGCTTTCTCAAACCTTTTTTGATATCTTCATTTTGTCCTGTTCTGCTGCTTGGCTCTTGTTCCTCCACGTGCCAGCTATTACTGGAGACACCTGAGCTGAGCAGAGTGGGCTGGCATGGGCAAAGGGCTCACAGGGAAGAGGATTAGGTTGGAAGGGAAAGATACAGGAGAAGAGGGGCAGCAATGAGCTTTTACTGCAATACTTTTAATCCCTTTCTGCCATCAGTGTGTTATAACATATCTGATATTGTTCCTGTCCTGTATTGCTCTCAGTAAGCCCGGTGCTACGTCTCAGAAATGTCTGGCTCATCCCATCAATATTATAACTGTGCTTATGGGAATTTTCAAAAACTATATATTATAATAATATTACAATACTATTCAGCCTCTGAAAAGTGCTACCTATGATAGGACTTCTAATGGCATTCTAGTACAATACAGTATAATAATACTAATGCAAACTTCTAAACAGTATCAAAGTTACATTGGTATTGATTTGATACGTGTAGTTGATATTAGGGTGTCTGTTTTAGTTTTACCTCTTATAGTAAAAATGCACCTTAAAAATCTCCAATCGATTACAGCACGCACAGTGGAGCCTTTCCTTCTAGAGGAAGAGGAGCGAGAGGGAAAAGTTGAGAAGGAAATACCATGCACGCCCATCCATAATAAGGCAAGCAGAAAGAGACAAGGAAAAGAAGTGGCACACTAACTAAATGTACAGTGTATTGCATTTACATGAATGGCCTTGGGACTACATTTACCCTAATGCAATGTAAACCATTCTCATTAACAACAGGAACAGACCGTTAAGATTTTCACACCTCATGAAGGCTTATTGCCTTGTTTCTCAGAGCACCTTATGCCTCTCAGGCACATTGGGACCACTGTCATGTTATGTAGTTAACTGAGTTCTGCACTTAACTGCTATGGATGTAAGTGGAGCACGCTGGATGTGATAGTCTCCTCTAGAAATTGATCCGCAGAGAAGATATGCGCTTACTATTGTTTCCAGAACTTGCTGAAGGGGAAAAGGGCTATTCCGGTACTTCATAGGTAGGGACCTACTTAATTTGCAGTTTTGTGGATTTCAAAGAAACTGTGAAATCTGGGATTGTCCAAGAAATCTGCACAATTTGTAAAATCAACCCAAAAAAATTAATAAAAATAAAATGCTGGCTCCCCAGTCGGAGAGGAGTGCCAGCTTGGCAGGGCAGCATGAAGAGCAGAAAACAAGATGGCTGCTGTCCCCTCATCCCTCCTCCCCCTGCCGGGGCCTCTCCACCAATCAGCACCAAGGGGCAGGGCCAAACAAAGAGCAACCAGCAATCAAGATGGCGGCTGCCCCCTCTTCCCTCCCCCCAGGGCCTCTCTGCTAATCAGCACTAAGGGGCGGGCCTGTCTGCCAGTCAGCGCCAAGGGATGGGACCACCACAAAATGACTGGGAATTAGAGCTTTATGCTGCGATCAAGACACAAAAATTGGTAAGCCCCCTGCGATTTAGGTAGACCCCTATTCATAGGGAGCTATTCAAGAAGGTAAACAGAAGGAAAGAACAGAAGCGATACATGGTTGCATGAGAAATTCTGTACACCAACACTATTTATCAAGCTACAGTTAACCATAGCTGAGTTCACCCTTGCCAGCTGTGTCCCACACTATGACCATGCTAGCTTCCAAGTCATTGACAGAAAAACACTTGGAGAATAGCTTTAAAATCATATGACCCTGCTTCATAGACTAATGGAGAATCTCTGTGAGATGTCAATACTTGTACATCTCTAGGGGCTCACTCTGTCCAGTAAAGTGCAGCTCACATTTGAACAACTGCAGCGCTCCATCCGGAAGTGACTGCTGGTACCTACACTGGCTAGTGCACACCAGCTTCACTGGATCTGTGATGCACAGTTGGCACATCATCTTCTTGTATGAAATGTATTATTAGAGTAAGCTGTTCTGCTCCACGATGATTAATCCCTATGTGCTTAGCAGAAATGCAAAGGAATGTGCCCCTGAAGGGCCTGGGAGAGTTTGGCCTCATCCTGAAGGGTACTCTGTGACTTCAGTGGAGATACAAATAATGCTCAGCATCTACTAGAAATGAGCCCATTTGAATCTATTATTTTTTGTCTGTTCCTTGCTACAATTAACTTTTATTTCAGTGTTGTTTTCTTGTATTTAATTGCATTAGGTACTGCACCAGTGTCTTGGTGTCAGCAACAGCAGACAATCTTTTTAAAGCAGCTCCACTGTCTGTGCTGAAGAAGTCATGTTTTACATGATGTGATTAGGACTTTTAAATGGCAGTGCTGAGAATTAGATTAATGCTCCATAAACCCTATCTATAAGGATAATTGCATTGAGCGTATGCTGATACCAGTGGTGTTAGCACATATACAGTATGGTAACAGATATCCCTCAAGCTGTCTTAACTTTTTGTCTGGACATTGTAATGATTTTTGTCTACCAAAGAGACATGCTTCAGATACTCCTTTAATGCCCCACAAGGAACTGGAATTATATTTCAACAACAGGTATTGGGAACTCCAATATCCAAGATAGGCTCAAGTTCCAAAGATTCCTTCTTGTTCTTTTACACATATTCTGCATGAGTTGATTTTGTCTGCCATATGTGTAGTGTAGCAGAAGTCATTCTGCACTCTTTTCTTTCATTCCTTCTCCCCCGATCACTGAATAAGCAGCCTGGCCATGTGACAGTATCAAGGAGAGGTGGATGGTACAGTAACTTTTTTTTTCTTTGGGTGTTTGAGAGTTCTTTACTTTCTTTTCTAGAGATTTAAAATTATCATTTTCTCCCTGTTCTCATTTCTTGAGTACCAGTCTTCATTTGCAAGGGCCAGGCTCTCAACTGATAGCGCTGTACCTGAGGAAGACTGGGTATTGTGTCATTTCTACTTACTAAAGGTAGGACTTGTTTTGTTACACTTTTAATTCATTTACTCATATATGCATATGTATGGGTTTGACTCCTGTATATAAAGCTCCCTGTCTTTGATATGTCCTACATCTGCTGGTAAAGTACCCATAGGCAGCTAAATTTATCCTAGTGAGTGTGTGCAGAACCAGCCAGTAGTTCAGCCAGTAGATCATGCTAAAGCCCTGGCTGTGTTCCTAAGTGAGATGTTACCCCTGCCTGTCTCACTGCATGGCTTGATCCTCCAGTACATGTGCTCTGTGTGTGTCTAGCTGAGAGGAGGGAGAAGCTGTAATGTCATTCTCTCCTATGTATCTAGTAGTCTAGTGGGTAGGGCATGTATGTGAGATGTGGAAGATCCAGATTGAAATCTCTCTTATGTGAAGCAGGAACTTGAACCTAACTCCTACACAAGTGACCTAACGACTGAGCTGTCCTTTATTGTAAGACATATGGTGGGTTTTGCTCTCCTGTTGGAGCTATTCCACTCTGTGTAAATAATGAAACATTCATTAAAGCAGGGTCTAGAAGATGGATGTCCCAGGTGAGTCTGCTGATTGCCAAGGAATGAAAGCTTTGTCACTCCCTTTCTGGCACGTAATGACTAATTGTTTTATATAACGTGGGAGGAGGGGAACACTGTGACCCCTCCACTCTCTTTTTTCACCTGGCCTAGTTGCCTGACTCCAGAAGATAGCTCGTGGCTGTAGATGCTGAGTAGAGAAAGGCACCTACTTTGGCCTTGCCTTAACTGCTCACTACCTTTCAAAAGTAAGGCTTAGATCTTGGCTCCTCAGCATGTTCTCCTTGCAGATGAAGTGTCTCATTGTTCAGCCTGGCTTCTGGGAATCATTTTGTGCCCCTATCTTCCCATGCATGGAATAGAAAAGCCTAAGGCATCTACCTTGGAGCTGTGAATGTCACTAGGCCAAGTACAGACATTATACTTTTACTGGTATAAGTGATCAGAAACCAGTCTATACCTGTAACAGAACAGAAGTTCAGCACACAAAGCTGGTCTATACCTATAACAGAATAGAGGTTCAGTATACATAGGCTGGTTTAAAAATGATGGAACCCAATCTAAGATTTCCCTGCCGTCCCCCTCCCCCACTGAAGGGTGAATGCGTGCTCCGTTCACTACTGATCAAAACTATGCTACTTACAGAAAACCATGTAGCTTAGATCTGTTCCACCTTGGGCTTTTTGAATGTCTGTACCTAGCCTAGGTGGTAGAGCACCAAAAAGTTAAGTATTGCAGCCCTTTGTGAATCATGCCCCAAGAAGCTGAGTCAGTCTTTTTACAACTTTTTTGTAATATTTTCTGTTAACACTGTTCAATTCCAATGGCTAATGAATACCTAAGAGAAATAAGGCCTTTAATTAAAGATTCAAAAACCCCTCTCTTTCTACTATGGTAAAAGAGTGGTGAACACACATCTCTGACATCCCCAGTATATCCTCTAGCTAAACCGTGGAAGACTGTGACATTCTTGATATATTTTCACTACATAAAAAAATAATTAGAAGGGGAAATGTTGCAAAAAATGTAAACCTTGTAACAAAGCAGAAAGACATAAACCCATTTTAAAAATGCTTTGCAGATCACCCAGTTTTCCTTCTGACAAGAGTTTATATAACTCTTGCTTAAACCAGTGGGAGTTTACTGTATCCTCCTTGGGGAAAATCAAGCTCTTATTGTATTGTTAATTATAGCTAGAATTATGTAAGACTGATCTGATTGGTTAATTCACTTGGTTGGGAACTTATGTCTACAGTGTGTTATCTCAATCAGTTCAGTTTTTAATGAGGAAAAAACATTACAGGAGTTTTCTGCGACTGCTAATATAATAAAAATGCATGTATATTTTAGAGTGCAGGATGGAATTCACATACCCTTTGCATGGCATATCCACACTGACAACTATCTCTTATAAAGCATGCAAAAACCTGAGGCATGCCTTAGAATTGCCAGCAGAATAGACCCCTAACCATTTCTCCATTTTGCCTTTTGTATGACATTCCCTTAGTATTCAAGCATCAGCTTTTCACAGACCATTATCTCTTTTCACAAACTTTTCCACAGAAATGTTAGCCCCCGAAAGTATAACTTTTTCTTTAATATCATCACCTTTCCTGAAGTAATTCCCCTATCAAAAATGTCTGCCAGACAGTTGCACTGCACAAAAGGCTATTTCATGAGCAGGTGCCCACAATGCATGGCACATCTATTTTGTCCTTTCAAGCTCCATGAAAAGCTCTTCTGTCCTGTGGTAATTAAAAAACAGGCACAGCCAAGGCATTTTTTTTTAAAAAAGAGCTCATCTTGAAAAGAATCAGCCTGAAGGGGAGAAAGCTTGGTTCCTCCTTTTACATGACTGGAAACTGACAGCTTAAGTAATCAGACAGGTACTTAGCCACTCAGTTGTCACAAGGAAAATGTGCACAGATGCCTCAAGACCTTGCCATTAATATTGTCTGAAGGTTGTGAGTAAATTGTAGTGCTTGGGAACAAGAGAGATTGGCAGTCCTCGCTAGACCCCTACTACTCTCACAAAGCTGTGAGAAGACACGCCTCAGTTTTAGCCTGCGGCAGCATGCTGCTAATACAGATTCTGAACCCAGCGCATTAGGTCTTAGGTCATGCTGTCCATAAGGGGAGAAGAGTCTGCCACAGCTCTGGCTTAGAGAGGCGTGAAAGCACTGAGTGCCATCGCATGGTACCCCTTCCCCTGGCTCTAGTTGTCAGAGAGACCATGAGGGCTCCAGAGTTGGGAAAGCTGACTGCTACCCGTGGCAAGGTGGCATACATTGTGACCAATAGCCCATGACACCAGTAACTTGCTTCAATTCACTTGGCAGCTATTTGTAGGCAAATGCTTGGAAGCAAGGCTCCTGAGATCTGCTATGTCAGTGGCCAGGATTTCCATCTCTCTGGTGGAGGGAGAGGGCACACCCTGCCCCAGCAGAACCAGTACCGGGTTCTGTAAATGTCACCTCCTATTTCCTACCTCCCTACACGGGAACAAGAACAGGGCTGCCCAGACAGTGTAGGCTACTTCGGAGAGTTAAACATATAACACATGAGTCCACACTTGAATGCAGACAGCAGTGACCCTTTAAGTTTACCAGTTTTCTTAGATTGCTAAACAGATGTTTACCATCAGATAAACTTGGTATTTGTAGCTTTCAAGGTATTTCCTATAGTGACCACACAAGTATTATCAACCACAAAATCCTCACAGCAGCTTTGATGAGGGAAGTAAATACTGGTGTTATGCATGTGAAGAAGTGAGATGCTGAGAAATTAAGTCCCCTTAACCAGAGCCCCTTGAAGGTAATGGAGTTGGATTTCAGGTTGCAAAGCAGGACAGAAGAACTGGGGTTGGAGCGCTGCAGTTCTTAGCTATAGATCCTGTACTGAGCCCACTGAGCTGTGCTAGCTTCCTTTATAAACTTACAGGGAAAAGGAGAGTTAGGCACAAAAATAGCTTTGAGTATCTGGGCCTAAGTGACTTTCTTAAACTTACAATGCACAGAGAACTTAGTCTCACAGTCCCAAGCCAGTACCCTAAATCCTTCCTTTCCTTGATGGATTCTAGCACAGGAGGCAGCAGTGCATGGGAGGAACTACAGAATTGTTATGACCTTAGTTTTCAAGTGAGATTTAGGATTTCACTTTGGTTCTTAAAAAATCACAGGCATGAGAGTTGGAAATAACTTATTAGTGCATCTAGGCCAGCCCCTTTTGCCTACATGGGTAAAAAAGTACCTAGGTGCAGAAGCATATTGAGCTCCTTCAGCGCCTACGGCAGGGGAAGGTGGGGAGCAGGATTATGCTGACCACTAGAGAACAGGGCAAAGTGAAGATAAGAGAGGAAAAGAGAAGTCCTACCTGCCACTGCTTTCTTTAGAGTGAAGGCTGCTGTTGTTGATATAGCAATGTTGACTCAGGTGGCAGCAGCTCAATGACTCAGCTCCCTGAAAGCTGCCCCTGATGCCCCATTCACTCCCCTTCCAGCCCCAAATATGTTACTGTGTGCAGGAATGCACCTGGTGTGGCAAAGATTCCCCAGCGTGGGGGGGACACCATTCTGCATGCTCTCAGATACACTGGTGTTGCCTTGTCAAGCCCCTATGGCTGCAAAGGGGCAATGCAGGGCTGAGTGTGCCATGGCAAAGATTCCCAGGGTCAGGGGGCAACTTCATGGTGGGCACCCAGGGCTACTGCCCTACTTATCTCACCCTACCTATGATACTGCCTAGGAACTCCAGTCAAAACCCATGGTGGTAGCCACTGGACAGACTCACAGTCTGCATGCCTGACAGGACACAGCAGGTGGGCAAACACAAACAAACGGAGTGGAAAGGGAGGTGAGTCAGTGGGGTAAAAAGCAGAGCTCAGCAGAAAACAAGCCATATTTCCTCACTTGCTTACCCAACACCAGCCGGACTTGCAGAGAGCAAATCAGGAAAGCAAAAACTCCAGCTAGCTACAAATATCAAGGAAAATAAAAAGTCCTTTTTTAGATATGTGGGGAGCCGGAGGAAAAGCAAGGGCAGTGTTGGACCCCTGCTAAACCAGATGGGGCAACTGACAACTGAGGCCCAGGAAAAAGCGAACTTGCTAAATGGGTACTTTGTGTCAGTTTTTCCCCAGTCCCATGGGATGGCCCTGCCCACTATGGGTCAGGGAGGCCCGGGCGAGGGAGATTCCTTGCCCTCCATCAAAGCTGACCTCGTGAAGGAATACCTTGACAGGCTGGATACCTTCAAGTCAGCTGGCCCCGATGGGCGAGCGTCATAGCTCAGCCCCTGGCACGGCTCTTTGAGAGTTCTTGGTGCTCTGGTGAGGTGCCTGATGATTGGAAGAAGGCCAATGTCATGCCTGTCTTCAAGAAAGGGAGGTAAGTAGATCCAGCAAACTACAGGCCCATCAGCCTGA
>NW_017729004.1:23896330-23902432 GCF_001723915.1 Gavialis gangeticus | reverse complement strand
GATCTGGACAGACTCACGAAATGGGCGGACGAGAATCTGATGGTGTTCAACACCAAAAAATGCAAGGTTCTCCACCTTTGGAGGAAAAGCCTGCAGCATGTTTATAGGCTCGGTAGTGCTACGCCGGTTAGCACTACAGATGAAAGGGACTTGGGGGTCATGGTTGATCCCCAAGGGATGACAAGATTGAACGGTCACAAACTCCACTGTGACTGATTCAGGCTGAACGTAAGAGAGAACTTCTTCACTGTCCGAGCCCCCAAGATTTGGAACAGACTGCTTCCGGAGGCGGTTCAAACACCCGCTTTGAACGCCTTCAAGACACATTTGGATGCTTATCTTGCTGGGATCCTATGATCCCTGCTGACTTCCTGCCCCTGAGGTAGGGGGCTGGACTCGATGATCGTCCAGGGTCCCTTTCAGCCCAAATGTCTATGAAATCTATGAAGAGAGTGTGTCCAATATTAATGCACGATCATTTCCTACAGCAGAGGGCTTTATCTATTCTGGTTTTAATGTTCGTAATGATGGGGTATCAACCATTTTTCATGCTTGTTCTCTGGAAACTTTTCTGATATAATTTCATCTCCCTTTTTAATTCCATCCAAGTTATTTCTCCTTCCAAATATTTATTTAACTCCCTACAGCAGTGGCCCTCAACCTTTTTAGATTTGAGATACCCCTTGATAGATTCGAGGCACCCCTTGGAAAATGCCAGCTCTTAGTTTTCACTGGTTTTTTGACTACAGAAAAATAACAGAGCAATTCTGCTGCAGGAAATAACTCAGAATGCCCATAACAGGTCAGGTCAGCATGTTTTTGACACTGTGGATTCCTATTTGAAATCTCTGGCCATGTCTAGACAAGCGTGGACGTGTGTTTCTCCAGGGACAAGTAGCAGTGGCACACCTTGTGCCGCTGCTGCTTGTCTCCAGGGAATGCTTGTGCCATGAGCACGCTGGCACACAGCAGGTTACCCCAGGTGGGGTAGGGGAGGCTGGGGCCAGCAACTGTGTTGGCCCCAGCAGCCTTACTCCCGCAGCAAGGAGCCTGGCCAGTGGTTGGAGTATGGCTCCGGCTGGCCAGGCTATGGTTTTTGGGAGGCGCAAGCTGCTGTCATGTGAGCCGCCCTGCTTTTTTTCTGTGTAGGCTTTTTTGACCCCAGGAGCTCCTCTGCATGTGTGGTGTGCAGTGCCACAGATGGGTGTGCAGTGCCACATACTGTACGTCTGTGCTCATCTGGATGGAGCCTCTGCATTTATCTTGTGAATCATGTTTGCACACCTAACAATGTTAACATGGTGTGACACTCTTAAAAGGATCTTATGACACCCTAGGGTGCCATGGCACCCTGGTTGAGAATCACTAACTTACAGGCTTCATCTTTCAAATCATTGTAGACAGATTTATTGGGTCACCTAAGCTGTTGCTTAGCAAACTGTAAAAGTGTAGCTCTTTTAATCTTTCCTTGTAAATCAGTCCCTTCAAGTGCCCAATTTTTTTTATTCCTTTCCCCGCACCCCTCTCTCTCTTTTTTTTTTTTTACTCCTTGGACCAAATCCTGCCAGCCTTACTCTCATTTGCTTTACTGGTACATAAGCCAGTCAGCTTGTCACTGTGTTTGGCCTTCTTTCTAAAGTTTAAAGTGTCTAACAAACAGACATAATGTCAGGTACTTGGGTACCATGGGAATAGGAAGATATATCTGGACTAAATTTGATTCTCAAGAGTCTGCTTTCTCTCTCTCAGTCCCTAACTCATACAGTGTTAGTGTTCCCTGAGGTTACTATATGCTTCCATTTTTTTATATAGGTTTTACAAAGGTTACCTCCAGAGAATTGCCTCCTGGTCCTGAGCTAAACACTGCCATCACTGATACAACTTTTAGATCTGCTGGAAATGTTTTGCCAGTACATCTGTGCTAAACACCTCTCCTAACATAAATGCCACTTTCACTGGCAAAAATGTGCCAGTCTCCAAAACAAAATAAGCTCTAATTTATGTGTAAGCTATGTTAGGTCTTCTATGGTATCTTGTATGGTATCTGTCCAATGCAGGGCAGGCAAGTGTCTCAGTAAAACAGAAATCCTCAACTTTAAGATGGCTGACTTTCAAAACCTTAGGAGACTGATCAACCAGGCACTAAGAGACCATGTCCCCTTAGAAAGGGGAGCCCATGGGGAATGGTTGTTCCTTAAGAAGACAATCCTTGAAGCACAAGGAAAGTCCATTCCGCCCCGTAGGAAGTGCAGTCAGTGGGCCGGGTTGCCTCCTTGGCTCAATAGGGAACTTTTACACCTCTTGAAGCTAAAAACAGAAGCCTACGCCAGATGGAAAATAGGAGTCATTACCAAGGAGGACTACACAGCACTAGCCTGCACCTGTAGAGAGTGGATCAGAAAAGCCAAGGCAGACACCGAACTCAGGCTAGCCATGGGAATTAAGGACAATAAAAAGTCTTTCTTCAGATATGTGGGAAGTCAGAGGAAGAGCAAAGGCAACATTGGACCCCTGCTAAAGCAAATGAAGCAGCTGATATCTGATGCTCAGGAAAAGGTGAGTTTCCTAAACGATTACTGTGCATTGGTCTTCCACCTGTCCAAAGTGGTCAACCTGTCAGATAGGATCCAAAGCATCTGGGGGGCAGGAGATGGGCCCACAATTGACGTATATCAAGTGAGGGAACACCTTGAGAGACTTGACATCCACAAGTCCATGGTCCCGGACAGTGTGCACCTGAGAGTCCTGAAGGAGCTAGGGGAAATATTTGAGAACTTGTGGTGCTCAGGAGAGGTACCAGAGGGTTGGAAAAGAGCCAGTGTGGTCCCAGTCTTCAAGAAAGGAAGGAAGGAAGACCCAGGGAATTACAGACCAATCACTCTGACATCCATCCTTGGAAAGATCCTGGAGAAAATTATCAAGGGTTCCATCAGCAGCAGGCTAATGAAAGGCAGCTTTGAGTGTCACCCAACATGGCTTTGTTGCTGGAAGGTCTTGCCTGACAAACCTTATCTCCTTCTATGATCAGGTGATGCATTGCCTGGCCAAGGGAGATGAGGTTGATGTCATATGTCTGGATTTCAAGAAGGCCTTTGACTTGGTCTCCCATGATTTCCTCATGGCTAAGATGGAAAACTGTGGGATCAACCATTTCATGGTCTGATGGCTGGGGAGCTGGCTCCAGGGTTGGACCCAGAGTACTGGTTGATGGGAGCAAATCAGCATGGTGCGAGGTGACTAGTGGTATCCCTCAGGGCTCAGTACTCAGGTCAGTACTCTTCAACACTTTCATTAATGATCTGGATTCAGACATCAGATGTGGACTGGCAAAGTTCACGGACAACACTAAACTATGGGGGAAGGCGGTTACACTGGAGGACAGGCTGGGGATACAGGCTGACCTGGACAGGCTTGCAAGGTGCGTGCACCAAAACCTGATGGAATTTAATGCAGAGAAATTCGGGGTGCTCCACGCTGGGAGGAAAAGCTAGCATCATATTGATAGGCTCAGCAGTGCTACGCTCACTAGCACCACGACCGAAAGAGACTTGGGGGTCTTGATTGACCACAAGATGAACATGAGCCACCAATGCAATGCTGTGGCTGGCAAAGCAAACCAAACTCTGGCATGCATGCACCAATACATCTCAAGTAAATCCAGGGACATCATCCTCCTGCTCTACTTGGCCTTAGTAAGGCCGCAGCTGGAGTACTGCATCCAGTTTTGGGGCCCCCACATCAGGAGGGACGTGGATAAGCTTGAGAGAGTCCAGAGAAGAGCAACCCACATGATCAAAGGCCAAGAGAGCAAGCCATACAAGGAGAGGCTGAGGCACATGGGACTCTTCAGCCTGGAGAAGCAAAGGTTCAGGGGAGACTTGGTGGCAGCCTATAAGTAAGTACATAAGGATCTGGCAGATCAGCTGTTCTCTAGGGCTCCCCAAGTGATAACAAGGTCTAACAGCCACAAACTTCTGGAAGGCCAATTTAGACTGAACATAAGGAAAAACTTCTTTACACTCCAAGTGAACAGCCTTCTCCCAGAGGTGGTGCAAGCAACTACTCTGGACTCATTCAAATGGCGTTTGGATGCTTATCTTGTGGGAGTCATTTGACCCCAGCAGATTTCCTGCCTATGGCAGGGGGGCTGGACCCGATGATCTTACAAGGTTCCTTCCAGCACCTAATGTTTATAAATCTATAATGTCTGTGAATAAAATATTGTAAAAACATGACATTTCCACTGACATTACCATATGGGGAAAAGTTCCTTGTGTAGATCTGGCATCAAGCTCTGTTTCCTGGAGGAAAAAAAAAGGTTTTACTTTAAGATAGTTAATTTGTGTTTATCTTGATATAAAATCATAGACTGGGATTTTTTACCTGAGTTACAGCCAGGCAAAATCAACACTGTATCACTAGCCAGATGCTTAGCTGAGTTAGCTACAGCAAGGTAAAAACTACCACGCTTTATCTCTATTTGACTTTTTACACTGAGATAGCTTAATCAAAACGTAGTTATTTTTTTCAGTGAAATATAGCTGTGTTCAAATAGCTCTATGTATATGGATAGTCCCAATGATTTCAATGAGAATATTCCTGCAAAGTCATTCTTTAGACTTTTTATGTAAGATTCTGTACAAACACTGTTGTATCAGAGCCTTTTTCAGCTATTAAAGACATATCCATCTCTTCTCTTAAACACATAAGGTACTGCATGGCATGCAAATGCTGTCTAGAGCTCTCTTAAAAAAAGATGTATTTGAGACAAAGGGTTATACACACTTGACAGTACTATTTAATCATAATATTTCTATTTAGGAGCCTATCCTGCTTTTCTTAAGGTGAAAGTTTTACCCTTGTCTTCAGTGGAAAAGCAGAAGGAAAGCCTTCCATCTAACAGTCTTAAGGCATTAATTAATTAAGATCACAATAGGACAGGTCCTGTGAATGGTTTCTTTTGCTGTTTGAAAGTTAAGGAAGTTAATAAAATCCAGACTGATTTTCTTGAAATCTAGTACTCTGACTGTAGGCTCTGATCTTACAAATCCTTACATAAGTAGGTAGTCTATGCTCATGTGAGGAACCTCATTGAAACAAGTGTGTTTGATTGTAAAAGAGCATTGGATCCCTCAACTTGCACAGTACATTTTAGCCCGGAATTATTATTATTTTATTTAAATAACTTGGATTTGTATTGGAAGGGTCAAAAAGTTTTGCTCTGTACTGTTGCAAATGTTTAATTTTTCGTTCTTTTGTGTAGCTTGAAAAAAGGGAAAATTTAGGAAGCAGGGGAGAACACTGAAAGTACAGATTCCATAGCCGTCAACTAACAAGTAAAAATAATTGACACATCAGCTGAAAGACTTAAGATGTAAAGGCATAATTGGACAGCTGGGGCACATCCATGTATGCAAACGTGTGTTTGCAGCAGCTCAAATAGAAGCGGTGCAAATCTGAGCCAGGGCTTTTTGCCTCAGAGCACATGCTCGGACATGCACTTTGTTGAGGAGCAAATTGTGCCACCTGGGGCAAAATAACCTTGCCTGGCTCCTCCCCAATCTGCAGCCAGGGGGAGCTAGAGCTCCGGGCCAGCACCTGTGCTGGCCCCAGAAGTACAAAAAGCTGCCCTGGCAAGTAGCTCAGGGCTATTTGCTCTCAGGAACTTCTGGGGCCCAGTGAATTGGTACCTGGGGACACTACACCTTGTGCCAGTTGGACTGCTGAAGCAGCCCTGAGAATTTCCTGCACCCTCTACCCACTGCAGCAGTCTGGCAGTGGGGGCTGCTGCCTGGTTGTGACCTGCTGTGCACCTGCCAGATCTGGATGGAGACTGCACAGCCAGTAGAGGCATCTATCCCTCTGGGCCAGCTGCTAGTGGGCTGTGACTGTAGAGTTGGCCTCTGTGCAGTACTACTGCCATGTGTGCCCCTGCCCAGCCATCTGGGCAGCTATCGCCCGGAAGATGTTCTGGGTGTGGTGGCCTGCTTTGAACTGTCAAAGCATGTCCTCCTGGCCTCATTCGGCCAGAAAGTCAGCCACAGCCAGATGGGTCCAAGGTGCCAGCTCTGAGCAGGCAGAGTCCTGCTACTGGCCTCCCTA
>NW_017729004.1:23895394-23896116 GCF_001723915.1 Gavialis gangeticus | reverse complement strand
CCATCCCCCTTCCTCCAGCCCCCCCCGACCCCTCACTTACAGCACTGGAGCCTTGGTGCTGTGCTGCCTGGCTGGCCACATGTTCAGCACCAGGGTGAGAAGCCAACCATAGAGACTCTCTGGCAGCCAGAGCATCTCCGTGGGGACCCAGCCTCCGGTTGCCTCAGGGCACGTGCCCTGCCCTGCTTTTTAAAACTTTGGTTTTTTTAGACCCCTGGATATCCAGGGGTCTAATTTTGCAGTGCGGGGAACACTTTTTCGTTCCCCATGTGCCTCTTGCCCCCTGGAGAGCTTGGCGTCTCTTCCTTTTTCACTGGCTCCTTAATACATGAAAACACGCTGATACTTCCAGCATATTTCATCCCAAAACAATAAACAGGTGATATTTGGATTTTCAGATAGGAATCCTGATTTCTACAAACCCTGGTTTTATTTGTTTTCATAGGTTCAGTCCTACCCTGAATGAAGCAAGAAAGATCAGAGGAGGTTTTTTTTCTGTGCCTGTGGCTATAACGCTCAACATATTGCCTCTATAAAGCACAGCACAGAGGAATTTGCATAGCCCTAGAAGGCACATTTGTTGCTGTGTTATTGAAAGCAGTGGGCCTGCCTAAGAGGAGTGAAACAGGTGATACCAGTCTTGCAGTGCATTAAAGAATGGCATGGGAGTGGTTAATAAAAATGAGCTGTATGGCAACCACGGGAGTAGAAGCACAATGGAA
>NW_017729004.1:23890102-23890394 GCF_001723915.1 Gavialis gangeticus | reverse complement strand
TATGGTGTTAAAGCAAATGTGGAAGCCTACCAGTGTCTCTATTATAATAATAAAATGAACTCTAAATACATATTTCATGAATTCATGAAAATATCAATATATATTTTGCTGCCCTCCCACAGGGGCTACGGGCCTCACACAAGGGCTACAGCCCCCCATACAGGGGCTACGGCCCCCCAACAGAAGCTACATCCCCCCAACAGGTGCCACATGGACCCCACAGGGGCTACCACATCCCCTGCAAGGCCCTGTGCCCCACCCCAGCTCTCCAATTACTGCCCCATCTGGCCCC
>NW_017729004.1:23886005-23889983 GCF_001723915.1 Gavialis gangeticus | reverse complement strand
CCATCCCCCTTCCTCCAGCCCCCCCCGACCCCTCACTTACAGCACTGGAGCCTTGGTGCTGTGCTGCCTGGCTGGCCACATGTTCAGCACCAGGGTGAGAAGCCAACCATAGAGACTCTCTGGCAGCCAGAGCATCTCCGTGGGGACCCAGCCTCCGGTTGCCTCAGGGCACGTGCCCTGCCCTGCTTTTTAAAACTTTGGTTTTTTTAGACCCCTGGATATCCAGGGGTCTAATTTTGCAGTGCGGGGAACACTTTTTCGTTCCCCATGTGCCTCTTGCCCCCTGGAGAGCTTGGCGTCTCTTCCTTTTTCACTGGCTCCTTAATACATGAAAACACGCTGATACTTCCAGCATATTTCATCCCAAAACAATAAACAGGTGATATTTGGATTTTCAGATAGGAATCCTGATTTCTACAAACCCTGGTTTTATTTGTTTTCATAGGTTCAGTCCTACCCTGAATGAAGCAAGAAAGATCAGAGGAGGTTTTTTTTCTGTGCCTGTGGCTATAACGCTCAACATATTGCCTCTATAAAGCACAGCACAGAGGAATTTGCATAGCCCTAGAAGGCACATTTGTTGCTGTGTTATTGAAAGCAGTGGGCCTGCCTAAGAGGAGTGAAACAGGTGATACCAGTCTTGCAGTGCATTAAAGAATGGCATGGGAGTGGTTAATAAAAATGAGCTGTATGGCAACCACGGGAGTAGAAGCACAATGGAATTAAGGGGCTCCATCTACTAAACCTTGTTCACTGTAGAAGGACACTAGAGGATTTTGCAGAAATATTCCCACTTGTTCTGTTAGTGGTTCAACTGAGATAGTGACTGTTTATGTGAATGAAATAAAGTAGGACTGCTTTTACCACCATACTTTAAACATGACACAGTGGAAAACCCAGCAGTGCCATGTGTACAGTTGGGCTCCCACCAATGCCGACACCAACAGTTCACCAGACCCTACAGTAGAGCAGTGGGAAACTGTTAAATTGCCTGATTCAGAGACAGCCTAAAGCCTATTTTAGGTCTTTTGAAGTCACTCCTAAATTCTATGATTTGCTTCCATTAACTGAAAAGGGAGCAGGAGGGTGCAGTGTGCTTCAGAAGAACATAGGACTGGAAGGCATGTCCTGGGCCACTCAGTTCAGCTCCTTGCATTTAATGTCTGAAGGAGGGTAACCATTTGTCCTTTTGGCTAGATTTAAGTGCAGCAGCTTAGTTCAATGTTGGATGCACCTTTTGTCTGGGAATCTTATACTGGCATTAAAAGGATTTTTGGAATGAGATGATCGTCTAGTGGCTGTCTCCTTCCTCCCAGAAATGTCTCCAGGAATCCCCTAGAGGAGGAAGAATGGGGCAGGGGTAAAGACAAATAAAAGGAAAGAGACAGAGACAGAATTTGGGATGTAATCTTTTCCCTTATTAAAATGCTGGTGGTAGGCTGAATGTGGCAATAAGAAGAGAAGGATTCCCTTGTGTTATATCTTTAAAATGGTTTTCCTTATGCTGCATCCTTCCTTATAATTATAGAAGTGGTTTCCCAGCCCTTTTCTAACTGCTTCTACAAATAGTAGCCATCCTTCCAGCTTCTCTGGACACAGGCTAAGTTAAGGCCATGTTTTGTGAGTGATGAACATGGACACTGTACAAATTCAACTCTGTTCTTCTTCTTCTTTTCACTTAATTTAGGGTACATCTCTCCCTAGCCAATGCAAAATGTGTAAGACTTGTTGTTTACGTATGGTCCAGGCGTGTGGAACTGTGTAATTCAAAAGAAGGATCTGTTGGAAGTTGTCCAGTGGTTACAGCAGTGTTTCTCAACCTTTTTAGACTCAAGGCACCCCTGGGAAAATGTCAGCTCTTCATTTTTACTCGTTTTAGACTAATAGAGCAATTCTTCTGTTGCAAGGAATTCAGAAAGACCACAACAGGTCAGAAGGTTTTTAACACTATGGATTCCTCCTTGAAATCTCTAGGTCTATCCGGGGAATCATGTCTGCACACCTAACAGTGCTACTACTACATGGCATCCCAGAGCACCCTGGAAAAGATCTGAAGGCAGCCCAGAGTACTGCACCAGCCTGGTTGAGAATCACTGGGTTAGAGCAGGAAAATGGCATTCAGGACGTCAGAGCTGTCTCTGATGCGGGTTTGCTGTTTCCTTGGTTATTTAACCCCTTAGTGCCTCAATTTCCCCATTTGTAAAATGGGAATTATATAATGCCTGCCTCAAAGGAGAGCAGGTGGGATAAATTAATGATTTAATTCAAGGGTCTTTAAACCATCATACTGAAGGCGTGATTAAAATTAAAAATATTCTCAGCCTAAAAAAAAATGTGTCTGTTGCTACTCTGTGTTGGTCTGGTGTCACTGCCTAATTGATTCTCAGTCGGAAGTGTCTGGCCATCTCAGGTCTCTGCATGCAGCTCCTGCCTCCTAAGAGTAAAGCATGGGACATTCACAGAACCTCCACCTGCATGAAAATGAGAAAAGATGACAAATCAACTCCTTCTCGGGGGCTGGGACCTGGTGCTCTTTAGTCCTGCTGTTCAGACATGGAAGATAATACCCATGTCACAGGGTGGTGTGAAGACTAATTATTATGAAAACCAGAGCACTGGGTAAGAGCCACGATGTGATACTTTTTCAAAAAGTAAGGAAGGGTGGTCTGTTGATATGGTGTTTGAGACTTTGCCCCATCAGAAGCCAGGAGCAGGGAGGTCAACAGACTTGCACATGATCTCCAAGAATTTAGGACTGTAACACAGCAGTGTCCAACCTTTTGGCCCTGCGGACTGGATGGGCAGTGCCAGGTCCATCTGTGGGCCAGATCTGGTACCAGTGGAGGCACATCGGGCCAGGGGGTGGGGGCCTGATCTGGCCTCAGATGTGGGTGTGCAGCCCAGCCCTAATCTGGATGTGCAGGGGGAGGGTGGGAGCAGCACAGCCTTGATCCTGGTGCAGGGCTGCAGTCCTGATGCATGAGGGAGAGCGCAGGACTGAGTGGCCCTGATCGGGACAGGTAGGGGTGGGCTGGGGCTGGGGCTGGACAGAGAGCAGCCAGCAGCCCTGATACTGCTGTGTGGCAATGGCTCAGGTGGGGCTGGATCTGGCCCTGCAGAGCTTCCACTGCTCCCGCACCACCAAATTTCCAATCTGTGGGGATCGCTGTGGGCTGGGGCTTGAGCACCCCGTTGCAATGTAGAGACTTGATGCGCTACCACCTGATTCTGGCGGCATTGAGATGCCCTCTCTCCGCGACCTCTGCGCTCATACTGACAACGCTGTAATCCTTGTAAGGGAAGGTTTGGAGGGGGATGCTCCGGAGGTGAGGGTGGCCATCAGAGGGGATATTCCAGTTTTCTGCTCCTTTGTCCTCTATTGATATGAAACCCAACTCCTTTATGTCTTCTATTTTGAGGACAATAGAGGACAAAAAGGCATTGGGTTTCGTATCAACAGAGGACAGAGGACAACTGGACTGTTCTCTACAATGGCCACCTTGGACGCTGTGTGCCCCTGGAGGCTCGGGGGCACAGCGAGCTCCCACTGGTGGTGGTGGCAGGAGCGTGGTGGTGGCAAGCGGGGAGCTCCTGCAGGCGGCTGTGGCACAGTCAGGGGCGGGCGGGGGTGGCAGTTGGCAACCACCCACAGACGCCACTGGCAGTGTCCAGCAGCCATCCGGGACCGCCAGCACACCGTGCCCGTGGTGTCCGCAGCGGTGGCAGGTGGCGTGCAGTGACTGGGGGGTGCACGTGCACCTGCGCCCACCTGTAGTCGATGCCCGCCGTGCCCCCCCGCAGCCTCCCCTGCCCGTGGGGGCTGGTCTCGTCAGGCCTGGGGAGGATGTCGTTGTGCCGGGAGCTGGGACCGGGGGCTGTGCGGTTCGGTTGGGCGCGGGGTCCTGCCCCGCCGCCGCGGGGGTCCCAGCCCTGCCGCCGCCTGCTGGGGGCTCTCGGGCGCCCCCTGGGCCGTGCGGC
>NW_017729004.1:23881287-23885764 GCF_001723915.1 Gavialis gangeticus | reverse complement strand
CCGCCCCGGGCTTTTGTTCCCCGCGCCCGGCTGATGGCGCCCGGGCCCGGCTTGTGGCGGAGATGCGCGGCGCGGCGCTGCCGTGCGCGTTGTTTCGGGGGTGTCCCCGGGGCCGGGGCGAGGCGAGGACACCTCCCGGGCGGGGGTTGGTGCCACGATGGCTCGCGCCGCGCGCTGATATGTCACCGCCTTCACATCGGCTCCGGCGCCTTCCGCGGCAGAGCCGCAGACGGTATTTATCCGGCGCAGCGCTACAGTTTGCCGTGTCCTGGCATAAAACGCAGCTCGCCGTGGGCTGCTCTGTGTCTCCGCCAGACGTTTCCCTTCATGTGCATCCCCCCCTCTAAGAATAAGGTGGGGACGAGCCCCGTCCCCGTCCCCTCATGGCGTCCCGAATCCGTCATGGCAGTAGTTCGATAGATCCAACTTTGCCCCCCCCCGCCTTTTTTTTCTTTCTGGTAACGGTTTATAAGGGCTTCTCGCCAGAAAGTGAAGGCGCCCGTGCCAATTTCATCGGCAGGGAGGAGCTGATGTTGACATTGTAGTTTTCCTTTTAACACTTTCCGGGTGGAGAACGAGCCATTGAGGATGGCGCGGCGCTCGGTCCTCCACTGTCTCCCTCCAGGAATGTGGAAATAATCAAAATTTAAACACTGCGTTGCCTTGCTACAGTGTTTTGTCCGTTCGCTGGTCTGTATCGGGACTGGTAGGGCAGGAATGGGGGCTATTTATACTACAGCATGCTGAATACATAATATTCTGGCTGAATATGGAAGTGCTTGTGAGTGCATGCATCTTATGCTCCGTATCCCAACCCGACAGAGGCTAAAAGAAATATTAGCCAACATTTTGACATTCAGGCTGACATAGCTGCACTGTGACACATTTATCCTGTGTAACTGAATGATAAATGACTTATTTTTATGGTAAAGAACTGGTGGTTGGCGTGTTGAGCATAATCCAGTAATGTATATGGAGGAAGTTGGATGTGGTTAGTAATTGGACATTACTATGTGCACTGGCTCAAATTCAGTCCTGGGGTAACTTCATCAGAGTTACAGCTGGAATGAATTTACTCCTGTGTCAGTACCTTTTCCTTTCTGCCACTGACCCCAACTCCCAGTAGGCGTTATGGCTAAAATCTTCTGAACACAGCACTGATGCTTAGGTCCCCTAATAAACGGCTTTTTTTAGGTGGTGGGAGCAAGCTATTTCTTTCTCGCACCCCCATGATTTCTCTTAAGTGGCCTAAAGGAAGTGCATTGAATGGTGACTGCAAACATTCAGCGCTTCTGAAAGCTCTCATCTATTAAAAATGCCTAAATTTAAGCAGCCCGGTTTTAAATATTCAAGTATCCCCTTTACTTCCCAAGATGATCATTATGAGCACTAATGTGAAAAGTGTAGTTGTGGCTACCTAAGATGAGAAATGCCCTTGCCAGGTTAACATAGGATCAAACGATTTTTGCAACACCTATGCTGTGCTACATCTTGATTCTGTAAGTGCTTATGTGGATGCTTAATTTGCTACCTTGAGCAGTTCCGTGAACTTACGGTGACCAGTACCACAGAAATCACGTCACACAAGTGTGCAAGGATTTGCACGAATTATTTCTCAGTGTGCTGTGCATGCGATATGCTAGGGATATTGTTGTTCAGATTGAGGAAAGCATTCCAGTTCAGGACAGTACTTGAGTACCAAAGGTTTATCTGGACAACTTTCCAGTGAATGTTACTATATTGTGGAAAGAAGTGAGGGGGATTGTTTGAAACGGAAAACTCTAAAACTCTTGGTTCAGAGAATGATACCATTTATTGGACCAACTAATACATTGCAAAAAAATGGTCTTTCTTTGCAAGCTTTTGGGGACATACTTTCAGGCTGAGGGAAAATGAAAGACAGTAAAAGTCCCCTTTGGTAGATAATAAACTCCATTTTGCATTGATTGTGTTGTCTTGGCCTTCCCCTAAAGATGTTTCTGAATCCTGTAATCCTTCTTTCTTGATAAGAAAAATTTTACTCCAGTTAATTCCATTGGGACTGGAAAATGGTGCTGTTTCACAAGCACATGAGGCATTGTCCAGGGGTTTTAAGCTTGCTCAGTCAGCCCGTTTGTTTCTGGCAATAGGGTTTTACTTAAAATTAGATTCTGATTCTCTTCCTTGAGCTAGGTGATACCTTAACCGGCAAAGTCCTATTCATTTTAGTGGCATACACAGGTCACCTCACTACCTGGCAAGTAGCCATATGAGATGTGCCATGTTTATGTACAGGGCAAGTTAAGGCAGTGTCCTATAACTCTTTTGTCCGAGTATATATGTTGGCATGTCTTATTTTGCTGGGTTGCAGGAGGAGAGTCCATTTTGCAGGCTTTTACTTGTTGGCTTTGCACTGTGATTCTTGAGGGAGACAGACCAGCAAACCATGTCCATATTTTCATTGTTTATAGATGGGGCACGTGCCAAGGCATCTCACCTTTAGTGAGCTCAAACAAGATGGTATTTTTTTCTTGATTCAGGTGTTAAAGAATTCTGTAATGTACTAAGGATGCATATTTAGTTAACTATCTTCAGATCAGAGAATTACTTTCCTTAATATGATTTAAAGTTTGAAATGCAGCCAGAACCTTATGAAGGTAAGCAAAAACCTGCCAGTGTCCTCAGCATGTGCTTGCTGCCTCAACTTGTGTGAGACCATGCATTATGCATGGCTGTAAAATTATCACCTTGATGAGTGATGGAAATCACATTTACATTAGGGTGTAATTTTATTTTCAGCTTTAGGGCATCTGTATGCACTCGAGGAAGGTATATTCACTGCATTTTTGGGAAAGGGAGAAATGTTAAATGCATCTCTGAAAGCAGAGCTGCGGTAGTGGCACTAGTATAGCTTCCAAGGTAAGCGGAAAGTTTTTTCTTTAGGATGCTGGTTGTGTGTGTGTGTGTGTGTGTGTGTGTGTGCGCGCTGGCAATTACATATGTGTTCTTTGAAACACAGTAGTAGTTTCCACTGGCTGTACCGATGCTTGCGTAGCTGAGGACTATAGCTCTTTGGGGCTGATGCAATCAACATGTCACTTCACAGTAGTTGTTCTTCAAGGCTGCTTGAAATTTTATGAGCTTTTAGTCTTCTAACCATGCATAACATTGGACCAAGTAGAACTGGATGAATCATCTTGTTTTCTAGTATAGCTTAGAGGTAACTAACTGACGTACTGATATATAAAGGAGCTTGGAAAGTATTTTGGTTATAAAATAACATCAAAACTCAAGGACCCTTTTTTTTGTTTTTGAAAGCTCCTGGTAATTAGAAGTATTTCTACAGTAATTCATTTTATCTCACTCCTTGCCTTTTTAATTTAAGGGTATACAAGATTATGTTGCCCTTGAAATTATTTCCTGAACAAGAATTAATTGGGAAAAGATGGTTTAAATTTCTTCCAGCATTTTATCCGTGTCAGATAACCTAGTAGAAACACTTAAAGAACCACAGACGCCACATGGAAAATGTGAAAAATATCCTGTTCAGAAACTGTTCTCACTAGATGCCATATATTTTATTTGCAGTTCTTGCTCATTTAAAGTAAGTGAGACAGTGAGGGGTTGTGTGTGTGTCTTTGTGTCAGCTTTTCCTCAAAGTATATTTTCCTTGAGGTGTCAGCAGATATTAAATGAATATATAACCAGTCTCAGTAACTCTGAATGTGCATTCAAGTAACTAATTTACCCCTAAATGTTGGTTAAGTATTAGCTTCGTCTTAGACCCAAATATTGTATGGATTTATTGTTTGGCCAAGTTGAATTATTTTATTGGTCTTTGTTGACCCTATTCCTTCCTCTTCTGGTGTCTGCCTGTATATACAAAGCTGCTTTCTGGAGAAGAAACAAAGGGCCTCATATACTAAAACAATGCTATCAGCAAAAGTACAAGAGCTTTCAAAAACAAGATGTGGTCAGCACACTATCC
This sequence comes from Gavialis gangeticus, assembly GCF_001723915.1. Lineage (NCBI taxonomy): Eukaryota > Metazoa > Chordata > Crocodylia > Gavialidae > Gavialis > Gavialis gangeticus. The sequence continues at coordinate 23,881,797 of NW_017729004.1, read as the reverse complement.
AGTGGAAACCGAAAGAAGCAAATCTGTATGTCTGGATATACTTTTGGGCTGGGGCCAGGGAACCTTACTTATTAGTTCCTATAGTTAGTACTTGAATGTAATATTAGCTCATGGTATGAGTGGATGGTTTTAACCGTGTGAATATTTGAATTAAGTACCTCTGTGGTTTGGGGGACACGTTCTTTTGCTTTAATGTGTTTCTTCAGAGAGATCATTCTGACAAGTGGGTACAACCTGTCAAATGGAATCTAGAGGAACATGGTATTGCCAGCCTCAAAAACTTAAAAACCCCTAAAAATAAAAGTTGCCAAACCTTTACAAAAATAAAAGCTCCCCCATGAGTTTGACATGAAATTGAAAGAGGTAGTGGGTTTAAAATACATTTTGAGTGATTTGAATTCACTGTCCAGTTTTGAGCTTTAGGGTGCGGTTAAGTCATGTTTTCAATTTTTTTTCCTCAGTAACCATGAAAGATGGAAAGTCTTAATTTGCGGGGGGGGGGGGGGGGGA
>NW_017729004.1:23871630-23881130 GCF_001723915.1 Gavialis gangeticus | reverse complement strand
GGGGGGGGGGGGGAGTGAAAGCTGAGGTTCTCCCATAAACACCTGGATTTGAGGCATTTAGAAAAAACACCAAATACTATGGCACTTGCCCAACAATCAGGAGCATTGGTAACAGTATACTGCATAGGAAATTGGCTTTCCATTTTTAATGCTGCTTCTCTCACCAAGGTTTTATCCTGTTTCTTGGATGGAAGGACAGAGAAAGAGGAAGAGCAGATTGATTGTTTTACAGATGCAGTTGGTTCACTCATGAGTTAATAGGGAATCAGAGCTCTAAGTGCTCTTTGTAGCTACTTGGCGCTGTGCTGATATCTGAATTCAAGGCTTTTAATGGATGTTGATGCGTCACAAGGATTTCTTACTGTTCATTCAGTTGAAAGGCATTGTAGCATCTAGTAAAATATACTATGCAGATTCCCAGGATGTCCCCTAAAGGAGCTGTCCTCAAGGCATGCTGTAAACACACCTTTTTTTCAGGCTGCTTTTGAGCAGCATTGAAGCTGGGGTGTTACATTGCATAGATCAGTCAGATGATCAGTATTGTGTTACACAATAGAGCCATTATTACAACTGTCCTCAAGGACATGTGAAAATGGCCTTGGGGGGCCATGTGTCAGTTTTGTTGGCAAAGCAGCCAGTAAGTAGTTTTCATATAAGGATACATGGTCTGAGTGATGGCTTTTCCAAACCTGTATGATGCCTGTCTCTGCTATGCTGCAGTGTGAAGGGTAAAAGCTTATTGTTTCTCTTTCCTGTCGGGCTGTACAAATGGATGTATATGTTGTTGTTCAGTTGGATACTTGCATCCTGTATGGATGAAGTCTTGCTAAAATTCCTGCCTGTTAAAGGTGTAGATTCAAAAAGCCTTTACACTGGCAACTCTTATTACTCATTTACATCATAAAGAAGCACAAATTAATTTTTCTTCATGGGGAAAAATCTCTTATATGAAATGCATACAACAGAATACATTTTTTTTTACAAGGTTGAGAGTGCAGGGTAGCAGAAAGGTCACCATCTCTACAGGGATGTCAGTTAAATGATTTTAGGTCATAGCTAAAATTGGGTACTTGTGTGTGTGTGAGACACAGAAAATCTTAAATATACTTTCTCTCTTCTGTACTTAAAAATGGCTTTATTGCATTTTAATTTTAAAGAGGCTATCTGTATGAAGTGTGAAGCAGGACATGTCTTTTTTTTATAATAACTGCTTTAATTCTCTAGCAACTGTCAGATGAGATGACTCACTGCTGCATAAGAATTCACCACAGTATATAGCAGATTTGACACACAAGTCTTAATCCTTGTGAAATTATGCATGTATATTCCCCTGCCTCTCCAGAGAGCAAACTACATTTATACCAGGGTCCTAATGATCTCACTCTGCCACCCCCTCATTCCCCTGACTTCTCCTTTCAGAGCCTGTTTTGAAATTACCAGTCATCCAGTTGAGGACTAGCTGTGACATTCTGGCCAGGCTCATTAACAAGCCTTTTATAATTGTTTAGAAAAGTCACTGTTGCAACGTTTCCTTTCTTTCCTTAACCTGTGACGTTCAACTTGGTGGATTTCTCATCTACTCTTAGCCTCAGCAGTGCTTTTCTAGCTCCTGCTGAGGTTATTAAATATGCTGAAACCTGAATCTTGATTTCACATAACCCTCGATATGATGCATAGCAGGGAACTGTAGGTTTTGGTCATTGTGTATCATTCAATTATTTACAGTAATCTTAACTACAATGTCTAATTGCTAGGTCCACTGTGCTAGACAGTGGCACATAGATTTGGAAGTTGATATCTGATATCATATGAAAGAAGCAGCAGCAGCAGCTAACACCAGTAGTCAGAGTTGAGCTGAAAAGGGAGGGCAGAACTCCCAGTGACATTAAAACATGTCATTGTTTCAGTTCAGAAAGTAGCATTGGACCATTGGTGGGGTTGTGTTTGGGTTTATGTGTAGTTAATAAAGAAGTTTGTATGACTGAGTAGATAGGGAAGTACCTAAAGAAGGAACATTTTTTTTTAAATAGTTCTTAAATAGTTTTGGTAGTTCTTAAATTTAATAAAATTGTGACTTGAGGATCCCTGTCTGGTCCTCGTGTAATATGTACTTGTCATCTGGATTTATGTAACACTTCATACCTGTCCCTTCTACTTACGGCATCAAAAAGGGTTTTTTCCTCTATTCTAAACATTATCAGTTTTTGTTTATGTGCGTCTGTGAGACTAGTTGGACGTTTTTCTTTTTGAAATTTCTGGATTTAATATTTTTCCCTTTGCTTTATTGGAAATGTCATAGTATAAGTAATGGACCATAATGTTTCACTTCTAGGGTTCAGGATTCAAAAGGTGCATAGACTGGCAGAGGCTGAAAGTTTTTGGCTGGCGGTTTTGTTGCTAGTACAGAGATGTCAGAATCAGAGAAAAATAGCTTTGCAAAATTAAAGTTTCTTCATTTGTTGCACAGAAACCAGGGGCTGAAAGCATGCAGCAGCTGAGGAGTGTTTCCATAGCCAGTCTTCTTGAGGTTAGAAGTACAGGACCCTGAAAGATGATGCAAAAAGATTCTCATTCTATCTATTTGGTTCCTAATAGGTGAATAAATAGACAACATTAGGCTTCTATGAAATGTACATCTGGCACCATTCATTAGCACAAAGTTGCTTAATAATTGTGAAAGGATTATAAATTAATCTATAACTTCTTTTTTTTGGATTTGTTTACTTTAGCTGCAGTTCATTAGTATCTTTTCAGTCTGTAGCTTTAAACTTTTGAGAATCATAGCAAATAATGTCCATTGAAGCCTTTTTATCTGTGAATACGTTTGTGGAATATCTGAATTGACTGGTTTAACTTGAAATATAGTTATGTATGGTCGACAGCATTTGTGGATATGGCCAACAATGCATTGTTATGCTGCTGTTTTACTTCTCCTTTTACTGTCTTCAAGCCAAACTGGTGCATGTTGTCCTCACTGCTAGCAAAATGGCGGGAAATTGGAATTTTATACATCTTTCTTTTTCCCCCTTGCTGAGAGGAATGTGACTCAAGTAAATGAATAATACTTTTGATGAATGCCTGAACAAATGTCACCAGGCTGCATTCTGTTGACATATAAACAGTTGAACTTTGCTAAAGAATTTTTAAAATTGAAAATCTCAATCCAAATGCTGTTATTTCAGTTATTTGATGGATGCCTGAGAATGAACGAACAGCAGTTATCTAGTGAAATGCAAATTTCAGAGCCAGGGCCCTTTTCTTCTCCAGTGACATCAGTGGCAAAATTTCTGTTTGACTTCTAAGAAGCAGGTCTTTTATTTAGGGTGACCGTGTAGGCTGGAAATGTAAATAAACCATTCGGAAGTGCAAACTCCTTGTTGAGTGTGAAAGTCTAGGGGTTAACTTTTTTCTTATTAAGAGATACACTGAGGTGTTGGAGTGATTCATAGTGCTAAGTGATGAAATAACAGACTGGCAATAATCTTAATCGGTTTGGTGTTAGAATAGAGTAAATTGCTTTGTTGTGAGGATCAACAGTAAAGGGGTAGCAGGAATTGAATCCCTCATTTTATTGTGGTATATAAATTATCTTGTAGTTCAGTACTAGGGACAATATTTTGGACTCTAACACGACATCTGTTACAAGCTCACAGTTCACAAGGTTTTTCTGGACCATTATATTTTTTGGGGTTTGCTGAGAAAATTCACAAGTTGATAACAGTTTAGAAAAGAACTGCAAGAGTGATTGGGGGTCTGGAAAGCCTCTCTGAGTACTGAATTTTCTTTAGTCTTCCACTACAATCTATTACGCTTAACCAAGAAAAGGCTGGGAGGTGGGGCCGGGAGGTGGGGCTACAGGGTGGCTATGGGGAATTTTGAAGTGGCTGTAACCCCCCCCCAGCTCCCTCTTCCAGTGTCACTGCTGCTTCGTGCCCTGCCATACCTGCCCCAAGGGCAGCCCCAGCCCAGCGGCCTGCTAGGAAGAGGCTGGTGCAGCCCCTGGTCCTGAGCTTGCAGCGGGCAGCCTGCCCTTGCCCTTACCCCACACACACATCCAGGGGGCATGTGCCCCCCATGCCTCCCCTGGGGGTATGTGCAGCAGGGGGGAGCTGCTCACGCTCCCCAGATGAGCTGTTTGCAGCTCTGCCCTGTGCCCGGCAGGGTCGCATTCACCACTTTGGCTGGGCAGCACCTGCCCCAGCCCCAGCCCCTGCTCCAGTCCCTCCCTCACCATGGGGGCCTTGATCGCTACCCCCGCCCCAATTTACTTGCCAGCCACTGCTCTCCAAGCTGCCAAGCTGTGTTCCTGATTGCTTGCATGCTGCGGCTGCTCACATACATGTGGCATTTATTGGTGACGTTATCAGTCCAAAGAAGCTGATAGCCAATAATGATAATTTTCCTGTTATCGGTGCGGATCCAGTATGCAGCTGATATATTAATGCGCCTCTAAACAAGACCCAGTAGACAGGTAATATTGGTAGGTAGATGGTTTTGGTTTTGAAATGTGGCACACTTTTTAATAGTGAAGTTAATATATCATTGAAACAGTTTGGGAACTGGAAGAGACTTCCTGGGTCATAAATTCCAATCCCTGCTGTCACAATCAGTTCACGTAATTCCCTACATGAATTTATCAAGCACACTTCAAAAGTAAATTAGGATTTTTGTCTCGCTGCTCTGACTGGAAAGTGGCTCCAGAACCTCATTTCTCTGATGGTTCAGGATCTTCTAGTTTATTCATGGGCAGTGTTAAACCTGTTTTTCTTGTGCTAATGTTGTTCTTCACCTTAAATCTTTTCTTTTTGTGGGGTTTACTGATAGACAGTTGATGTTTACCTTCAGTAACTTGGCTTTTAAATCAATATTGACACTCAAAGGTCTCTGCATACTGTAAGTCGAAAGGATATTGAATGTGATTGTGGCTATAGTATGGGCTTGAGAACTTTTATTTACTCAGAGACCATAAGACTTCTAGATAGCCACGATAAGTATCCAGTCAATAATGTGCTCTTTAAAAGCTCCCTGATTGTGTTTATATGCAGGTTGCTAATGTAATTTTTAAATAGGGGGAATTTTCCTTATCAGTAATGTGATTAAAGTGCAGAAGAGATGGTTGTTCTAAGACTGAAAAAAAAAATCCAGGTCTTGAATGCCCCATTGGATCAGTGAACGACTAACTTAGTGCAAGAGAGCAACTCCCCACCTTGGCGCTTCAGTGCAATATTTATTGCAGACTATCAGGCAGTTGAAAGGCTTTTGGATTAGCCCGTTCATTTAATTGCACATAACAAAGGGTATTGCTGCTTTCTATGCCCTTGAGAAATTTTAATATATACTTTTTAAATTTTATATCCTTGTAAGGGGTTGTAATGTATCCTGCATCTCTCCATTCTCTTTATAGTTATTTGGAACTGATGACTATGTTCTTCCTTTTGAAAGCAGCAGAATAGCATGTTTTCATCTAAAGGTTTTGGGCACCGTTCAGAGCAACTTTTTTCTTGTCCTGTGTTTTTTCTTTTAACTTGTTAGATGGGCTCAGAAGCATGTTCCTTTGCTTTGTGATGACAAGTGTAGGGTAGAAAAGGCACTGGTAGCGTATTTCAGTTCAGCCAGACCTGTGGTTCTCTGAGAGCTATCTTTCTGTTCTGGTGCAGCTGCTTATCCTGAGTAGTACACAGCTGTACAGTAAACTGGCTAATTAGAAGTCATTTTTGCTTACTTTGAGGTACTTTAGTCTGGTGTTGTCCCGTTGCATTGACCTCCTTTGTGAATCATTTTGGCTGTCGCTGGCCTGTGGTATATTAACTAGTGCATTCTGGTAGGGCACTGCCACCTCCAGCCTTTAATCGAATCAATTTAGAGTATCCATGTTGTAAAAATTTGGAGGCACGCTATTACATACTTTTTGATTACTTGTTACTGTAGCTGGTAAATTTTGGCAAATAATTAATACTTTAATTTCAGATTTTACTTTCATTTTGATCCTGGACATTCACACTGTCTGATTTAGGATGTAGCAGCAATAACTTTGGTTCACAATAAACATGCTTGTCCATCTAGCTATATAAGGAACCAGATGTATTGCAAACCATAAACCTCTTAAAAAACTTTGAAAAGTTGCCTGGTATTTAGAAGGGTGTGCAGCTACCTTCAATCTGAGTTAATCCTTTTTAAATACATAAGAACCTTTTTCAAGAAAAATCATCACTTTCTGCATCACTTTTTTAATATATTGATCTCTCTTGGGGTCTTCCTTCTGTTAGAGGATAGACTCCGGGGGAAAATTTAGGGAGACAGAAACACACGGTTTACTTGGTTTTTATTGCTTTACCCAGTTCATTTAAATATGGTCTCTTGTTTGGGGAGGTTCTCTGTAGGGGATACTTCTAGTAGTATAGTATCATGAGCAAGAGATTCTTCACAAATTATTTTAACTAGTAAACTTCTGGTCATCTCACTTTTACCATCATTTTTCTCTTTATGCACAGAACACTTGTAAATTGAACTGGATTGAAATGCTGGAAACAGAAATCATTTATACCTAAAACCAGTTCTTATTCTTGCATTACAAACTTATGCAATCAGTTAAATTGCAAGACTATAAACCTGTTGACATGCAGATGTATTGTCCATCATACTTTCTGCTACTTTTGCTATTTTGCTATTTGCTCCCAGGATAAGCATGAATCTTTCCTATTTGTGACCAATTCTGACATCCTTATTCATGCATTTTGATGTCAGTAAGAGGCATTTGTGGAAAAAGGCTCCACTGAATTTGAGTTGTCATTGGTGATCCTTCACAGTCGAGTATGATCACTGAATTTGAGTAAAGATATTGGAAATTGTCCCTTTGAAAATGAAGAGCTTAATGTGCCTCATTTGAAAATATAGCTCTGCAGATAGACTTCATCATCAGCTTTTTTTTTTTTTGGCCTAAAACTTCCCCCAAACAAAATGGTTCTTGCAGCCTATAATTATATAGTAACTACTTGCATAGATTAGTTAATGCTTTCTACGTGATGAAAGCTATTTGGATTGTTCAAGCATAAAGCATGGATTATAAACTGTATCTTCAGATCATCTTTGCATATTTATGAATACACCTGTTATATAAGAAATGAAAACTACTCAGATTCATCCTGTCCTGCGCTACACTTGTGACAGTGAAGAAAAACAAGATCATTTGTCAGTTAAAGCATCTCAAATCCAAAGCAGCGTCTTATCTGCATAATAGGCTAATACCAGAGAAAGATATCATTTGCTTTTAGTAGGGCTATATTCATGTGATTATTACTGTACTCACTACTTTTAAAGATGTCCTCCCCTTTCCCATTCTGCATAATATTGCAGTATGCTACGAATCCTTCCTACCTACCTTCCTTCCTTCCTATGGCCCTAACTGTTGTTACATTCTGAGTGAATGTTTTAATGCTAGACACATAATGGACTCCAAGTAAGTATAAAGTCTGCACTAGCCTTTCAACTTGCAGCACATGGGCGGGGGTGTGTAGGTGCCAAGATTTATACCCACTTATCAATATATAATTCTGACTTCTGGTTTTCATCTGGAGTACAAGATAACATTATTTTTTACTCAGTGTAAGGTTTATGTTGGTTGTTTTTTCCTGCGTGTGTTCCTAATTTTCTCTACTTTCTTAAACCATAAACTACTGTCCACCTAAGTGGAGTGGGAGGGGATGATACACTAATAACTTCAGAAGTTTAAGAGAAAAAAATAAGTACGCTGTCACTTCTAGGACCTGCCTCATGCCTGTTTTTATAGCTACAGTCATTGGTTCCCAGTTCAGATCTGCAATACTGAGGTTTAAAATATGACTTTAATCATGCCAATTACTCAAATGATAACCAACAAAAAAAATACAGCACAGGCAAGGTGGAAACCCTCCTCTCTAAACAGTGTACTCCAAACAAATGTTTGAACTATTTTACGTAATGGCTGTTGGGGGGTTTTCTTTTGTTTTTGTGAATACAGTCTGGTAATGAATGTGAATTTGCACCTTGCTTGAACAACCTGGTGTTAGACAGTGGATGACCTGAATGCTGCGGGTGGTGTTCTCTTACTTACACCAGTGTGACTTCTTAATTGGCTCCTTATTTATGCTGGTGTGAGAGAAGTATTTGGCCTCATAGGAAGAATTATTCCAGCTGTTGGAAGTGGTACCGAACGTTTCTGAAAAATTGATGCATTTGATTGATTAGCCATAAAAGCTAATTTTAGGTATGAAAAATGTCATGAATTTTGACGAGATCTTTTATTATTTTTATTGAAACCTGAATTGAGATTTGTGCTCAGCTATAATCACGCACTTCAGTATTCCATATCTTTCCACTATTTCAGGCTATTAAAGCAATAATGAATTCTCCTGACTAAGCTAGTAGCAATCATCAGATACTTCTGGCACAGCTGAACCACCCACAATAAGATCTTATCAGGAACATGGTTATACTGCTTTGGTCCTTGGTTGAACATTTAGCCTCACGCTATTTATACTTTGTCAACCCACCAGGCCCTGGGTTATGTTCTATAAAGATTATAGTAACCAGATTATATTTTGACATATAAGTAAGGTCTTTAAATATGATAACTTCCATATCCGCATGCTCCTATGTCTATTCAAATGGTGGACCTCTGGGCATGGCTTTGTTGATGGAAGGTTATGTAGACTTCCAAGGGTCCTGATTCAGCAGAGCAGTTTGGGTATATGCTCTAATCTTGATCATACCACCCATTCAATTTAAACCAAACTGTAGAAGATCAAGTAAGCATAGCAGTCTCTTGGGTGCAAGACAAATCTTTCCTATTTTCATTGTTTAATGGGAAGAACGAGTATTTAATTAAGGGACCAAATTCTCCACCCCTCACCCCCCACATGTCATTACTCATTAAAATGTCTTTGAGTTCTAAAATCCTTCTTACTGCTGCTGCAAAGTGCTTTTATCTCTGGTAGGTCCTGAGATTGAGGACCTTACAGTCACATATTTCTTATCCTTTACATGTTTTTCACATATGTTTGGGCATACTTTCAACCACTGATTAATTAACTAATGCCAGGTAGGAATTAACTGCTAGAATTGAAGATTGTATCATAGGATTTGTAAAATGTTAGACAATTAACATCTAACTTAGTTTATTTCTACCTCTAGAAGAACTTAGTGTAGTGGTTGAAGAAAAAATCCTTGGCAGAGCCAAAATATGAAAGTAGCAGTCTCAAAAATAGTAACTGGAGAAGTGGTTAGCTTTGCTAGTCTCAAGTAAGGCAGGGCAGGGTGGCACCCTAGAGCAGTGTTTCCCAACTGGTGTGCCATCAGGCATGTCCAGATGTGCTGCACATTTTGGGCTGGAGCCATGCCCCCCACCTACTGCTGCTTTGGATGCAGACGGACGGGGAGCATGTCTCCAACCAGGCAGGGAGCATGGCTCCAGCCCAAAATGCCGTTCGCCTGGCCGTGCACCATTCTCCCCCCCCCCCCCCCCC
>NW_017729004.1:23850527-23871273 GCF_001723915.1 Gavialis gangeticus | reverse complement strand
CCCCCCCCCCCCCCGCTCTGTGTCCTGGTATGCCGCAGTGATTTTTTTTATTTAGGTAAGTGTGCCATGGGGCAAAAAAGGTTGGGAACGCTGCCCTAGAGAGTGTTTCTATGTAGCAGATAGAATTATCATATTTACTTGAATATAAGGCAAGGTTCCCCCCACCCCAGTCATTATGAAGAAAAAAGCTCCTTGTTTTACATTTGCATAGAAGGAAACCTCATTAAATATACTGTGTCATTAAACTGCTGCCAAAATTATCATGTGCTCATGTGCTCAGTAATGGAAACCAACCATAAAGTTGATTAAAAGCAGCCAACACTGAGCATGACTATACAACACATGGCCCATATTGGGCAAACATTCTGATGGGAACCGTTTTTGTGTGTGGCCCTTAAAAAACAAACAAACAAACAAACAAACAAAAAACAAACACCCAGAAACTGGTGGGTGTTCCCACCACAGGAAACTGGCACCAGGCCTGGAGGTACTACAATAGGAGGCTGGCACTTGAAGGGTCAGAGCAAGCCCTCACACCCTCCCTTTGGTGCCAAAAATGTTATATTTGATCTTAGCCGAAACAGTAGGTCAGTACAGTCCATCTGAATGAGACATGTAGTAGTGCCCATTAAACACAGTCCTTCTCATCACTCACTCTTTCAAGTCATTGTGAGTCACTACATTGAATACATTTTGACTTCCTCTTTGCTCCCACTTGAGCTGCACTTTTCTGTCCCATTTCCAGTTATTCCTGTTTCTTCACCAGTCTGTCGTACATCATCAAATGGGCCCCCAAATAATTCACCCAAATCCCTTAGCAAGGTCTGATAATAAGGGGAAGGAAGGGGGGCTGCAGGGTGAAGAAGTTGGGGGGACAGAGCAAGGGGGCCACTTGTCTCCCCTGTTTTATTTTCCCTGCTGTAGCAGTGGGAGTTGGATAAATTCGAGGGAAACCTCTAATAATTATATACCTGGAAAATTATAACAAATTTGTAAGTTTTCCATCTATAGAGTCTAAATATCAGGGGGTTTCTTGTATTCAGGGTCATCTTATGTTTGTGGAAATATGGTACATGATTTGAGTTGAACAGCTGACAACTTGCAAGTAGCTAATGCTAGAAATGGGAGCTGTACACTGTTAGAAAAGGGACAGGTGGTATTAAATTTTAATTTCTAGCCTAGGCAGTACTTGAATTCATCTGAAAGCAAACAAAGGTTCCCCTGCCTAGCCATGTCTGTTGGGAGGGAGCATCCACTGGGCCCTGGACATAAGAAGTCCCTCAGTGAAAGGTACTTTTCAGTTCAGCAAACAGATATTACCTTTGTTACAGTTGTAAATGAATGGTGAAGCACTAAGAGGTGTGGACTGGAGACAAGGCAATGAAAGAGTTTTCTGTTCAGAGCACTAGGAAAGCCATCATGTTACTAGATAGTCTACAGTAGTTATCCGTCCACAGAGGGCATGTTCATAATACCAAAATGCGCTTGATTTGCTGATAAGGAAATCAAAGCTTACAGTAGTTGCTCTTCCAAAGTAAAAGGGCATGCTGGCTCTTACAGAGACCTTGTGACTTGTTATGTTGAGACATACATTGACTCTGTGGTCAGTCTAGTTTTAATTCTCCTTTTGCTACAAAGTAGCGTGAGAAGAGTAAGGGAGTGAGAGGTGGGGAAAAACTTCAGTGTTTATTGAGCCTAAATGGAAGATAAGAAACACTGCTCATAGACCCAACTATAATCATCAACTGGAGGCAGAAACACTTTCCTCCTTAGAGAGAAAAGTAGGGTTGGAAGGGGTTATCCAATCCACCCCCCTGCCTGAGGCAGGAAAGATCTTGTGGCCCACAAGGGGCTTAAACCCATGACTGGGATTAACTCCACACTAACCAACTGAGCTAAATGGCCACTCCATGCCCATTCTTATCTCCATGGTTGAGTATGCTGTCCACACTTGGAAATCCTAGTTCTAACCTAGTGGTTCTTTCTTCTGCAAGAGATTTTTATCATCCGCCCCATTGGTCTCCAAAGGCTGTTGCTCTCTTCAGTACAGCTGGAACTCTGATTTGGGCGTGAGGCATCTCTCTTCCCATTGATTCTAATTTGGTTTTATTCCAGTTATTGCGCTTCATTGGATGTGAACCACAGAAATTCACAGGTGCAGGATTTAAATTAGTCCAATAATGGTAATGAGCTACAGGAATGACTACAACTGTAGTATTTGAATCCACAAGGCTGATGGAGGTGATGTAGAAAGCTCTCTTATATGGTATTGGTTTTTTGTCATTGAATTGGAATGACAAAACCTTAGGCATCAAACCATAAAGACTTAGCTGAAATAAGGAGTGTGCATCCCATATGGAAACTAATAGCTTAGTTAAGTGTGACATTTGAGAAACGTAACATTAATCTGAACAAATGTCTGCTGGAACAACACTTTGTTTTCTTTGCTATGAAAGGAAATTGCATGCTTCCCCAAACCTCATAGTATTTTTGTATATGTTTGGAGATTTAAAGGTGATGATGGGGAGCCTCTGTCCTTCCCTCATTGGGAATGTAATTTGAAGAAGCAGCTTTTTAGAGAGGCATTCCCTAATACCCACATTCTGTGGCTCAGATATACTCCCCTTCCCCATCATGCCTTCCATTCCTGAAATAAGTGCTAGGGTCAGGGGGACAGGGTACTGATTGTTGTCACTGTTAGGTTTTAAAAGGCCTTGCAGAGTGTTTTGGATTTCTTGATACTCCTCTGTCTCTGCGGAACGATCTGGCACAAGTAGATGATTTCAATCCAACTGTATTTTTGCTTTTGTTATATTTTGGCTCTTGTACTGATTCTTGCCCTTTATTGTAATGAATGACTCATCAATTCTTTAGTTGGGAAATACATTTAAAAATGTATTTGACACAGACCTCATTTACTTTTGTAGTGTGTGTATACATGCGTGTGTTTCTATATAGTCACAGCAGTTGAATTCCTTTACAACAATGCCTCCAGGCACTGTGTAGTTAAGCACAGTAAAACTTGGTACATTGGAACAGTTATTGGTTACAGTAAAAATATATCTTGGCCTTCATGTATGTAGTAAAATGAGCCTTTCACAGTTGCGGTAGCATTGCATTGCGGAACATAGTTACAAAATAGTTGGGGTCCCATTGAACTGGGTCTAAAAGTGGGTAAGTTCAGACCCAAATTATTAGTTAGGAACAAAATGAGAGAGATTTGGCAGACAGGGACATGGCTATTCAGAAGGGACTTAAGCTTGAGTAAACGAGCTTTGAAATCAATAGTTTAGCAGAGAACCAATGCAAAGACTTTAAAGCAAGCCTAATATGATTAAATGGGTATATGCGGAGGCTCCAGAGTATAAAGAACTGCAGTAGTTTAATCCTGGTAAGATATGTGCCCATTAGTAGCTTTTGGTTTGCTTTGAACAATGGTTTTTAACCTGGTGGCATTTTAAGGGACTCATTTTTAAGGCACAAGGGACATTATGATTGGATGCTTTGACCTCCTGTACAAAACATTCTTTCAGTAATTCTTGCTTGAAGCCCAATAACCTGTGAATAAATTGGACTATCTCTAGTTTATTCACATTCAATCTTGACTTGACTTGAAGCTGCTGAGTGATAGGTAAAGTAAAAACTGTTCTTTAATTTCCAGTTTGAATTTTTCTTAGTTACAGCATCCAGCCCCTGGATCTTGTTTTGTTTATGTCTTCTAAATGTAAGAGCCTTCTAATATAGGTGATTAAAAAACCTATAGCAAGTTTGATGGTGGACATGAAATAGTATAACATCTAGACACTTCACTGAATCCATTTTCAAGTAATATTTTATTGAGTAGAATTTTAATGGTGGAATAACTAATTTATTAGAGCAAATAATTGGTAGTTATGTCTCTCTTTCACTGCTGTTTCATACATTTGAGATGTCCAGGACATACTGCAAAATATTGATCAGAGTGGAAATTTTACTGTGACATTCACATGGAAGAGAAGAGAAATGTAGGCTATATGTGCTTCTAAAAGTATAAAAGTAGACAAACCCATCCCGTTTTTAGCAGGTCACTTGGCCACAGGCTTATCTCACTGAAATCAAGTGGGATCTAAGTATGTGCCAAATTTTTGCTTCCCGTTTAAGTGATTTGCCAAATAGGGATGGACACAGGGGAGGGAACAAAATATGATGGATTTTCAGGTTGCTATAACCATTAAAATGTGTATATTTGCTATTAAATGGAACCCATTTCAACTTTTTATTTTTCTTCAGATGTTTTAAATAAATACTGCTGAACGTGACAGTGGCTGCATCTGTAGCCATTGGTAAATCACAGGGTGATCCCAGTAGTGAGAGTCTGTGCTATTGTAAATTATTACTTTTTGTTTTATGGAAGTGTTCAAGATCTGCTTATAGTTGATTTCTAATTTCTAGACCGATGCCTTATCCTAAAAGTTCTAGGGATGTTCTTTAATAATCTGTAATATCACCAACTATCCAAGAAGGCATATTCTGAGCAAGTTTGGAGATACTGTAATTTCCACCCTTCTTTCCTCTGTTTTTAAAAGCCCTTTTAAATGCCCCCTCTTTATAACTTGACTCATTCTGAATTATCCCTTATTAGCCAACTAGGCTAATAAGAGATGATCTAGGAAATAAGTTGCTATTACCCTCTTTTATCATGCTAATATTTGGCACAGGTGTTAAAGACAAAAAATGTTACAATCATCAGTGGACAATTGGGGAAAAATCTGCAGTTGGATAGCTCACTGCTTCTTGCATGGAAATAAAGGTACAACTAGAACAAAACTATGGATACAATTTTCTAACAGGACTTTGTGGTGATAGTTTATGTATGTATGTGTATATGGCAGCCTGGCATAAATACAGTCAGTTGGCTTCCTCATGGGAAAGAGACAGTAAGTGCAAGGAAGGAAAGACAGGAAGGAAAACTAGAGCTAATAGTCTTAGAGTTGGAAAGTTACTTTGTTTTTGTGTTAGCTTTTGAGAAAAGCTGCCAGTAATGTGGCTTTTCACAATCTTCACTGATTTGTCATGCCACACTGTGTTTTAAGTCGAATCTATTTTTTTTCCCCCTGAGATGATAATCGCTGGATCCATCATGCAGTTTTGGGATTATTGCTTTAGATTGCATCATTACTTTAAAATTTATTTTTCTTCTTTTAACCCCAAAAGCCTTTTCTAGAACAGTCAACAAGTGGCAGTATTCAGTAAAAGCAAGTCAGTTTTAAGTAATTCAAACTGTAAAAGCAAAAACAAGCTAGATTGCCTCATTTGAGATCATTATAGATCTTTGTATTTAGCATGGTTATTTTCCCCAAAAGTTGGGAATGTGGAAAGAAAGGGCAAGGTGGGGAGAAGAGTTGAGTTGAAAATTGTGAATCTTTTTTTTTCCACCTCCCTCTTCTCTTCCTGGTCAACTTTTTTTAAAGCCTCTTGCTGGGCTGTTGGAAAAGCTTGATCACGTAAATCCCAACTTTCTCACATTTGTAATGTTTTCTATAATATCATCAAGTTTTGTAATATATACTGACACATGGTAATAGCTGATAGTAAAAATTAACAGCTACCCAAATCTCTGTGGGTAGCTGGAAAGTGTCATGTTTGATATATATCTGTATATAGATATATTTTTAATTGAATCTTTGTGAGAGGTTTTCCAAGGCAATAGTGATATTATTGGTAAAATAGAAAACAAACTGAGGCTTATAATGGTATTAAATTATGTGTGAGGAGTATAGACAGTACATAGCTAAAACCATACTTGGAATCTGGAAGGTAAGATCTGTGTGGAAGGAATCTTTAGCTGCCATTTCAAAATGAGGAAGAAGTAAATATTTTTCTTTATGGAAAATGACAAGGGTATGTAGTGATTTTATTTTCTCCTCATACTTCCTCTTCCATCCCCTTAAATATACCGCGATTCAAGAAAACATGCCTGAGTTTTAAGTCTACGCCTATTCAGGACAGTGTAAGCACATGCTTTAGTGCCCCCGAGTAGGGATGCCTCTTCTGAATTAAGTTGCTGCTGTCATGTCTACTACAGATAGTAAACTACACATACTTTTTTGGAGTTTCAATAAAAACAAAAAGCTTCAAAAATAACTTTGAAACTTGTCTAAGTATTCCAACCATGCAGTTGGACTAGTATCACTTACAAATACTTGCCTCGCATGTAACTTATTTTTCAAGAAAAATGTACAGAAAGTTTGGGGTGGCCATAGATTCACGTATCTTCAGTTTAAAAAAAATATATCCCATTTAAAAAAACAAATGATTTTCAGTAACTGGGTTTGCGTTAATTTCTGTATTTGTCCATCTAATTGTTAGTGGTGAACCTCTTTATAGAACTGACTGATTTCCACCCCCACCCTTTTAAATATACTCCCTCGGTTGGCAGTAATGCAGTGAGTAGAGTCATAATTTTATGGTTGGTCCAGTTTTGTAGATAATTTGTGGTTTCTGGAATTCTGTTTTTTTTTTTTTTTTTTTTTTTTAATTTAATTTGGTACAGTGGATCAGTTTTCACATTGCGCGCCCTGTCAGTACTTGGGTCCTCCTGGGGAAACAAATGATTGTATTAGCAGACTGTATTCTAAGAGAACCTCAGAAAGAGCCTTCTCATGGAATGACAGTTCTCTGGCTTTCTTGCAACAGGGCCTGCTCTTCAAATCCTGCAACTCCATGTTAAGGACCTGTAGGCTGCCAAGCATAACTTCATTAGTGTTCTTGTCACCCAACACTAGATCTACATCATCTGTCTGCAGGAGACTTGCGTTCGAGCTGGCAAAGCTGGTCATTACTACATCACCAGAATTCGTGAAACAACTTGGGCCCCATGCTTGCACGTGGCTGACCCAGTTCTACACAAGAATCATCAGCCTAAGGTCACTCCCAAAGAAGTGGCAAATGGCAAAAGTTATGGCCATTCCAAAACCTGGGAAAGAACTCGTGTTGGCAGCCAGGTACCGACCTATTGCACTACTGTCTGTGTGCTATAAGGTCCTTGAGCACCTTATTTTACAATGGATATCCCTGGAACTAGACCATCCTTAGTGTTGATCAAGCCGGATTTCGCAAGGGCCACAGTGCATGTGATCAGGTACTGGCACTTACCGCTTACATCGAAAATGGTTTTCAGAAGAACCTGAAGACAGGAGTAGTGCTACTGGACCTTAGCTGCTTATGATACAGTATGGCAGACTGGCCTGCTTCTACAGCTATCAAGAGTACTTCCAAGCTGGGTCGTTATAGTTGTCGAAACACTCCTCCATAACAGATGATTACAGAGTCCACCTTGGGCAGGGGATAAACACACGGAGGAGACAGACCAATGGACTTCCACAGGGCTCAGTGCTGGTCCCAATCCTGTTCAATTTATACATAAATGATCTACCAACAACCACATCCTGCAAGTTCATCTATGTTGATGAAATCTGCTGCGCCACTCAAGCTTCATCTTTCTGCACTCTGGACCAGTCCCTGAGCAGAGATGTTACAAAGCTGGGACAGACAATTGTAGACAGTTCCAGACCCCAGTGTGACCCTACAGCCTGGATCAACAGTC
The DNA here is from genome assembly GCF_001723915.1 of Gavialis gangeticus. Classification (NCBI taxonomy): domain Eukaryota; kingdom Metazoa; phylum Chordata; order Crocodylia; family Gavialidae; genus Gavialis; species Gavialis gangeticus. The sequence continues at coordinate 23,863,688 of NW_017729004.1, read as the reverse complement.
AGTCCTGGCCCTGGGACCACAGAGGGGCTGGCTCCTGACTCCAGTGTGGTTCTATGAGTCTTGTTACCTGGTTACTCTACCACATGTTCAGTTTAAGGTGTGATGGAAACCAGCCACAAAATGTTATACCTCTTTTGTGGACAATTTTTGTGGCTGGTTTCCCATTTTGTTTCGCCATTAATTCCTTGAAAGTGTGGCAGGGTTACTTTTTATGGTGTGATTAATGGGGTAAGTATGTCTTAATTGTAACATCTATCAAGGACCTAAGTTCACAGAAACAGTTACTGAATCAAATAGTAGCAAAAGATATGCATGTCAGCGTATGCTTTGATTTTTATTTATTAGAGCTAATATATGTGACTTACAGTTTCCCAAAAAATGTTGCTAAGTATTCAAATCAACCTCAAGCATAAAGTACAACTCCAGCTATAACTAAAAATGCTAGTTTGGTCACTGGTATTGTAATGCATGGAAACAAGATGCGTAGATAAGGTCGTATCTTGTTGGTAAGTCATTTGTGTTTTGCAGAGGAATGTTCTGACTACATGTTAATTTTTAGTGGACAATGGCTCCTTTTGTATTTTAAATAGAATAGTGTACTATATTGCAGAAAACAGTGTCGAGCTACAAACATATGACAAGTAAGTGCATAAATTCTGATCTGCATTCATGTTTGCACATTTGTTTCATGTGGCATTATCTTCCAGTTCAGCTAACTATGTAAAAATCTGGTAGAACATGACTTATCTTTAATTAGCATCACACCTCAGCTCCTTCCTTTCCAGTTCTGAAGGCTTTTGAAACTTCACTGTTATCTTTAAGATGATTCTTCTGCATGCTTTGGTCATTTACGTTGGCGAAACAACCAGTTGAAATAACTGAATAACTAATATAAATAATTTCAGTTGGTGAAATACCATCAATAGGCAGCCACAATTCTGTATGTCTGTGGTCTAACAAACATCATCACTAGCATTGAAAGTACAAGTGTGGTCCTTTAACAATGTTAACAAAGAATATTAGGGCCTACATAGGACTTGAATTAAGGGGTATTTGGAAGGATGGGAATTTCCATGCTATGTTAGACCCAGGGTCTGTCTAGTTCAGTCCAGTGTTTTGACAGTGGCTAAGAACCAGGTGCTTTAAAAAAAGTACAAGAAACCTTATGTTAGCAGATACGGAATAATCTGTCACCCATAGAATCTCCATCTAATGCATAGTTAGATTAAATGAATAGTTAGATTCAAGCCCTGAATCCTGAGCTCTTTCAGTGTTTTTGTAAGCATCGGCTATTATATTTTTAGGTATTTTTCTATCCATGTAAGTATCTGATCTGTGTCTAAAGCGTGCTAAGTTCTTGGCCTTAGTGACATATACAAGAAATTTTTATGTAAGATTTTTTTTCTGGTCACAGTGAAGGAAATATATGTAATATGATACACTATACGGTATTTTTCCCCTAGGAATAGGGCAGGGTGTGGAATGACCTCTACTAAATGACTTTTTAGAACAGTGATTCCCAGCCAGGGTGCCTTGAGATCCTCTCAGGGGTGCCATGGGGTGCCATGCAACACGCGTTTAACACTGGTAGGTGTGCAGTCTTGATTCACAAGGTAAATCAGATTTCAAATAGGAATCCATACTGTTAAAAAGAGCAGTGGATATCAGGATGTCTGGGTTCTACATTCAGCTTTTATTAATTTTATTTTTTTTGATGTGTGAGCTTAAACAAGTCATTTAAGTGAAGTGTGCCCTAGTCCCTCATCTGTAAAGCAGGCATAATAACAGTTCCTTGGCATCTGGGGTGGGATTTGAGACTAGATTAATATTTTAAGTTACTTTCTTTCCACTTTTGTACATATGGCTTTCTAACATCTTGAAAGATGAAAGGAGATGCGAAAAAATCAGTCAGTCAGTGGTACTTGTCAGTGGTGTGGGAGAAGAGCCTAATGTATGAGCAGCAAACCTTCCCACAATGGCAACAGGTCATTCGTCAGATGGAGGTTGAAGCGCACTCTGCTTCCTGGCTTGCCTGTGGGCCTCAGTCTGGGTTCACTGATGGCTCGCGACGATGACTGCAGCAGCCTACCTTTGACGCGTATGCCTAGGCAGAACAAAGAAGGAAGGGGTTGCCGTGGGCATTTCACCTTCACCTTCTCTCTCGGCAGGGGCTATAAAGCTCCAATGGGAAGATGAAGGTCAAGACGACTGGTATAGGCCTGCTGCAGCTTCTAGCCAGAACAGCACTCTGAGTTGAAGGAAGTGCCCACCTTAACGCATCTGCAACTTTACCTTTGTTTGGATGGGTGTGGTCCCAGTAGCATTACTGTTGAAGAGGATTATGTTGTTTATAATAGATCACTTTTGACAATGCAGGATGGATCCAGGTGGGATCCAGAGAGGTAGGAAGAGGAAGGTTGCTGGAGTGGGGGGCATTACTCTTTCATACCATACCTTGTCTGGTTGGTAAATACGAAGCTCCTATAACTGTTAGAAGACAGGAAAAGATAATTAATTTTCTTTGTTCCTGTCTGGTGGTTTGTGTTTCATTGCTCTTGGCAGATGTGGGTTTCCCTCTCTAAGCATGTGAAGTGGTGGGAATCTACTCTTCACCACCTAGACTCACCCCCCTTTTTTTTTTTTCTTTGACTCTACTCTTACTTTGTTCCTCAGAGTGAAATGAAAGCAAGTGATGGCTCCTAGTGATTTCAGCGGGGACAGTAATTTATCTCCAGCAGTCGGCCTTTTTTGCAGCAGTGCAAGACTGTTCTGAACAACTGCAGAGATAAATTCATGTCAGTTTTTGCTGTTTGTAACACGCACAGGTTTTTCTAGATCATTACTGGAACCATATACACTACATTATGTTCCACTGTGTGAAGCTTAAGTACAGTTTAAATGCAGTTTGGTTTTAGTTAGTCTCATAAGATACCAGATTCACCCAAAGAACCTTGTCTGCCTATATCCTTAGATCAACATGGCTACAACCACCCCATTCAAATGCAGATACATTTTCTAATCGTGGATTACTGCTACTTGGACCCTGCATTCAAGAATAGTGAAGATAAATTATTTTAACAAACTTATAGTAGACAATTACAATTAAACACAAAAACCAACATGGTTTATCTAAACGAAGCTTAGCAAACAAAACATTCTAACTTAAAAACACAGAAAAAAATTAATCTGGGAGTTTTGCTGAATGAAATATAATCTAGAGACATTTTTCCTTTGTCTTTTTTAAAACTTGGAGACCATAATAATGCATTCATTTTAAAAAGATGAATACATTAACACCACTGGTATGCCTTTTTCATACTGGTTCTGCATTTGTATTCTGGTGTTCTGTCTACACAGGGGACTTGGTGCATGTGACTATGAATTTGTTTTTGGTTGGGGTTTTTTTTTTTGGTAGGATACAATTTCTAGAAAGATTTATCTATCTTGTATCAATATAAAGACCTGCATCTTCATTTTGAGTGTTTCCAAGGCAAAAGTACTAGATATGCTTTTAGTAAAGAATTACTTGCTGCTTTCATCTGCATGAAAGTAGAAAAATGACTGCAATCTAAATCTCTCGCTGTTGAAGTGTTGCAGAGGAGCTGAAGTTCTGGTCCCCTCTGCCCTCCTCTCCTTTACTTTAGAATTAGCAGATCTATAAAAATCTGTTAGCATCTGTATTGTCATCGTAGAATGATTTTCAAGGAGACTTTTAACTGACAGACAGCATTCTGCCAGCAAAGCTTCCTCTTTAAGCAGAAACCTGTGGAATTAAATCAACAAATAATTTGAGCCCTTTTGTACAAATATAAGTTCTGTTAATAAAGTGGTTAAATTCTCCCAAGAGCCGTTTTTTTTTTTTTACACAAGCTGACTGGTTAGGAGGAAAAATTATCATTGTAATATGCAACAGAAGTCATTAATCAGTGCACGCATTGCGCAAAGAATTCAACTACTAAGATTTAAAGGATTTTTTTTTTGCTTGCTCTGAAAATTTCTGAAAAGTATTAAATGTACATACAGCTCATAGAGCGGGCTGTGCAAAATATAACTCCACATTCTCCCTTCAGTTGTTTGCATTTGTTGTATCATGTTTTTTTGGCCAGGTGGGAGCTTGTGATCTTATTGCTTGTTTAACACTGTGTATACGTTCTTTTTTTTAATATGTCATCTTGTTTATTTCAGTACCATGAATCTTTCAGAATACCTTTGCAGTGACAATATGTAATGTATTGTATTGTTCTGATTATAGGTCAGCCCTGGTGTAAATGGAAACCATATGTGTAAGTTCGATTTAAGACATCCCCACCCCCTTGAATATAACTGCAAACTGCAGATAAAATATATTTGAATTGCTGTTATACTTAAAAAATCCCAAGGGAAGGATGCAAAAGGCTAAAAGCACTAACATTTTGAAATAAAACCTTCACTGAAAAGCAATTTCTGATCTTTTTTGTTTTTTTATTGCATGAGCAATGTGCTATTGTGTGTGTAACTTTTTAAAAATATGGTTCTTTTGGAGGAGGAAAAAAGTTGACCAAAAATTAGAACAATGCTTTGCACAGACCAATAGAGTTCAGTATTAGTCAGGAATCTGTTGCAACTTAGAGAACAAATAATAACAAAAAGGATTAATTAATATTACAGTGGAACATGTTTACCTCTTTCAAATTTGACATTTCCCCTTCTTACAATATATCAGAATATATTCTACCATTATACAGATTGAGCTGGATAATATTTTCCCTATTTGCCAAACCCGATTCTGTTGGTTATGCAGAATCAGTGGCAACCTGTATAGAACAATATTCTGTCTACTGTTGTACTCCTGCTTGCTGCATAAAATGTCTCATGTTCACATAAAAGGACCAGCAGAGACCTAATAAAAAGGTTTACTTTTGAAATATTTGGAATGAAATCTATACACAGGTAAAACAGTTTTTAAGGAAAACAGATTTGGTGCTGGGGTTGTAATAGGAAGCTTGAGCTTTACATTTTATAAACGTAAGTTTATAGTTGGTGCTGCTTTTAAAAACAGCAGAGGAAAAAAGAGTTAATGTGTCAAACAGTAATTTGTGGTCTCTTAGTTTCTCATATCCAAGAAAAAAGCCTTTAGCAAAGAAAAGCACTCTCAGAAGCTCACCATCTGCTCTAGAGAGCCAAGTTGTTGCTACCTATTGCTAGCAACAGGTGTCTTGCTGCTTCACCAGTGTCTCAAGAGAAATTTCAGTATATTATTTATTTACTTAATTGGCAGCCTCCAAACTAGTAAACACAAGATTATTATTGTGGTAGTTCCTGGAAACACTACTAAGATCAGGGTCTTGTTCCAGGGGCTGTGCAAACACCTAGGAAGTGCTAGTCTGTTGATTGTAGAGTTTGCAGTCTGAATAGGCAAACTGGACAGTGTGGTGGTAATGATAGCTAGAGGCAAAGGGACGGGTATCATTTATTTTTGGAAGTGTGTAGCAGTGTCCAAAGTTGATCAGATGATACGTAGCATAATAGTCCTAAGCAGTCCTGTTTCAAAGGGCAGTGACGTATAGTGCAGAGACCACCTGGCTGTTTTTTTTTTTTGTAATAGTCTATTTTACATACCAGCTTGTTCTGAGAGCTCTGCATTTCCCCTACTACTACTATATATTTCTTGCCCTAGCAATCTTCACACGTGTCATGGATTTGGTGTCAGGAAGGCTCCTATTAGCCTCAGATTGAGACTGCTGCTGTGAAGAATAAAAGAACAACCATGAAATTTCCCTGGATATAATTTGATAGGAAGGCAAATTCTGCTTCATGCTTACTGTCAAGGCTTTTGCTCAAGAATTCTCCTTTCTGACATAATGCTCGTAAGGTTACTGTTGTACTGCCTTTAATCACTGACCCTCTTCTAGTGAAGCCTTCTTTCCATAGAAGTGCTTTTTTTTCTTTGGCATTAAATTGGGACCTTCCCCAGGAGAGTTACCAGTATTCTCTACTGGGACAGTAGATTCAAAGGAAGAACAAATTACTTCAGATATGTAGGTAATCTCCCTCTGAAAAACAGGATTTTGAGGTATCTCAAAATTTGAGCTGATAGAGCCTCACTATCTACAAAGAACTGGAAAATGAATTTACTGAGATTATTTGGGTCTCTCTTTTTATTGATAGCTTCCCCCCACCATGCTTGTGAACCCATTCAAATGGAAGCCCTTTGTGACTCTCTAGATGCCTTAGAAACCCTTCAAACTATTGATAATAGCCATAACCTTTCCATTTAAACGGATTATGATTTTATCTGAAGATTATTCCCTAGGACAATCTTTCAAGCTCATTTGTTTATTGATTTAGTTCTAGGAATGTCCTTAAGATGTACTTTAGCTTTTGCTTATTCATCTCAACCCCCCCGTGGAATATTCTGAAATGGGCATAGTTAGGGGAGATCATTGGGGAAACTTGGTAACTGTTCAAAGAAACTGCAAAGTCTCACTAGGGAGGAGGACTCTGTCTGATCCATTTCCTGTGTTCCTATTTGAGTTACTTTTTAAAAGTTAAGGTACTGTGGCCTTTCTGCCATAACCTATTTCAGCTGACGTAGCTGTCAAAATTCCCCCTCCCCAGTTCAGTGGACCTTGACTTGTTTCATGTATATAGTGGCATGCTCCTTTTAAAAGAATAAATGCATCCTGCCTAATCTGGAATATCTGATTGTATGTAATGATTGTTTTTTTTCTTTTAAAACTCCTTTTAATCAGCTTTCCAAAGGACAAAATTTGCCTCAGAATAATCACTGAATGCAAAGCCTCTTGCAGTCCATGGGAACTTTGCATATTCATAATCAGGGATGAATTCAGTTATTTAATATTAGTCTTTGTTTTTCCTATTCAAATGCTGACTTTTTTATACAACAATTTAGTTTCTTTGGCCTGATGCGCTTAGCTCTTGTCTAGATCAGAGTAGGGACCTTTTGACATAACATTTCTTATACCACTCAGATTTTCTGGAGACTTGTCACACTGTTGCATGCATACATATTTCTTTCTTTCAATAAAGATGCGAACACTGAGAGTCTCCTATATTCTAGTTTGATGACACTGCTTGAAAAATGCCTTTCAGTAAATGCCTGCTTTGTTGCACGATTGTTGCTGGAGAAACTTATTTATCTTTTGTTGCTGAGCCATGTAATACGTTGTCTGCTGCCTAGGAAAGGTGAACATGATGTTTTGGAAGCTGTGCTTGGGTCTTTTGGGATCATATCCTCTTGCTTTGTTGGTCATGAGCTATTTTGAATTTGGACTCGGGTCCTTTGGAAATGTTGAATAATATGGGTGAGAACTCAAAAAAGGATGCAGTCTTATCTAAGTGACAATACACAATCCTTTCCTCCAGAATTATACTTATGCAAGAAGTGTACTGTACCCTGTTTTGCCATTCAGGGATGTTGCTTTTTTCCCAGGCCTGCAAACAGAATTTAGCCCCTAAAAGCACAGAAGATTTTTTCACCAGCAATGGATTTTTAGTGCTGACGCCTACAGATTTTCTTGCTATCTGAGATGCATTATCAAAGAATTTTTGCTGAGAACTTTTTGCATTAATTCAGTATCTAGGATGCCACATCCCAGAATAATCAGCAGAGTGCCCTGAAAGACTCTGTACAGCAGTGATATTTTCATTTCAGTTCACTCTCCTGAATGTCCTTGATGCCTCTAACGCATGAGCTGACGTGCAGCTGACACAAAGCAAACACCTGTGTGTCAAAAGAGAGGTAGGTCCTAAGTCGGGCAGAAAAGCTGTTTCTTATGGAAGCTTATGCCTTTCTGAACTAGTTAGTCTTTAAGGTGCCACTCTGTCTTGCTTTCTATACATGTTATTTAGAAAACTAACTTGGGTACCGCAAGACCTTAGCTGTAAAACTGCCCTGTGCAGTCACGGTAACTTGCTGATGATAATACAGGTTGCACTGGAAGGCAAAAATTGTCTTAATTTTCTGAAACTTAAACCGGTTGAGTTCTTTTATTTTAAAAATAACATTGTCATCCTTAAATCCATAGCAAGGAAGCAAATCAGTTTTGGAGGCAGTTTATATACCTATGTATTGCAGCATGTGTGGAGTGTCAGGCCACCCACAGAAAGGGCCAAGTTCAGCACTGTGCCCCTTTTGACTCTTAGAGCTGTTGTTGGTCTCAGCAAAACGCATTTGTTTAGTCTTGCCGGTTTTCATCATTTCCCTCCTTTTTATTTTTCGTTGTGGATTATGGCCTCCTGGGTGGGGTCCTTCAGAGTTACCATAATGTAAATATGAACTTTTAAAAAAGTGTTGTAGTCATGAAGGTATCTTCAGCTTGAACCAGTTGTGTAATATTATGGGGCATTGTTTATAAAAAGTCAAGCAATCACTTTTGGGGAATTTTTTTCCCTTCATCTTTGGAATGCCAAAAAAACAGAGTCAGCTTTTTCCTGTATTCCAGTGTATGAAACTCTGCAAGAAGGTTTCCCTCTTGATCTGATACAGCCTTCTCTGAAGGTCAGTGATCCTAGACTATAAGATATGTCTATTTACAAATACTGCAGTGGTAGTTGGTTGATTCCCAGGCCCCCAGTGAGAAACATCTGTTATGGGAAAGTTGTGTGCGCCTGATGCTCAGTTTTACCTTCTTATTTTTTTGGATTTTGCTATAAAGTAAGACTTGGTGGGATGCCTCTTTTTAAATTATACAGCACATGTAAAAGAGTAATGTGAATCTGAGTCCAGAACAAATGGATAGAGATTAAAGATACAATATTCACCATATTGTGCAATCTGGGGGGCTGTCACAGGAACACTGTTAGTAGGTTCATGGTGTTGAATTCAGCACTGATTATTTGGTTCTCCTGTTTTATTTCTCTCTACCCGTCCTCCCTCCCTTACTGTTGTAGTGGAATGGGATGAGCTGAAAACAGTTGAGATGGCATGTCCCAAAGCCTTTTGGAAGAAAGTGGGAATCGTTTCACTTCAGTGTCTTTTTGATCAGGGCCTGTATAGTTAGTTTATATACGAATGTGAACCTCTTGACTTGAGGGCAAAAACTTAGTTTAAAGTAATAATTTGTGTAGGTCAAGGACTTAGTTCAGCATATTAAATCAGTAAATATATCATGAATTTTGTGGATGACTAAGGGCCCTCTCAGCATGATTCATGCCCCCTGCAATGTACAGTACTAATGATTTTGTCATTCAGCAGTCTAAACAAACTTGGAAAACATACAGAGAAGCTGTAGCCTAGGCTGTGGGACGATATGTCGTATTCTCCAGAATCCTGTATTGTCAAAATAGGAAAATTTCCCCCTTCTCCACCATTAAAATGGACCAGATGATTAAGCAAGCAGTCTAAACTGTAATGACTGTTCTGCTTTGTGAATCTGTAAGTCCTCTGGAATCTATTTTCTTGAAACCAGGATCTCTTCATCTTCTACTTGGCTTCTTTTAATTGCTAAGAATAACTTTCCCACTTTTTCTGTTCTTTTAATCTTTCGTCTTTTCAAGTGAGATAATCTAACTGAAGGAAAGCAGCCATACCTGCAGAAGAAGTGTCTGCTGTATCCCTTGAGCAAACTAAAAAAATACTGGTTGCCAGTTCCCAACAGGTAGGTATCTCTTCCCTTGTATGTGGTTATTTTAGTTTAATAGGTGTATTGGATCACTTATGATCTTAAAAGAACCTACTGAGTTTTATTTGCAAGAGCTGGTATGTTAATCCTAGTATCCAAACCACATTTCAGCAGGTGTAACAATTTCATCCTAACTTAAAATTTCTTCTCTTGTTTCTACAGATATGTTTTTTGTCTCATTTGTCCGAAGAAATACACACAGTAGCATGTAGTTTCCTCATTGTACCTTAGAGATGATGACAATTTAGTCACTGCAGAATGATCTCTAGATAGTTACTGCAATTTTTTAGTTATGTGGCAGATAAGGGATTGGTTATAAATCCAACCTGCTGCGGAAAACTCGTGGAGCAGAGGAGACAGATGGTAGAAGAAAAAGTGGAGAATACATAATCATGTGGAGAGAGACAAACTAACAACTATAAAATAGAGGAAAACAGGTGGAGGGGGGAGATAGAAATGGAGGTGAAAGCTGTCCACCCGCAGGACCTATGAGAGGCCTGTGGGCAGTAAGTACACTCATCTGCTCGAGGTGGTACACAGGCTGGTAGACTTATTGATATGACTGAAAGAAAACCATGGGAGGGGAGATGTGGCGGAGCACTAAGAGTACGTACATGTATGCAGTGCACTCTGAATGGGATGGAAATTTGGGGGCAATATACCAGCATATCTGTCACATTCCTTATAAGATTTCAGTGAGATTGATTAGTCTAACTGTGTTTTTGTTGATATTACATTAAACACCAGTTCTTTAAAACTCTTGTCAGTTAAAGATGTAGATCAGAGGAAGGAAGGGAAAGCTTTTCAGTTCACCTTTAAGTTAAGACCTGTTTACTTATATGATAGTATTTTACTGAGGACACTGTTTGGCCATGGTCGCTTTGGATTGAAAAGAGTACAAATCTATCTTTTTTTTGTCTTAATTTTTTGTCTTTTAAGTTCTCTCCTTGAAGGATCTTCTAAGAGAATCCAATCACCTTTGGTTTGGCAGAATATGTAGTGACGATCTCTCTCTTTCCCTCCCTGCAGTGAAACATGCCCTTTTCTGCTACCCCTTGGTGAATGGAACAGTAACAAATACTGTTCCTTGCTGTTCATGGTTGTCAGTCAGTGATTTATTTTGATGATGTTAGCAATCAGTATCTTCAATCTATTTTAATTGATTTTATATTTTATTGTGAACTTTATTCCATCAGAGAGCCTCATATAGAAATGAGTTGGATGAATGGACTGTAAGGTGGATAGAAAACTGGCTGGACCATCTGACTTAGAGGGTGGTAGTCAATGGCTCGATGTCTGATTGGCAGCTGGTATCAAGTGGAGTGCCCCAGGGGTTAGTCTTGGGGTCAGTTTTATTCAGTATCTTCAGTGACCTAGAAGATGGGATGAAGTGTACACCCTGAGCAAGTTTGCAAATGACGCCAAGTAGGGAGGATAGTAAATACGCTGGAGGTTAGGGCTAGGATATAGAGATACTTAGACAAATTGGAGGATTGGGCCAAAAGAAATCTCCATGAGGTTCAACAAGAACAAGTCCAAAGTCCTGCACTTAGGAAAGAACAATCGCATGCACCAGTACGGGCTGGGGGCTGACTGGCTGGGCAGCAGCTCTGCAGAAAAGGACCTGGGGGTTACAGTAGACAGTAAGCTGAATATGGGCCAGCAGTGTGCCCTTCTTGCCAAGAAGGCTAACAGCATACTGGACTGCATTGGTAGGTGTGTTGCCAGTATGTCCAGGGCCGTGATTATTCCTGTCTATTCAGCACTGGTGAGGTCACATCTGGAGCCCTGTGTCCAGTTTTGGGCTCCCCACTACATAGTGTAGTATGTGGACAAATGGGAGAGTCCAGCAGAGGGCAGTGGTAATGGTAAGGGGACAGGGGGACATGATTTATGAGGAGAGGCTGAGGGAAATTGGCTTATTTAGCATGGTGATGAGAAGGCTGAGGGGGTATTTAATAGCAGGCTTTAATTGCCTGAAGGAGGGCTCCAAAGAGGATGGAGCTGGACTGTTCTCAGTGGTGGCAGATGACAAAACAAGGAGCACCAGTCTCAAGTTGCAGCAAGGGAAGTCTAGGTTAGATATTAGGAGGATTTTCTCACTAGGAAGGTAGTAAAATACTGGAACAGGTTACCCAGAGAGGTTGTAGACTCTCCATCCTTGGAGGTTTTCAAAACTGAGCTAAACAAAGCTTTGGCTGGGATAATCTAGTTAGGGACGGTCCTGCTTTGAGCAGGGGGTTGGACTAGACCAATGGTTCTCAACCTTTTTTTGTACCAGGACCCATTTGTAAACATTAATGGACAATTTTGACCCATCTCAGTCCTGACCCGCCACCCCCAGGACCCACGGGGCTGGGGGGTGGGCCATGAGGAGCACCAAGCAGCCCCTTTCAGGCCAGAACTCTGCCAGCCTGCAAGGGAAAAGCCACGATTTCCCTGTTTTTCTCCTTTAAAGGAGAATCCTTTTCTGAAGTTTGTTCACTATCCTTTCATATATTCGTGTGACTCACCTTTTGGGTTGTGACACTGGACTGGATGACCTCCTGAGGTCCCTTCCGACTTTAATTTTATATGGTTCTAGATGGAAATGTATATTTATGGCAGATGGTGATAACTGTTATATACGGTATAATGTATTATGTATTAATGTCAAGCTGAACATAGTTTCTTGAATATTCGAAGTACAATATTGGTCTACTATGAAAGTTCTAAAATGTATTTTACAGACTGCATTATTTAGTTAAGGCTTAACGATTATGAAACTAAAACATTAAGAGCTCAGAGGGCAGACTAGTTATTTCATGAAGCACACATACATAACAGTTGTCTTATAAAATTAGTATCACATAGTATAAGTGTTGATTTCTCCATTCATTCCTGTCTTGTCATTTGTTTTCTCCAGAGAAGCATGTCAATGGGTGTGGGGAGAGCTGAATTCACATACATGTATTTTGTATTGCATTCCTGCCTTAAATTAGAATCTTTTAGAGACCAGCTGCAGTCTTATTTAAAAAAGACAAAAAAAAGGAGGAGGTAGTGAACTTTGAAAGTACCTCGGGGCACACTAACATGAGAAATCATAACTTTCATTTTTGAACGTAGATGGAAGACATTTTGTCTTGAAACTGTGGTGTGTGTATTTTTTAAATTCTGACTGCTTGGCATCATTTCTTTGAAAACTAGAGCCAATATTTCTACAAAATTATAGTAAAAGATAGAAATGGAGAGGTGAGAATGCTAGGCAATAGATTCAATAGAACTGTGCCATTGAATCAGATATTCTGTTTAAGAGAGTACAGATAGTTGCTGAAGTGGCAGAGGTTATGTATAATATTTGGTCACTTTTTATTCCAGTTAATGTGCCCTGCCAATATTTAATGGAACGTAAAGGAAATATTCTGCTATATTTTTTCCATGAAAAGGCAGAGGCGTACCAAATGACACTGTCCATTTTTGTTATGGCCTCTCTTTAGTAAAAAAAAAAAAAAAAAAAAAAAAAAAAAAAAAAAAAAAAAAAAAAAAAAAAGAAAGAAGA
>NW_017729004.1:23845653-23850441 GCF_001723915.1 Gavialis gangeticus | reverse complement strand
AAAAAAAAATAGATGGAAGAGGATTAAGTGAATAGTTGGTGAGCTAATTGCCTTGCGTCTGCCCTCCTTGCCCATCATGTGTAGTACTGGGGAGTTTATTTTGGCTGAACTTTCATCTCTAGATTTCCATTTAGATGCCCAAGGTACTAGATTTGTAAATGGAAACTAAGAAAAAGCATTTTTAAAATATAAATGGGGAATTAAGGAGTTGGCCCTGTGTCCATATCCTCCTTACTTGCTCAAGTGAACTGGGAGGGCCCAGCCCATAGTACAAACATTTGTTTTGGGGCAAAGTGGTCAAGCAGGTGATATACAACTTGAGGGCTTCACAAGTCTTCACTATTCAGACCAGTCTGGCTTTTTGGGCTGCAAGACAGTAGTAGCAGATGTTGTTCCATCACCCATACCTCTAGCCACAAAACTTGTTTAGCAGTGCAGTGACCTGTGGCCACTATGTGGTGTAGGAGTTGCAGGCTGTAATTCTAGGTTGGAATGGAGAATTTCAATCCTGTTTCTTATGTGTTACACTTCAAGTACATTTCCTTCCTCCTTCCCCTCCCGTCCCTGCCAAGCAGCTTTCTAATATTTGGCAAAGTAAAAGTGCCCTAAGTAATGCTGTGGTCCAGAGCTGGCTGCTAAGTCAAGGACCTGAGTGTATGCAAATATTTTCGAAACAGCAGTTTTAATTTTGAACAGTGCAAAAAAATTTTCTTTTTTTATCTAGCTGTCGTTCCAGTGGTGAGTACGCTGCAAAGCAAAAATAAGATAAGGAAAAGGGTGTTGAGGCAGCAGAGACAGGTTAGACTCTCACCAAGAGACAAGCACCTGGGATTTTTGTGCGTTTCTTCTTATATTTCTCTCTCCACCTAAAACATAACTACTATAAGGATCTCTTTTGTTTGCTGATGTTGTTCACTTACTGTACTTCAGGGGTGGGCAAAATATGGTCTGCCAGTCCATTCTCTCCAGCCTCTGGGGCTCCTAAAAAGTGCAGGCAATTAATTATCTGCATGTGGCTGCTTTTCAAAGATGACAAGGTGCCAGTGGTGGCAGGATCCAGTGGCTGAACAGCAAGGCCCATCTGGCTCTGGGACTTCTGGTGGCAAAGATCAGGGGTTAGAGGTGGGACTTCCAGCCCTAAGATCATGACCAGGGGGTGGGGCACCTGTCAAGGGGCGGGGCTACCCTTGCGGCCCTTGACAACTCACCAAAACTCATTAAGTGGCCCTCCACTGGAAATAATTGCCTGCCGCTGCATCTTGATCAGTTCCAGAACTGTAGCAGTGATTCCTGCCATATTGGATGTCTTACTGTATATGTAAATATTATGAGGTCTTTGTCATTCCCCCCAGAGGTTAGAGTTACTGTATGGGAAAAGGATTTGACTTTGCGGCAAATATTCAGTGAGTATAAACTGCAACAAACCTGTGGTTTATAACAATGTTATCTGTTGAAGATATTGCCATGTAAGCCAGCTCTTTCAGCCTGCACTCCGCTCTCTGACTTAGTGATTGGTTGCACCTCTCTCCTTGTCCTAGTTGAAAGGAAAGTAGTGCTGTTGTGCAGCCTGAAATGATCTGATTTCAGTAGAGGATGCTCCACAACCAAAGGAATTTTAAGTTGAAGGCAGTGCAATTCTGATAGAGACCTACCTATTTCTGCAGCTAATGATTGAGTGTGGGTAATTAGTAATGATTCTTTTTAAAGCAGTAAGCTTACTTTGCACCTGTCCTAATCCTCAACATTATGGTTTGGCAGACAGTTGCATTTGTTGGATTTGAGGAATCCTCGGCAGAATATGCCTAAAGACTTGCTTCAGATAAAACAGACAGGTGGAATATACTTTAGAAGCTTATTAACAGTGGTACGACAAGTTGGTTTCAAATACACTGTGTATTTCTGTACTGTGCCTTGGCTGTAAGCTACATATCTCGTCATCACCAATATGAAATATGTAAAATGTTTTAAAAGCAATGCTGTGATATGACTTTTTATTGAGAAATATCACTTCATATATGGCATTTGGTCAGTAGACTGGCTTGAAAGCAAATCTACTGTACGTGAAGCTAGAAAATAACAAGAAATTATTCTTGAAGTTGCCAGGTCCCATTTGAATTGGCTGGAGTATTGCCTCTGACTTAAGCAGGACAAAGTTTACACCTTAAGGGCCGGATTATGGCCATTTGAAATATAAAGTGCCAAGAATCCCACATTCCACATAGGAGCTGATTGTACGCACAGTCTCATTATCCCTGTTCTGCTAGAGGGATATCCAAGTTAGTGGTAAAACGTTGGTTGACTTCAGTGGGCTAGGATTTCATAATAGTCTGTTTTTTCTGCTCTTCAATTCCATCCCTACCCCCGGCTTCCATTTCAAATCCTTTTCTAAGTTTCTCCTTCTTTAGTAATGGTTTTGTTTCATTTTTAGGATAATCAGTTAATCTTCTGAACCTTAAATTGAACCTCCTCAGCTATTCTTGTCAAATGTTTCCTGGTAGTTTTGTACATTGTAAAAGATGAAGACAGTTCAGCCTTAATTACCACAATAGAGCTTAATTTTCTTTTAAAGAACAAGCAACCAGATGTTGTTCCTTTACCTTTTTCAGTGACTAGTAGCAGTGGAGGCAAGATTGTTTGTGTCCTGTTTCTCTCTAACCAATTCTTTACAATAAGATTTTGAACAATTTTCATCCCTATTTCAAAGCTTCCCATAAACACGCTGCTTCACGGAAATGCACTTAGAGAAGGAGTATGGCAGGTAAGGACAGTGGACCAGAAACTTGTTCTTTTGGAAAAATCTCAAAGTATCTTTCTTAGACAAAGGCAAGCATACAGGACATAGATGTCTATGGTCTTATTTAAAGAAGCCCATGAGCAAACTATCAAATACTGTTTGGCTAAGTACAGACGGTCAAAGAGCCCGAGGCTAAATTGATTCAATTTTTGCTGGTTTAGTCTAAGCTGTATAGATTGAACTGATAACAAGTGAACAGACATTCACTTTTGGTTTGGGAAATTCAGGCATGTGGCTGCCGTGGCCAAAGCCAGAAGCTGGCAGATGCTAGAGCACACCTCCCTGCTTGGCTGGGGCAGACAGCTTGGGCAAAGGCTAGCCTGCCCACCCTGTAAGAGTGTGGTTTGTGGGGAGGAGCAAAGCATCCTGGGGTGCTGGAGGACTGTGAGTTAACTTGAATCTGGAGGGGATCTGGGACAGAATTTAAGTAAACTGATTTCACCTAGATGAGTTAAGTCTGATACTACATCCCTCCAGGTTTATCTTAAACCAGTTTTGGCCATTTTGGAAGTGGTTTCTGTGCACTGAACTTCTGTTGGGTTACAGATTTGAACTGGTTTCCAATCACTTATATCAGTTTATTTGTAATTTCTGTCCCTAGTCTTTTAGTTCAAAGGACTTAAAAAAGATTCAAAACAGTTGCTTAGACCAGGGTTGCCCCACTGGTGGCCAGCTGCCCCTGTGGCTTTAGCAGCTTTCGATTTTCAGACTCCTACACCCTTCTGCAGCTTCTGCTTCCTACCTTCGCTCTTGGGGGTGGGGCAGGACAGGGGCGAAAGGTGAGAAGGTGCTACATGTGCAACAGGGAAATCTGGACTGTCCATGCTGCAAGAAAGGACATGTGCATGTGCGGTTGAGAGAGAGTTGGCACCGCTTGTGCAGCCTGTGAAGAGCCAAGCTGCATGTATGGTAGGCGGAGGTGAACCTGGGAGGTCTTCCATCCACATGGCATGTGGCCTGTGTGGTGTGCAGCCCTCCCATCACCAAATGACTTGGATCATTACTTCAACCCATTTTTAGTGTTTCACATATTGTTGAAGTTGGGTGACACATTTTTTTTTAAGGGAACATCATGATCAGCTTTCTGTGTGCCTGTGAGATTTAGATGTTTGACCACCTGTGCAGACACAGTAGACTGTGTATGTAAAAAATCCTCTTCTGCTTCATTGACATGATGAGCTATGATGTTTGCATGCACAAGTGCTTAAGGTGCAAAAGGCAACTTTTTTGCAGTGAACTGGCTATGTAAAGATTAGGGCTGTGTGAAATTTAGCCACCAGTTTTGTTTCGAGGTCGAAACAGCAAAATCGAAATGAAACAGATATGGTCAAAACAGCCTCAAAACAAAACGAGGCAAGTTGAAACGTTTTGCCGTTTTGCCGATAGGCTATAATGGGGAGGGCTGAAACAGCCTATTACTTTGTCATTTCTGGCCATATTTGGATAAAACTTGCAGAAATGGTAGCCCCTTCTGAGGGCATAAAGTGTACCAAGTTTCAAGGAGATAGGTGCACCGGGTTTGGAGAAACTGCACCCCAAAATCTGAAAAGCCAAACTCATGTCACGTGTATGTATTAAGCCACAGTGGGGTCAAAAATGCAGGCTTGCTAGCCCCTGTGGAGGCCACAAAGCCTGCTAAGTTTCAAGGAAATGGGTGCAGGGGTTTGGGGGGAACTGCACCTCAAGCTGTGGACAAGCAAAACTCATGACATGGGTAACACTGTGTTAAGGCGCAGCAGGGTGAAAGCTGCAGTCCTGGTAGCCCCTGCCATGGCCACTAAGCCTGCCAGCTGTCAAGGAGATCGGTGCAGGGGGGTTCTGGGGCCCTGCACCTCTAGCTTCTCACAGGCAAAACTCATGACATGGGTGCTTGTGCAACTGCTGCCTCTCATCAGGCAGCAGGACTGAAAATCCCCCATCAATTGTCACCAAGACCTGAGGGTAATAATTGACCATAGTATGAACATGAGCCTGCAGTGCAATGCTGTCGCCAG
>NW_017729004.1:23826893-23840653 GCF_001723915.1 Gavialis gangeticus | reverse complement strand
GAAAATCCCCTGTCACAGCACCTAATCAGAGATGATCTCGGAATCCCTCCAACCCTTGATGAGGTGAGAAAAGTCACCAAGCAGATGAAGAACAGGAAAGCATCTGGAGCAGAAGGAGACAAGTCTGACTGTGGAAACTACAGCGGGATTTCCTGGCTGTCCACCACAGGAAAGATCACTATGAGAACCCTCCTGAACCATCTCCTTCCACTTGCTGAAGAGCTCCTCCCGGAATCTCAGGGTGGGATGTCAGCTCGTGGGAGATTATTGCCCAGGACGGCCCCAAATGGAGGAAGAGTCTGCTGCAGAGATTTCAGTACTTTGAAACCTCACCACAACAACAACAGCAGAAGATGGAAAAGTGGGAGTGGCAGAAACAGTATATCGCAGACCAGATCAAGAATCCGGTGCTACCCCACATGGAAAAACATATCTGAGCTGCAGTACAGTCTGTTGATCCCGGATAAGCCTCATAAGTCATCTTCAGACACAGGTAAGACAGTCATCCTCGATTGCAAGGGATTGCTGCAGAGAAACCCCTCGTTAAGTCATGGAAAACAAAGGTGAAGTGAATTATAACAGACAGTATGATTTCAGTTTTTTGAATAATGGAAATATAATGTGAGACCCACACACTGAGCATTCATTTTTGTTCAGTAAATGTAATGAATGACTTGCAGCAAGTCAATTTCTATGTTCACATCAAAATGATAAAATAAAGGGCAGTAGATCAGTTTTTTTTAAACATCTTGTTTTTGTTTAAAAACAAGGGGGCCTCTTTTTCCAATTATTCATTAAATTTAGAGACCTCTTGTTCTAAAAATGTATTGGATCCAGGTCAGGGCAACAGGTTGCACTTGTGTTGTCAAATCTCATCATTTCTCATTACTCTTGACTGGTGACATGCCAAAGTAGCCTTTGCAAAAGCAGTTAACATAACTTGTCCATTTAATCTTTATGCCTTGCCTGGTATTTTGGTCTCCTTTCCTCCAAAAGATGGTCATGGTCTGCATCACAGGCTTTGCATTTGTGAGATTTTTTTTTTTTCCCTCGTAGAATAAAAGTTTTTGGAAAATTGGATTAATTCTGTGTAATTGGTTTAGTTGTTGGAGTGAGCTAGAAAATAAATCTTTCTTGACAGAGGGGATGCAGTGCATACGGAAGTGAACTGTATTACTGTGATCTCAACCTTAGAAGTAATATAACTATGATGTGAGAAACCTGAAGTAGAAATTCATTTTTGTTTGTGACTGTAATTGAGATCCTATAATGAGGACAGATTTTTTTTCTATTGAGAAGGCACCTGGGAGATCTTGGTTCATGTTTTTCCTTTGCCAGTGCCTTCCTATGTGATGCAGGGCATCATTTAACTTCTCTATTCCTCAGTTTCTAATTGAAGAGAAGATTATAGCACTTCCCTGCCTTATACAGGAGTCTGCATATTCAAGATTTGTGAGAAGCTCAACTTTTAGTAATGGAAACCATTTAAGTTTTTAGATAAAAAGAGAAATATTTCAAACTCAATTGACTGTTCACTGAGCCAGCAGAGAGAACTTACCTTTATTACTTTCACTCTGCAGTATAATTTTCATTCTGATAAACAAGGATTCGTGTTTGGTATGCTTTGCGTGTGAAGGAATCTGTAAATCTCGCTTTTAGGAAAGCTGCTATATTGATTCAGCACATGACTTTCTGATGTCTTTTTGTTTCAGTGTCAGGGGTTGGAAGTGCCCTTGGCCTTTGAGCATTATCCTGGTTAAATACAGAGTATGTGGCAGGTTTTTCTTCAAAACAACAATTGAACTTTATAAATACACTAAAGAGGGAGAAGAACTATTTAAGCAAAAGGATAGTGTTGATACAAGAACCAATGGATGTAAACTGAATAAATTTAGACTGGGAATTGGAGCCAGGCTTCTAATCCTCAGGCCTCATGCAGTAGACATAATAGAGGTGAGCAATCTAGCTAGGTGGAGCTTGATGAATTTATGAGCCAGGTTATGGCATGCCTGCAGTACCAGGGAACTGGTCTGGATGATCCAGGAGGCCCCTGCCAGTCCTGTATTCTGTATTCCTTTGATTAGATTTTGATGTTTACTACTCCAAATGGCATGCATAGTGTTCAGTTTACAGAGTGAGAAGGAGTGACCTGTTTGATAAGGACTATTGTACTGGGATTTCAGAAACCTGGATTTAATTTCTGACTCTAGCACAGATTTCTGGTGTGATTTAGAGTTTTTAAACTATCCTGTGCATCTATAAAATGAACATCATGCCTTGTGGTCAGGCTACAAGGAGGAGATCTATTAAATGCAAGAGGCTTAGCACTTATTGGGGTTTTAAGTACCATATAAATAGGTAGAGCCTGCAATATATCTAGAGTCCAGCTATAGCTGAAGGATCTGAGAGAGGTCTTTGATCTAGCCCCCAGTGCTAGTGTGAAACAAGCTGGTGCTCTCAGTATGGTTTCTACCATCTGTGTATTAAAACCTTCATTAGAATTTACATCTATATTGATGTTAGCAAGCATCAAGGGACTAAAGTCATGGAGGCTAAACAATCCACTCAGAGGGTTGTTCCAGACTAACTATGTCATACTAAGAGGGATGAAAGAATGGTTTGGATACTGTGATGCCGCTTCTATGGAAGCATTAAAATAGATTAATGTGTTTTTAATCTGACACTGTTCACAAGCACTTAAACACAAAAATTAAACACCTTTCTTCTTGGCCAAAAACCATTATTTTATAATATTAGGAATAACTGCTGTCTACTCCATAGCAGAGACACTCCAGATCACGTCTACATCATTAAAAATGTTTTAAAAGGGCCTAGCAAAGTCTTTTCTATTGTGGAAAGACTAATACTGATTGGAAAAAATGGCAATTCCTATGCAGGGTCCCAGTGGGTTGATTTAAAATATAAGCATCTAGGAGCTCAGAGAGGGAGTATTCAGATAATCTAGTGACTAATTTTGTTTAAGGGATGACATAAATCTTAGCTATTTCTTCCATAAAAGGCAAGGTGAGATGACCCTCCTTTTTTCATTAATTTTAGTAGCTATATCTAGTAGCAGACTTGGTGATTAATGGGTAAAGTAAGTGTTTTTATAAGCCCAAAATGATTTTTAGAGAATTGCTTTTACTGTGTTCCATTATGGTCTTCCTTTATGAACCTCACTTGTGCTCCCCAATTAAATCATTATGCTCACTTCATTTTGCTTCACTTTCAAGAGTAAAGTAATTATGCCCTTCTTTTTTTCCCAAATGATGTTCTCATCTCCCCTCCCTGCCCCTCCTCCCCGTACCTCAGAAATGTCATCCTTTGTTCTATATAAGCAGGATATACAAATCAAAAGTGTGCAGTAAGCTTTGCTAAACTGAATGGCTAATTAATGATAATGTGAATCTGAGATTTTTACTAGAAAAATGCATTATAAAATTTCTGTTGGAGATCTGTTACAAGGGCTGAATCCACTCCAATCACTTTCCACTCTGAGTGGTTATAAACTGCAACCATTCCTGTTACCAGTAATGTACTGCAAAAAAATTCAGGAAGAAAAGCTTATTCCCTGTTTTTCCTCCCAGGTTGTTTACTTGTATACCTGACACTCCTTTGGGGTCCAAATTTTACAAGTGTGGGACCTCCAGCCTTCATGGCTTACTGGGAATTTATATTTGTAAGGAATTTAGGGAGCCCTGAAAATGCAGCCTTGTGCGTGTACCCAGTTTAACTATTTTGCTGTCTTTGATATATCTCAGACTCATGCCTAAATTGCATAACTTGGGTGTACCTTCCCTTGTCCTCGGCCTGGCTGGGGACTAGGCCATTGTAGTTTAAATGCCCCGATATGTGGTTGTGCCTTGCTGTGGCCCTGTACAGCTGTTGTGCTAGTGAAGATTGCTGGAGAGGGAACCGTCAACAGTTCTTTAGGACCCCAAAAGTAGAGGACGGCGTAAGATTTATACTTGGGTTGCTAGATGAAGTGCCATGAGGGAGGGATTTTGCCTCAGGTGCAGCAGGTATGCTTGTGTTCTTGAGTGCTCTCTTGCGTGGTCTTGCTTCCTGTCTCTCTCTTTCTCTCATCTCTCAGGCCTTGAGTCTTGCGCAGCCTCCCTCCACCTTGTTGCATCTTTAACCTATCCCATCCAGATCGGTTTTTATGTTACTTTCTCTTGTTGCCTTGGTCTACTTTGGGGTCTGATACCTTCGATCTGCAAAATCTGCCTTGTGCCTTCTCTCATCGCTTCTCATGATGTGCCCAACCCACTTCATTTTCTGTGTTCTTACCTTGCTTATGGTGTCAGGTCTTTTGTAAATGTTCACAAGCTTTTGATTATGTTCACCATATTCACTTTTATATTACTGCACCAATAGCAGTTTGTTTTAAAAAACTTGCAGACTTTTTTTCCATTTGCTGTGTCCAGGATTCGCATCCGCATAAAAGGCTGTATCCTCTGTTTAGTATACCCGTAGGCAGCCTGCTCCATAAATCAGTGCAGACCAGGGTTATGGCCTGCTCTTCTCTCTACTTAGCCCTTCTTGAGACATTCTGCATTTACTTTTGAGCTGACGTACACTTCCTGTGGGCTTCTCCATGGGAAAACTGCAAACATGGAAGAGCACAAAGTCAGCTTAATTGTAAGTCTGACCTTGAATTGGCTGTCTGTTTTGTTCAGGTCTTCCATATAGTATTAAAGGAGGATGAAAATCTCCACTGAAAACCAGGAAAATGTGGCTGTAAAATCATAAGAACTGTCAGGGAAAGTCAGGAGCTGGTGCAACTCTTGCAAGCGTTATTGTTAAGACATTAGATATTAAGTTGATCCATTTAAATAAGTAGGTATACGGCTATTGAGCATGCCTAGTAAGGTGCACATTGGCCAGGCAGCTGCTTAGCTATGTATGTGTATACACAGTACATACTTCCCAGATAAAATGGGAGGGGGAAGAAGGTTCTCCACCATGAAGTTTAGGAAATGTCAGCTGAAAATAAAATGGTTCAATATTACAGTTCAAATCTAATAATCTCTCAATTATTTTTTGAAGTCTGGTAATTCTTCATTCCCCTTAAAGCCAACACCAGTTACTTGTCACTTCAAAAATCCCCTTTTACCCCTTACTCCTAAGAACTTCAGAGAGAAAAGTTGTGATAGATTAGTAAATGAAAATTACAAGATTATGAATGTTCTGCTCATTTGTTCCCTTAAATATATACAAAGAATAATTTATATGTTTCTCTAAAGTCAAGAGGCTCCAGATGTTTCTAGCAAATAGCTAGGAGATAACTATCATTACATTTGTGATAAACTGTGATTAACAATCTGAGATGCAAGCCAAAAACAGAATAAAACACATTTAGTACCTGAAATTTATCCATGTTATACCATGAAACACTTCTTTGCTGAATACTAACAAGAGCTTGGCCGGAAATGCTTTTAGGCATTTCCAACAGCCGTGCATATCAGCTCCAACATGTGCTAAATATAGAATTCAAATTACCTGTTTTATGCTGCAGTCATTTTTCTAGGTATTATATTCATAGAGCTCCATTTGCCATAGTTTCATG
This sequence comes from Gavialis gangeticus, assembly GCF_001723915.1. Taxonomy (NCBI): domain Eukaryota; kingdom Metazoa; phylum Chordata; order Crocodylia; family Gavialidae; genus Gavialis; species Gavialis gangeticus. Next base: position 23,835,084 of record NW_017729004.1, on the reverse strand, counting down.
GCAATAAATTGCAGGAAAACAGGAAGCAAAAGACTAAGAAGAAAACTGAGTTCTGGTTTCACCTTTCTAGGTGTTTGGCTGCTTGTGCTTAGGACTGTTGCATTTTAAAACAAAACAAAGTTGCAAACCTATGGACTCACCAATTATATTAGATGTACATAGAATGCAAATGGAAAATAGCTGGAGATGCACCCCTCTCCCCCAAAATAACAGTGTATGTGGATGCGCATGCATGTGCACTCACATATACCATTTCTGATGCTGTATTTTGGATAGACTTCATTAAAGGAGATGGCTTTTTTGTTAGAGAAGTTGCCCCCTATTGTCACAGCAATAAATGTCTCAAGTGAAATGCATGTTATGACAGAAGCCGATTGTTTTTAAGATGCTAAAAGATTTATTTTGTGACAGAATAGAAATGTACCATTGAAATGGGATACTTTAAAATTTGGTTAGAGAAGGCGTGTGTGAAATTTAGGCCAGACAGAACCAGATGTGTGTTTAAAGGAACAGTTATTGACAGTTGAGCAAATCTAAATTGATCTTTGTTTATATTTTTTTGTACAATTTTTGAATAGCAGTGGGATTCACAACTAAGTCTTGAGGCAGAAAGCCTTCTACATACTCTAAGTACAGATGTTGAGAAAGCTGAAGGTAGAGTATTGCGTTTTACTTAGTGCCCTAGATAAATGCAGGAGCAAAGAGAAGTAATGTTTGCCCTGGAAGGGGGTCGGAGCATGGAAGCAGCCTGCACTGGCCGAGGCCAGTGGGCTGGGAGGTCCGTTCAGCAAGGGGGCTCAGTTTCTTCTCCCCGCCCCCATCCTTGTCCCCAGTTCCCAGTATGGTGAAAAGCTGGGTTGGGCAGCCCTGTGCTGCAGGTCCTGGGTACAGTTGTCAGGAGGCTCAGGCAGGGGGGCAGAGGAACAGAGTCCCCCCAAGACCTGAGCCAGCAAGCTGGGAGGAGCCTGCGCAGCAGGGGAGCTCCGTTTCCCCTCCCTCCAGGAGCTGCACGTGGCTTTTCACTACGCCGGGAACTGGAAGTAGTGGGTGGCTGAACAGAGCCCTCCTGCTGCTTTCCCTCTCCCCCCCAGACCTGAGCCAACAAGCTGGCAGGGTGGGAGTCTCCGCTCTGTGAGAGCCTGGGGGCAGGGCTTGCCCAGAGCAGGTGAGCGCTGGCTGAGGCTAGGATGCCACCCTGCGAGAGGCCCCTGGGATGCCTGAGGACTGTGACCCACAGTGGGATCTGGTGCAGACATTTGATAATGCATTCTAGCCTAAAGTGTTTTAGTCTGATACATCCATCCAGGGTTCACTTAGAGCGGGATCCGCCATTTTTAAAGTGCTGTACGTGCCATGAATGTCTGTTTGGTTCTGGCTGTAGAGTACGTTCTGTGTGCTTATCCTGTGTTATTTTTGAAGTCTGTGCTAGCCTTAGTGTTCCAGTTTGCTTCTTGGATAAACTCATGTACTTATGCAAGTTGCACGGTTGTGATTTTTTATTTCTGTAGTCCCACAGCATAATACTTGAATTTGTGACTTAGCAGACTGAATATGTCCTTGGACCTGTGTTTGAAAGTAGACATACTATATTTTAAAATGTAATGTGGTAAACTGTGCTGCCTTCTGGTAGGGACTGAGCTTTCCCGTCTGCTGTAGCATTACCCCTTGTATCCAAGTACTGGCTGCATTCTTGTTTCCAGTGAAGAGGAGCTACCCTAGCCTGGCTATAGTACAACATTTATTTGGAGTTAATGATGGCTGGATTGAAAGAACCAAATGTGCCTCTGTGGGGATAAAAAAAAAAATGTTTGTGGTGAGGTAGACCATAATAATGTATTATTACTTTAATAAATAAAATATTCATTTTATTTAGGCTTTAAATTGTATCTCACACTTTGTTTTCCCAGACAGAGATGGAAAGCGTTACATTGCAAAATAAAGCCAGCCGTGGATTCAGAACGTTACTTTTTTGCAGCATGTGTATGGAATGCATTTTATGCAGCCAGTTGGCCGATGGAAACCTAGGAGACCTTTCTTTGTTTTCATAGTGCTGGAGTGATGCCTTCCTTTGTTTTCACATTCTTTCTGATAAAAAGGAGTTGCTCTTGTAAACCTGTGCATTTTCCACTTCTGCATATGCACTTATTTTTCTAGACTGGTTAGACACAAAGTGCACACATTTTTAAAGAATGGTGGGACATAAAATCTTGTCACATGAGTGGTATAAGTCATGGCCTGCAGAATAAAGGCATCTCATTAATTATTCATGATGACATTTTTGTATGTGATTTTCACTTTGTGTAATTACCAAAGCCTGTATAATTAACCTTTTTATTTAGTTGGAATAAGGCACTTTATTGTTAAGTAGGGATGTCATTACAGTTATCTAAAATATATATGTGTGGATGTTTTAAAATGAATAGGAAAACAAATTGTTCTGCTGCTTAATGTTTATTTCCTTCAACCAGTAGCTGTCCTTCAGTGTTGGTTTTTTTTCTGACAGTGTTAATCCTCTAAATTGACAAATAGCACCATGACCTACAAAAGCTGCAGATGTTTACTTCCACCTTCTTTTTCAGTTCCCTTCAACAGTTCTAGGCAATGAACAAGTATTTCACTAAATGAATATTCTGTAAAACAGAATGATTTAATTCCACACTAATGTGGTTACCCTTTATACCTCATAGCAAGTATGTTTTGTAAGTTTTGGTGATTGTGTTTGATTATGAGAAAAAGCAAAAAAATAATTGGGTAATATTTACCCAAATACCTGCTGATGCTTCAAGAGTAGAAAGCATTTTTGTTTGCAGAAAATTCATGTTGTGCACTTTGTTAGTTATTACTAGTAAACACCTACATGGCTACAGGCTTTAAAAATTAAGTTTCCCTGAGATCACAATTAGTTTCTTTGTGGTCAGTTTTAATATTTACAGAGGATTATGATTCCAGGTTAGAAGTGAGAGAGGATTGCATGGGAAAAGGCTCTTAATCTGTTATCTATGAAAATGAGATAAGTGGAGAAAAACCCATTGGCTTTGAATCTGATGTAAAGGACTAGCTTACCAAAGAGATACAGCACTTGTCTAGATGTAGGTTTGACTTATTTTTCAAAATCAGCTGTTTTAGTTACAGATCAGTTCTGACCTCTTGGGTGGTCATTCTTAGTTGATTTTTAAGAGTGCAGTTTAACGTGTGTCCATATCAAACTAAGCTCATTTGGTATAAGGCACTGTTAAATTTATTTAACAGTATTCCCATGAGGGGGTTGTACCAATTTTAACTACTCCAGTTTCTAATTTAATTTAGTTACCCTCATACAAATTTAATGTGTTGTCAAAATCTATTTTTGTCCACAGCTGAAGGTTTGCTTTTTCTAGCTTATAGCTTGGGACTTGACAGATCCTCCTCCTACCAGAGCGCCCTTCCACATTTACTTCCTTCTTGCCCAGAATTCAGACAAGTCTGTGCTTAGAGGGAAATTTTGCTGGCAACAAATAGCTTTACATTAATTTCCTTAATAAATCTTTATAACTTTGCCTGCTGTATAATGTTATGAGAGGTGGAAAATGTTATTTGATTGGTAATAAGATTTAGCTAACTCGTATATTTAGTAAGCTTTTTTTTCACTTTTTTTTTTAGTCTTATTAGAATATAGATGTAATACAAGGTTTGCAACAACAGCATGTAAGCCTACATGCCAGTGATTCTTAACCAGGGCGTTAGGGCACTCTGGGGTACCTTGAGACCCTTTCCAGGGTACCACAGGGTGCTACACAATGTTAGCACCATTAGGTATACAAAGGTAATTCAGAGAGATTTCAAATGGGAATCCATAGTGTTAAAAAGAGTCTGTACTGTTGCGGTCTTTCAGAGTTCATTGAAACAGAAGAATTGCTCTACTATTTTTCTGTAGTCAAAAAAGAATGAAGAAGACTAAGGCTTGGCATTTTCTAAGGGGCACCTCAAATCTGCTGAGAGGGCCTCGAGTCCAAAACAGTTGAGACCCACAGCTGTATCATTTTCTGCATGAGTGATCTTATCAAGGACCTAGATAGCATGCCCTGGCTGTGGTCAGAAGTGAGTTTACTTTTTAATGACTTTTTTTTTCGGGTTCAGTCCTCCTTGCCAAAATGCAGTCCTTCTTTGCTTTAAAAATTGGTGACAAATCATATCGTCTAATTATGACATCCCATGGGAACAGCTGAGACCACAGGACAAGTTCAGTTGAAATGTGGACCCATAGATGAGAAGCACTGGAGTTTGCTAGTCATCATTATTCAGTGAGAAATAGGCTTAAAAATATTGCTAGCTTGATGTCCATTTCGAACACACCATCTACTTTGGCAACCAACTCCTACAAATAACCCATTGTTCCTTTTTATTTATTTAATTTTTGAAAGCCATGATCATTTTCTGTATTCAGGCCAATTTTCATCTTGGTCTTAGTCACTGTCATGGGGCTCTATGTTAATTTGAGTTGAACCAGCAGATGCAGAGCATGCTGGTTAATGTGCTGGCCAAAATAGCTGCATGAGGTTAGTTTGCAAAGGGATAATAAAGGATTTATTTTTCAGAAAAGTGGTCTTTGGTTTCAAGTATTTTCTTTTTTTTTTAGGTTCAGACAGTGACTAGTTGCATAACTCTCCCTGCAATTTTAAAGTTGCACTTTAGAATAAAAGAAAAAGATGTCTGGTGGGCCTGCTGTGTGTTTTCAAAGGCAGAAGTGCCCTTTTATTTGTACAGTGACTTCTTTTCTGTGATTCCTGTGTGGTTTAGGGATGACCATGTCCTTTGTGTGTGCCTGAACAGAACTCAGATCAGAGCATCTTGCCACTCTATCAGGGTCAGTTTTAGAACAAAGTATTGGTATATGGATTTGCTTTATAACGGGAAAATGGAAGGATAGTTTGGATTTTCCCACCCTCCTTTTCCATGCACAGGCATGTAATGGTTTTATTTACTTTTTCTGGCATAGATCCAGGGTGGACTGAGCACTCATTTGGCTTTTAGCCTTTCTGTATTTCTGAACCTGTGTTCATTAAAGAGTGGAGGGAGAAAGGAGAGATTCCCTTCTGCCCTTTACCCATCCTGCCCAAACTAAGAAAAGAAAAATAAAGCTAATGCTTTAATGGAGACACTCTCTAAAGAATAAAATCCAGGAGTGGGGAAGAAAATTAGATATGTGATCCTTATGGAAGAAAAGCATAGACAAGCTTACTTATGGGAAGGAGCATGCAGGAGCTACCAGAGGCATGACTGAAATAGCTAGAGCAGTGGTTCTCAGCCTTTTTAGATTTGAAGCATCTCAGGATTGTTGTAGTTGTTGGCAATCCCTTGATTCGAGGATGATCATTACCACAGCTCATAGATGGAGTTTGAGGTGACCTAAGCGTCCAATCCTTGAGCCACAAATCCATCTGCAGAAGTTGTGTGTCTTTCTACAGGAGAGAGTAGGCCATAGGCTGGGATTTTTCTCCTTTTCCTTCCTCTGCGCTCTTTTCTGCTTTGAGGGTAAGACTCTTTACGTTCGAGTGGGCTGCCACTTGGTTGAGGTTGCAATGCCGTTGGAGTTGGTTAGCAGTCAGCTCCTCCCAACTCAACGTTGGGATCTGGTTTTTTGAGGTCTGCCTTCAATGTGTCCTTGTAGTGTTTTCTCTGGCCACCACAAGATCTCAGGTCACAACTAAGCTGGAAGTAGACCACACTTGTTTTGGGAGTTGAGAGTTGGGCATCTGCAAGCAATGTCCGGTCCAACAAAGTTTGTGATTGATTGAGGATCATCAGCTCAATGCTGGTAACATTGTCTTCAGCAAGGATGCTTGATGTGGAAGACTTTCTGGAGGCGTTGATGATACCTCTCCAGGCTCTTGAGATGACAGGAGTAGGTTTACCTATGTTTCATATCCATACAGGAGAGTAGGGATGATGACTGTGTTGTAGACCTGCATCTTGGTGTCTTCAGAAATCACTATCAATAAAAGCGCACCAAAGCAATTTCCTGAAGGAAGCACTTTTGAACCAGATCCTGTAATGAATTTCCTCATAAATGTTCTTTCTGTCAGAGGTGTTTACTGAGGGAAAAGAAGGGCTCAACTACCTCCAGGATTTTCCCTTGATGGTAAATTGAGGGGGCAGGGGGTGTCACATCTGTGCTCTGGAGCAGGCTGATAGAGTTTTTTAGTTTTCTTAATGTTGAGAGAGCGACTTAAAGTTCAATACGCTTCTGCAAAGAGATCCAGCACAGCCTAGAGGTTTTCCTCTGTGTATGTAAAGAAGGCACAGTCATCAGCAGATTGAAGCTCAGAGATTGTTGTTTTGAATACTTTGGTCTTTGAGCAAAAGCATCCCAGACTGAAGAACGCTCCATCCATTTGGTATTCAGTGTTGGTTCCGGAAGGGAGTTGGTCCTTAACAAGAACCAGGACAATGGTCAAAAAACGGAGAGTTAGGGCAATGATTCATCCTTGTTTGATCTCCAAACCACAATTATGGATTTCTATGTGAAATTTCTGGGTTTATCTTATGAAACAGGTTTGCACACCTAACAGTGCTAACATTGAGTGGCATCCTGGTTGAGAATCACTGAGCTACAGGTAGGAAAACAACTGGGTAAAGTCAACAGGCTGGTTAGCTTTCGGTATAAGCCAGAGGGTGTGAAAACTTGATTGTAGCAGTAACCAGAAGGAATAGGAATAAGCCCTACAGTCTGCACTTAACATTTCTGGATCACAGAATACAATCAACAAGTAGGATTTTGTATGTATGATGGCTGCTTTGAAAGCAGGGGTCTCAAACATGTAGCCGACAGGTTGGATCTTGTTCACCTGGTTGCTGGTAGGCCACTATAAATTGAGGGCGTGTAGCCTGCTATGGAATTCAGGGCCCTTTGGCCCTGTTGGTTATAGCCATAGGCAGTGAGCTAGGTCTGCCACTGCCACCCCTTTGGAGCCACTGCCATTACTGGACCTGTCTCACCGCTAGTTGAGCCCTGTCCCTGCTGCTGCTGCCAGAACCCTTGCTGCTACTGGACTTGCCACAACTGCAGTGGCCTCTCAGCCACCCCTGTGCCACCAGCTAGATCTGGCCGACAAGGAGCCCCGCTGTCTGGATCTGTTTGAGCTCCCTTAAAGGATCTTTCCTGCCTTGCTTGGGAGAGCTACTGGTCATTTTGAAAGAAGTACAGTGTGTGTAAGTGACAGGAGTTTAAACCCTCCCCCCCCCCCCCCCCCCCCAAGAATCTGGATTCAACAGAAAAATTATATACTTAAGGAAACTTGTCTTTAATTATTCACAGTGAGGCCTGAGATATGAGACTGCTGTGTGCAGAATTACTTGCCTTGTTGAATGGTCAAGGATCGACATTTACCATTGGATCATGAAGGGTGTTACATTTCTCGCTATCTGATGACTTTTTTTTTTTTGTTCTTCCAGGCTGTGGATATAATGAGATAATATCAAGTACTCCAAAGAGCAGAAATCAACCAAAATGTATTTCTCTGTCCATACTTATTCCAAATGACCATATTCCAGTACAAAATAAGCAAGTGGGGCAGGCATGGGGGAGGGAGAGGAAGGTTTAAATAGTAGATCAGTTTTCAGAATTGGTGATCATAGGTCAAAATGAGTGGATTTTCCTTCCAGGTTTTTACTGATAACAATCAAGAGAGACTATCAAATTGGTATTGAGTGAATGTCTTCCACCATTGCAATCTTCTACTGGGCCAGTTGTTGGGGAGTTTTTTGCCTTTTTTTAGTAGCAGGTGAAGGAAGCAGCAGGGAGTGGAAGAAATACTGCGAAATGAATGTTTGGTTGAGGCATGTGCTGTAGGGTCCAAAACAGACATTGACGAGCAGCAGCTGTATTTGTCTTTTTGTAGCAGGTGTCGCGGCAAGTGGGGCACTGGGAACAGAAGTAATAAAGTAAGTCGAATATCAAACTGAAAAAAAATCTTTGTAAGTATGTTAACTAGGGCGTAGTAAGAAGGGCAGGCAGGATGTAGAACAGTGCAGAAATCACAGGGTGTTGCTTCACTTCAGTCATTTATAATCGTGGGAAAAAATAGGTGGTTCAAATGTACAATGATCAAAACTGATGATTTAATGTGACTTCTTGGATAGTCTATCCTGCTTTGACTTCACAGTTAGACTATGTCTATAAACAAAAATTGCCACCGTTTAACATTTGATTAAA
>NW_017729004.1:23792650-23821893 GCF_001723915.1 Gavialis gangeticus | reverse complement strand
ATACTGCGACATGAATGTTTGGTTGAGGCATGTGCTGTAGGGTCCAAAACAGACATTGACGAGCAGCAGCTGTATTTGTCTTTTTGTAGCAGGTGTCGCGGCAAGTGGGGCACTGGGAACAGAAGTAATAAAGTAAGTCGAATATCAAACTGAAAAAAAATCTTTGTAAGTATGTTAACTAGGGCGTAGTAAGAAGGGCAGGCAGGATGTAGAACAGTGCAGAAATCACAGGGTGTTGCTTCACTTCAGTCATTTATAATCGTGGGAAAAAATAGGTGGTTCAAATGTACAATGATCAAAACTGATGATTTAATGTGACTTCTTGGATAGTCTATCCTGCTTTGACTTCACAGTTAGACTATGTCTATAAACAAAAATTGCCACCGTTTAACATTTGATTAAACTGGTGAAGAAGCCTAGTGTAAATATCTTCTTTTTTTTTTTTTAAATGTTACCTGGTTTATATCTGTTTACCCTAGGTCAGTGAGTCTCTACTCTGTATTCTCAACATCTCTACCAAAAATCAACACAAATGAAAACTTTATATCTCCAACCTCTTAAGAATCTTTCTTTTTTTTGTTACTAATGTAATTAATCCCAAAAGAATTATCAAGACGAAGTCTAAGAAATTTAAAGCATTTTAAGTAAGTTACAGAGCTGCTATACTTTTCTTGGCTACAGCGGTGCACAGCAACTTAGTCCAAACAGGAGGAAAGAAGGGGAATGGTGATGGAAGTTCAGACCTTAGTAAGATGGTTGTCACTGGATGTGATGTCTGCTTTTCAGTAATGGAAAAAATATTGAACCCAAATAGAATAAGATAATGAAGTCTTTTTGTATGTGAAACTCCAGTTGATTACTAACCTGTGTGTTCCATGGACTCAAGGCAAAACACACTCCTGTAAATTTAAAGCAAATTTGATGACTAGATCTAGTTAGTTACTTCTTTTCATTTGTGTGTTTTTGCACTGGTAAGAGAATCTGAAAGCTAATTTAACATCAAATTCTTTCTTGAGCTCTTCATCTAGTATCCATATTGCATTTTTTATTTAGTATATGCAGCCAGAATCTTACCTCATAAGGTTCTTTTTAATCATGAGATGGAACCCTTTTCTGGCTGGTGGCATTACCTTAATTTGGGTTTGCCTGTTAAGTGTACGTGAGAGCAGGAGGTAGTCAAATAATTTAAAATTTGCATTAGTACCCTGCTTTGCATAATTCAGTAAAGCCGTTTATTTACTTCAAAGTTCATGTGCATAATACTTTTATGTCAGGGATAAGTGACAATACATGTTTTTGTATGCAAGTTCGAGTTGTTCTGGCTGAAGGAGAATTTTTTTTTAAATAGTCATTAAGGCATTACATTCAACATTGCTTGCTCACGCAACTTGCATCTTGTCAATTGCTTTGCAGCCTAAGACCATATTACACATAGTTGGATAGCTGAGCATTTAAAACAATTTTGGGGAGGGCCCAGGGCTAGAGGCCACTGAATTTTTATTATTATTGTGTTTGAAATGTTATGAGCAGCAGTTGTGCTCGATGCATCTAAGAAATGTGGGCAGGTCAGCTAATCTTGCCAGGGGCTGATGGGAGTTTTTTGTAGTAGATCTGTGACAAGGCGTCATTAACAGCATATACTTTACTGCGTCTAAGCCTAGTGGCAAACATACCATCTGCTTGCATAAAGTCTTGGATTCTGACAGACCTGTTTAAAGGCTGCCCTTAGATTTATATGATCATCTAACTCCTGAGAGTGCTCATTCATAGAGGTGACGGTGTTAATTAGTGTGAACACATAACGGTCGCTGAAGGTGTGTATACTCTTCTGTACGTAATAGTGTCAGGTCGGTGGTTCTGGACTGACACCCCCAAAGTTCCTGGTCTACCTTGCCACCAGACTTCAACCTCTTCACCCTCTTTCCAGGCTCTCTGGGTCCTGCCCCATCACATTTATCTCACCTGCTGTGACTTGATGTTATAGGCTCATAGGGAGGCTGCCCCAGGAGGTAGATGAGGGATTTGCGGCAGGACCCTGCCTGACCTCAGGCCCTTCTGGGCCTTGGCTCACTTACACTGGCTGGGTCCTGTGGCCCAGGGTCCACTGCATCAAAACCCTAGGTTCTCGCCAGCTCTCCTATAGGATATTCAGCCTCTAGGTATGCCCCCTTTTGTGGGTATGGGGTTTACACTTCCCTGTTAGCTTGTGGACAGATACCCAGTCCTCTGACATGCCACTGTCCTCCCTGTTGTAACATATTTTGGCTGCTGCCTGCCCACAACACCCCAGGGAGCATTGCAAACTGAGTGACTTAGCTGCACCTCGGTGTGCTCCAATCCACCCCGTAAGCCGCTTCGATCCTCTGATGCAAACGTAAATCAAAGTATGAGCATTTACTCTCCAACGCTGAGCTTGCCGAGCACAAGCTCCCTTGTAGAGATTAACTCTTACCTGGGAGATGTAAAGTACTTGTCTCATGTTGGTTGCATGAGGCTGTCTTCTGCCCGTCTGTGGTACACAGTCCTAGCCTGCAGGCTGCCTGAATTGGCTCTCTCCTGGAGCATTGCCTCTGGCAACTCCTGTGGCCAGGCTGTTTTTCCTGGGCTAAGCTCTGGGCTTTTGAGCCTCTCCCTGGGTCAGCTAACCCTTTACTTTCATCCAAGGCCTGCCCGTCACTGCCTACATCTGTGGCAGGTGGGTATCTTATTTAGATCTCTTTCAGCATTAAGTCTGTTCAAAGGGGCTAGGCTGGGCTGGTCAGCAGGCCCTGGGCTCCCTCCCCCTTCTCAGTAATGGGGCAGGGACCCCGGTACAAATGGAAAGTACGATTACAAAACATAGTCACAGCCTGATAGCTTGTTGAGACTTATGAGGCACCCCTCAGAAAATAGAAGTAGAAACCTAGTAAAGTAAGTAGAAAGGATCATCAACTGCTTATTGTTACATGAAGAAATTAGAGAGAAAAACTTATCTACCCCCACCTTTCCCATCAGTGGCTGACTTAAGTGTAGCTGAGAGCACTTGTTATTGGCAACTGCTGGAGATGGGAATCTGAGCTAAATGGATCCCTGTATTACAGATCTTCTGTGTATAAGACCCGAGCAGAAAGCCTTTGATAGACAACACCGCATAACAGCAATAATTAAACTTTTTAAATGTATGTATTGTTGCATAAGTCCCAAACTACAGCATAGCAACAGAAAGAGGCATTTTTATTTTAGATGAAAAATGTGTTTAAAAAACCATTGCTGAACTGTGTGAAAGAATAAAGCTGAGCAGGTTGAGAATGTAATGCATCAAAAATACAGTACAAATACATGTTTGATATTTCAACTCAGAAGTTTTTGGCAACATCCCTTGTTTTGGCTGAGAGATCTCTAAAAAATATTGTTTTGTAGTCCTCTTGTCAAAATACATTTCATGTACTTTACTTTTTCTTTCTAAATTTGCACGTAGCAAGACAATATTTTTCAGTGTTTAAATCAAGGTTTTCATGCAGGGTTTAAGCTGTACTCTATATTTAGGTAATAAAAATACACTAAAATACATGTTTGTACACTGAAGTCTGTATTTAGGTCACCAGTCAACCACAGAGACCTGTTTTTCCAGCTAATAAAATGTAAACTTCAAGAGATGTATTATATGATCACACTCTCTCAAAAAAGTGATCACCTGCTTAATGCTGGGGAAAAAACAAGAATTAAATCAACAGTCTACTAGCTAGAGCTGATTTAAAAAAAAAAAAAAAAGAAATTACTCTTCCTTGGTGAGAAACTTTGAAAAATTAGTTTCCTATAACTTTTTTTTTCTGGGAAATTGCAAGCTGAAATAGAAAAGAAAGAAAAAAATGGGGTAAATTCTCTTTCTCATTAGTCTTAGTAGTAGTAAAATAATAATACAACACTTTTCTACTGTTTCTGTGATGTATTTGTCTAGTCCACAGAAGAGCAATAGGAATTGACTAAAATCCTTGGAGTGATCGGAGGAGGTGACACTAGGAAACTCACTCGGGCTCAGTCCAGTCAAAGCTTCCCCTTTACTTGAACTGACATGGGACTGAGCACTTTACCAGCTGGAAAAGTGTTAGTGGTTCTCAGCAGAGTCATGGTTTCCTCCCCTAGCTCCCCAGCTATCATGGGTACTGGTATGTTACAGGTTAAATGGGGAGTTTTTTTAATCAAGCCAGCGTGATTCTGGATTCATAGATGCATAGAATGTGAGGCTGGAAGAGACCTTGGGGATCATCAGGTCCAGCCCCCCTGCACCTGGCAGAAAAAACAACTGGGAGTCGGGTGACCCCAGCAGGGTGACTGTCCTCTTGAAGATTTCCAGGGTAGGCGATTGCACCACCTCTGGAGGGAACCTATTCCACAGTCTGGACACCCTAACTGTGACGAAGTTTTTCCTAATGTTGAGCCTGAAATGGTCTTGTAGGAGTTTGTGGCCATTACTCCTGGTTTTCCCCAAGGGTGCCCTGGTGAACAGTTGTTCACTGAGCTGATGTACACCCCGATGTAGCAGTAAGTTGCTATCAAGTCCTCTCTCAGCCTTCTCTTTTTCAGACTGAAGAGTCCCAGGTCCCTCAGCCTTTCTTCATATGGCTTGCCGTGCAAGTCTCTGATCATACTGGTGGCTCTTCTCTGGACTCTCTCGAGCTTTACCACGTCCTTGTTGAAGTGCGGTGCCCAGACTGGATGCAGTACTCCAGCTGCGGTCTCACCAATGCTGAGTAGAGTGGAAGAATCGCTTCCCTAGTTTTGCTGGAGATGCATCGATTGATGCATGTCAGGGTGTTGTTTTCTCTGTTGGCTACAGCGTTGCACTGCCGACTCATGTTCATACTGTGGTCTATTATTACCCTCGGATCCTCTTCATTTGTGGCGCTGGTCAGTTTGGTGTTGCGGAGCCTGTAGGTGTGTAGGGGTTTTTTTGTCCCTTGGTGGAGCACTTTACATTTCTCGACCATTGAACTTCATTTGATTCTGATCCGCCCAAATTTCCAGCCTGTCTATGTCCACCTGTATCTGCAGCCTGCTTTCAAGTGTGACCATATTTCCCAACAACTTGGTGTCGTCCATGAACTTCACCAGTGAGCTCCTCACCCCTGCATCCAAATCGTTGATAAAGATGCTGAAAAGCACTGGACCAAGCACCAACCCTGAGGGACACCACTGGTAGGGGTGTGGAAAATGGGCCATATTTGATTTGGATTCAGTCCGAATCGGGAACAGTGACTAGATTCGTTGATTCGGATCACTATCCTGATTCAATTTGGCTGAATCTGAAAATTCAATGCCGATTCAGAGAAGCAGTGATTTACCCATAGACACAGCTTTAAAATTTTTTTTCTACATATCTTAAGGTACTCTGTGCAGCTCACGAACAGTGAGATGGTGGGGCAAATGGAGCATCCCACAAGAGCGTGGGGGAGCCACTGGGCCCTGGCTTTGGCTGGGCTTCAGCCCTGTGCCCCATGCCCTGTATTGATGCTGTCGACATGCCCTCCCATACCCCTCCCATGTGTCACCTATATTTGGGTTGACTGTGTGGAGCCGGTCCACAGGAATCCTCACACCTCTGGGGTCACGACAAGTAGCAGTGGTGTTAACTTCCACATGCAGATCAGGCTGCCATTGCTTTTCTCACCACCAGAAGACATTCCCAAGGCAGGTCTCCTCCCAGACCACCAAAAGGAGTATGCAGTTGGTATCTCAACCCAGAAATGCTGTGGTGGGGTTAGTGTTGGCATTGTTAACACCCCATTACCCCACAGGCCACCATTTGGACAGCCCTACCAGTATACATATCACGCAGCACTGCTTAAACCATGGGTGGGCAGTTATTTCAGGTAGAGGGCCACTTAATAAATTTTGGTGAGCTGTCAAGGGCCACGTGCACACAGTCTTTCAGAAGATATCATTTTAACAAATTAGAGATTTAAAAACTAATCGTGTTTTAAAAATCAGATGCCTACTAGAGCATTTTCATTTTTATTTCAAAAAGTATTTTTTGTCCTGATTTGTTTTTTTTTTTTTTTTTGAGTAGTGTATGTAGAGGTGATTGCATAATAGCTCAAAATAGTCTTACTCTTGTATGTGTGGAGGTGGGTGTGTGCGTATATGGGGGCTGTCCATGTGCTACGTCGTGGGAGCCAGTCGGGGGAGCGGGGGATATGGATCATGTGCAGCAGAGCTCGCCCAGGTGGTAAGATGCAGATGTAGTCTGCTCCCATCCATATCCAGCATCAGCTGTCCTGACTGCACTCTGCATGGGGCTGATCCCCACCTGGGGCAGCCAGTGGTGTACTCCTTCCTGCATCCACCCCAGCCCTGGCCAGCACACACAGCTTCCTGGTGGGGCTGCTTTCTATCCACTTGGCCACCTGCAGGTGGCTGCTCATTGCACCGGGCAGGCAAAGTGGGTGGAAGGTGGCTGGGGCTAGAGCTTAAGCCCCGTGTGCTGGGGCAGGAGCTGCCTGACTGCAACTTCTCCCACACCCGCCACTGTCTCCCCACCCTCCCTGATGCCCAAAGCAGTGCAGCAGGGGCAGGAGAAGGAGGAGCCACTGGAGGTGGGGGGAACTGAGCAGTCCCCAGGTGGCTGCAGCAGCCACAGGAGCAGCCCTGCTGGGAAGCTGTGCACACTGGCCAGGCCAGGTCTGTCTGGTGGGTGCAGGCAGGAGCAGAACACGGGCTGCCCCATGCAGGAGTGGGCAGGGCTCAGTCCCATGCAGAGCACTGCAGTGGCAGTGGCAGGCCAGGTACAGTCAGTTGGCTGGATCAGGCCTGCAGGCTGTATTTTGCCCACCCATGGCTTAAACTCAGAAGTCCTGCCTCATGTGCCACTCAGTGTATACCGTCTTTCTCTCTCATCCTGACTAAACCTAAATACTCACCTCACTTCTTTGCTGGGGAAGTTTTCCTCTGCCATGCAGTTTTTCAGATAATTTTTCAAAAGTCCTGGTCAGGAAGTGTCAGGGCATGACAGGACCTGCAACGGCTTTGCAAGGAACTGATATGAGATCACCGTCTCCATTACACACCAAGCCAGACACAGAGCTACCAGTGTTCATCTGGGCTTCATTCAAAGAGTGACCTGCTAGATGAGAAGTCTCCACAAGTCATTACTAATTTGTTGAGCCGTGTAGCTCACTGGGGAGAATAGATAAACATCTTAGTTTCTTTTCTTTTTTTTTTTTTAAATGGGATTTGGTAATGAAGTGTAAAGACCTCCATGTCTTCTAGATCATGTCTTTTTGAGACTAACCTGTACTACTAGTGTTTGAAAGTTATGAAATCTCTTTTGATTGCTATTTGGGATTGGGGTGGGAAGGTTAGAATTGTACATAAAGTATAGGATTGGGGTTCAGGAAATCTAGATTTAATTCTTGGCTTGATTGCAGATTGGCTATGTGGCTAATTAACTGGGTCTCAATTCGCTAGGGGTAAAATGGGGACAGTACTTCATTGTCTCTTATATACTCTAATGGTAAAAGCCATCAATAATTTTCAACTCAGTGAATACTTGTTGTGACTGGCCAAAAAAAGCTCACAAATCCAGGGATTCTAGTTTTCTGCGATTTAAAAAAAAAAAAATCTCTGATTAAAACCCCCCATAAAAATCTATATATTTTTTTTCTGCTGTGACCCCCTGCAACACTGATTGGCTCTGCCCCTTGCCAGTGATTAGCCAAGAGGGCTGCCCTTCACATGGCCCTGCCCTTTGCCACTGATTGGCTGAGAGGGATGCTGTTGATGTAGTTCCGCCCCTCACCGCTGATTGGTATAGAGGGACAGGGCTGACCAATGGCGAGTCCCCTCAGCCAGTGAGCGGCAGAGGGAGGAGGGGGCAGCTGCCCTCTTGTCTGCTTCTCTGTGTACTGGTGGCTTTACCCCTGGCAGGGTGCTGCAGCAGGCATGAGAACTGCTGGCTCCCACTGCGGAGCCAGTATTTTATTTGTAGTAAGCTTTTTTTTTTTTTTTCCTGGCAATTCTAAGGATTCTCTGTAAAAATGCAAATTCCATGGTTTTCCATGGCAGACGGTTTTCTAGGATCCTTGATGATAGCCAGCTTCTAGTTGGTCCTCCTTTAAGTTCTGTTCTTAAAAACACATGCCCTCTGAATTTTTAATTTATTTAAAACTCCTGTTATATTGATCTGAATTCTTCTCCCCACTTCTCCCAGTTAAGGTCAGAGAAAAGGAAAAAGTAAAAAAAATTCTTTTGGATGTTTCCCACTAAACAAACTTATTTTTTGCTTTGGCATCATATAATTTCTATGACAATGAAGATCTATTGTACACATCTTTTGAGCAATGAAAATAATCTGCGGATCCAAACTCTTGAATACACTTTTCTGGTCTCAGTTCGTTGCTTGCTCCTCTTAAATTCAGCAGTATGTTTTGTCACTCTTAATTATTTACAACAGTAGGGCTTTTTTCAATTACGCTCAGAAGAATAACATACCCAGTTGGTCTTTGAATGCCTTGACAGCTCCTTTATAGATTCCCACAAGCTCTGAGCAAGGGGTAAGATCCTCCACTATGTTGTGCTTTTGAGTCCTAAAAATGTATAGCTGCTTTTTTTCTGTACATAAGTAGATAATATCATTAGACTGCAGGCAGGAAGTGGTTTATTGGGACTTGTCTACAGGAAAGAATAGTAGTTTAGTGTTTAGAAATACCAATATGTCAATAAAGGTGAATTACAAGTGCATTGAGGAAGAATCCAAGGTGCCTAAATTCCAAAACAGAACAGATTTTCTTAGGATTCTGCTACCAAATCTGGAACAGATCATACTAAAGAGAAACCCCAGTCAGTATTGGGAAGTCTTGTTCTAGACAAAAACATTGATGTTTTGACATTGATCTAACAGAGTCATGACTTCTCCTGTGACTTACTGTGCTATATCATGATTGACATTCAGTGGTGAATGTCTCATACTTTTTGCAGAGCTTGTATAGCTTATTGTCCCAGTAAAATGTATTTATTTAGATTTGCATTTTCTCCTCTTCTAGGCAGATCATGAAGTTACTGGCTCTTGATGACCTTCTCCAGCAATAAAAAGAAGCTAAAACAGGGCTTATGATATACATATTTTTAAATCTAGATAAGCATATTTATTTATTTATTTATTTTAGGTAAATCATCCTGTTTCGGGGGAGGGAAATCTTTAAACAGCACAAACTAGATCGGAATTGACAATACTCATTGTCTGAAAAATCAGATTGTTTACAAATTGCATAGTTATTCTCTTGTGCTGTTCCTGACAATCATAATTAGTTTCTCAAACAATATCTACAAATTAATTGACATTGCTATCTAACACTGATCTATAACATAAATATAGGCTATGATTGCACTTCAAATTACCTTGAAATTTAGTGTCTGATTATAATCAAGATAACTAAAGATGTCTGGCTAATTTAATTGACATAATTGTCATGGAGTCTTTACTTTCATGTTGAAGACTGAGGTAATGAGCGCTGAATCACCTCTGTCTTGGGAAATGTTTAAAATAAAAAAAAGTAGAATGCGTTGGTCTGGTCTGAAATCCTGTTGAAGAGCAGGTTTTTATATTGCTTCCTGTCTCTCTGTTTTTGGTAGCTTTCTGGAGAAGAGAAAATGAGAGAGATGTGCACATCAGAGCACCATCTCTGTCATTCAAAAGTACAGACCATTATGAGAGAGCTAGCATTTCATTTGTTGAACTGAATCATCATGATTTATTTACAGCACCAAAGTAGTTTGCTTCATAATAAAATATTTCAGCAACTTCTGAGATCCAATGCTTCATTTATGAAGACTCTGTGGGACAATGTAGTATGATTCATTGTATCAGCTACTTGCTGAAAGTGAGTCATGGCAAATTAATAGAATCAAAGCTGTTGAAGTGTTAGGGAACTCATAAAGTTGAGCCAGGGACTTAGTTCTTTTAAACTTTTAACCAGCTAGTTAAATTTTGCTGACCTAGAGGTCCAGGTTACCCCTGCTGTGTACATTAGTCTGGCCATCAGTTGTTTGCGCAGTCTCGTGGCCAGGCACAGCTTCTTAAAATGGGGGAAGATCCTAAAATCTAGGCAGTATAACAAGGACATTGAAATGCTCAGTTCTGCAGTCTCTGTTGTAGAAACCTTTTACAGTCTTCTGCAACTCTGCTGAAATGGAATTGAGTACTGGTTTATGAGCTAAAATTATCTTGATTACTTGACCATAGAGTCTCCTGACTTTGGCTTCACCCTGAATCGCCAAGTAAAGACAAATGCATGATTGTATGTGAAATATGAAATAAAGCTGACTTCTGAGTTCAGCATATGCCAACAGGAGAATTCTGTTCAAAGTTTGGGGGAAGGGAAAGAATAAGGAAAAGTTGGAGAAATGGTGGAAAAATGGAGGATCTGTTGTCATGAACTCTGCAGCACTGCAGCTGGCTGTACCTCGCATGGAACATGTGCTGCTGGCTTTCTCATAATGACAGTTTAGGGATGCTGGCAAGGACATCATTTAGAAGCCGGAGCTTTGCCTCTTTCAAGCCTGCTGCTGTTCTAATTTTTTCTGGATATTAAACATTTTCAGCCAAAATACAAAGTAAGGATTCGGTGCAGAACCAGCAGTTGCCAAGTTTCATTTCATTCTTCATGGAAAAAACCCCAGCGTTGAGGTTATGACTTGTCAGGATGTCCATGTTCACTAGTTTGCCTGCTTGTCAGGGCAAGGTCTGCATTCAAGCGTGTTGTGCTAGTTTCTGCTATTGGGCATTGCTTTCAAACATTGCCTAACGAACTTTTGTACCCTTGTTCTTTCAGTAAGCTTCCTAAGGGCCTATAGGGTGCAGGTGCCCTCTCTCTTTTCAGATGGCAGCTAGAAGCTATCCTTTTGCCCATTATATAGACATTGTCAACAGATGTTGCCAAATATGCAAAGATACATGTAAGCCTGTTGGCAAATGTGAATAGTTTCTTGCCATGAGAAGATACTTGCAACATGTTTAGGCTGTCCTGGGTACTTTATGCCTTATGTGCCATGCGAAGGTGTTACTACAGTGCTTGTGATGTGGTTGGTGGATTTTTCTTAATGTTAGTTATTGTTTACCAGGGATCCTGGTTTTCTCAGTTTAAAAATTGCAAGTTCCCTGATTAACACCCCTCCCCCCAAATCTGTGGAAAAATACAGATGGGGATGGGGATTATTCATAGATGCATCTATGAATAACACCCCCATCCATGTTTTTCCACAATTAAAATGAAATATATATAATCAGTTGAACACAGTGTTTTATTGATATATTTACAATTTTAAAGCAATTTGGAAGCCTACTAGTGCCTTAATCACTATAATGAAATAAATTCTAAATACCTGTATATTTTGGTGTTTGATTTGGGGTTTTTTATCATGGAAAATCAGAACTCTCCCTGCCCCCTGCGCTCATCAGGATGTGGGTCCAGCTGCAACTGTCCCCCTCACTGCTTTGTGCCACGGAGCAGCCCTGATATGCTGGTGCCCCTCACTCCCAAGTTGCAACCACCCAAGCCTTGCTGGTGCCCCTCACTCCCAACCTGCAGCCCCCCTCACTCCAAACCTGCAGCCCAGCTTCCCTACCAGTGCCCCTCACTCCATGTTCCCCCCCCCCAGCCCTGCCAGAGGGGGCTGCCAGCTGCCCCCCTGCTCTGGCTGGCTCACATGACTACAGCAGGGGAAAGGTGCGGGGGGGAGGGGTCCTTTGGCGGTGGCAGGGAGTTGCATGGCTCGACTGCCAGGTTCGGTGCCTGTGCTTTTAAGGGCAGGGGTGGAGGAAGCTGTGTGGGACACACAGCCACTGGCATCCCCTCCCCCAGCCCACACCTGGGCTGGACTTGCTCCGTTGCTGTCTGCACCATGTCTCGGGCCAGAGCTGTACTTCTGGTTCTCCCTGCTGCAGCCACAGCTGGCATTGTGGGACAGCGTGTGGTGCCCCGGCTGCTACCTGTGCTTCCAGCCACACAGCTTCCCACTCCCTGCTGGCTACCTGGCGGGCCCTGCTAGCAGCAGCGTGGAGCTGGGCTCACCGGTGGCACTGAGCACTGCCTCAGAACCCTCCTGCCCTTCTGCAGCCCTGGTGCCCAGACTCCTTCCCCCAATGCCAGCAGTCACCTGCAGGCACAGACTCCCAGGCTAGGGACAGACATTACACAGAAATCAGTTTAAGTGATCAGAAACTGGTTTAAACCTGTAACACAACACATGTTCAGTGCACATAAGCTGGTTTGAAAGTGTCTGAAACTGGTTTGAGATGAACCTGGTTGAATGTAGTAGCAGACTTAACTGATTTGGCTCCAACCAGTTTATGCAATGTCTGTCCCAAACCCCTTGCTGGTTTAAGTTGTATCAGACTCCCCCAGCATCCCAGCATGCTCTCTAGGCTGGGTGGGGCTTTCGGCTCCAGGGCAGGGCTGGCCCCTCCCCTCTGCTCCCTGGCTGCAGCTGTGGCAGAGACTTGCGGGCACAGCAATGTCTGCCTGCTCTCCCCCTCCCTTCCTCTCCCCTCCCCATTTTCTGCTAAGCAGGGATTTCCTGTCCCCTCTGTCTAACACAGACACCTCAGCATTCGCTAGCAGACCACGTGCTGGCTACGGTCTGTGCTGTGGCAGACAACAGTGGTGGCTTAGGGGTTTTTGGAGCTAATCAAAGCTCAGCTGGTAAAGTCCCTCCTTTCTTCTTTAAGAAGAGTTTCAACTAATGAAAGAGGCCATTTGTTTTCTGGTGGGGTAATAAATACTGATAATAGAGCTGATGAATATTGATAACAGAACATTTAAGGGGTGGGCGAACACCTCCCTAATCCTGCTGGAGCCTGGCCACACCCCCTCAGCTCAGTACCGTGCAAGAGAAGGGAGGGCTGCTTTAGTGTCCCCTAGCTTCTAGCCTGAGCCACTGCAGGCATGTGCCTACATTTCTGGGATGTCTGCAGTTACAAAGTGATTCAGCCTAGCCAGGTTAGACTAACTTGCAAAATCTGAATCAATTCAAATTCAGGCTTTTTGAATGTGTGTCCCTAGCCCCCCAACCCCCCCTCACAGCTCCTCCATTCCCCATCTACCCCCATAGAGCCCCTGGACAGCCCCCAAGCTCTGGCCTTCCAATCCCCGCCCCCATATAGTTATCTGCCTCTAGCTGCTGGGGCTGCTCCCACTACCCTGCCTGGCTGTATGCCAGCCATAGACATGCTGCATGTGGCACCCCCTGCCTCTGATCGCCCTCCTTACACTTTCCCCAGTCCTAGGCAGCTCCTTGCAGGCTGGAACACAATTTTCTCCTTTAAAAGGAAAAAACCCACATTTTTCCCACAGGAAATGGAAAACTGGGATCCCTGTTGTTTACAGACAACACATGGGCAAAATGCCATAAATTCTGTAAGCATTTTGTACTTTTAGAAGAATTGAATTTGTCAGAATTAATATTCTTCAGGTACTAGGGAGAGGTTCTCCTGATGTGTCCATCTGTTATTTTCTCTCCCTGGAACTGACTGAGAATTTGATTCTGGAGAGGATTAATTTCTACTAGCTTTATCAAAATGCTGAAGAAACCTGACAGCATTTGTAAGTAGTGTTTCCAGAGAAGTATCCGTCGTTACTGTGACATAAAGGACCTAATAATAACTCCATAGTAAATCCTGTGCTTTCTCTATTTACCCACTATTAGTCATTTATACCAATTCTTGTGGGATACAAATAGTAGGTTTCTTATTAATATCAGCAGCTACTGAAAGACGGTTTTCTTAATCAAGTTCCTCCTGCCAAGAATGTAAAATCCAAGGCTTTGAATTCTCTCCAAGTCAGATTACTAGACAACTCATATTACCTCAGCTGCTTCCACACCTTCCATTCACATTCCAGTTGTTAATAGTAGTAGCCACTTGAAAATGTATCATTACTAAAAATATTACTTTCAAACCTTTGTAGTGAGAACCCAGACATTTGACTGCTGTCTCTCCTGTGTCCCACCTGAGAGTGGTCATTGTGCTGTATTGTGCAGGATTCTTGCTTATTCTGAAGCAGAGGATTAAATAATGTATGGCTCTAAGAATAAATCAGCTGCTTCTGTATCCTTCCGCGTAACTGTTACCCCTCAGGGTAGGCCTGGAAATACCAAAACGGAAGTATGAGGCCAGAGTAAAACTCCTGATGTCAGGAGGTGAACTTGTTTGCATTTTCATGACCATGTCAGCTTGAAACCAGATTTTCTTTGTTCACACCCATTGCTTTTGGCTTTGCTTGCTTGATCTTAACAGTGCTTCTCAACAGAATTGATTACTGACTTACCAGCATGACTTTTGCATATCAGAACTATTATGTTTGGGGTGGTGTAGCTTAGGCAAGACTCTCACCCCCGCTATCCCTTTTATAGGTAGGAAATATTTGATCCTAAGCATGGCAGAGGATTGAAGTTCTTTGAGAAATGTTTGTGTTAACAGAATACAGTTTGGTCTAAAGCAAACATCTCTTTGATATAGTTTGTTACTGTACAGGGCACAAAGCTTGTTTGTGGAGGAAACCTTGTCATGTGGATTAAGTGTTTTTACACTGGAAGATTCGTAGTTCAGAAATATGCCTTTGTAGTAGTTGAGAGCTCAGTGTTCAAGAGTTATGACTAATTTCATAACAAAGTCAGAAGATGCCAAGGAGTTGCCTAACTTAGTGAAGAAGTGCCCTGAAGCTGCTTTTACATTGTCAGTGTGCAGCAGCATGACTTAATGCAGTGGTTCTTAACAGTTTTTGTACCAGAACCCATTCGTAAACATAGATTGCCAGTCCCGACCCTGTTCCCCGCCCCCAGCCCTCCAGTGTGTGGAGCATGGGGGGGCCCAGGCAGCCCCTCCCAGGCTGGGACTCTGCCGGCCTGCAAGGGAAAATCCAGTTTCCCACATTTTTCTCCTTTAAAGCTGAATCTGTTTTTAAAGTTTGTTGATTCATATTTAAATGGATCAACAATGGTTCATGACCATTTCATATGTTCTTGCCACCCACTTTTGGGTTGTGACCCATGGGTTGAGAAACGCTGACTTAATGGGTTGCTTACGAATGTCCCTTGTGGAGAAGTGTTTTCATGAAGCACTTGTTCCACTCCTTGAGCTCTCCTTGGCACATTTCATTTGGTATCCTAATAAAGCTAAATATAAAATAAATTTAAATCTAGAGATGCACTTTTAACCTGTGTCAGCTAGGCTGAGGTCCTGTTATTGGTAAAAATGGTAATTACTTTCCTTATTCACATTTGAGCTTTATTAGTCTTGCTCAGGATATTTTGAAGTGGGATGTTAGATCTGTTGGGTATGGTGGTGGGGAGAGTTATAGGAGTTTGGATACCTTGGTGACAATCTGTTTTGTTTTGGATTTTTCTTCCCTTTCCATCATCTATTTTTACTTTCTTCCAACATCTGCTGGTTTGTTTGTTTTGCTTTTTCTTTCACCAGAGGTTGGGGAGATATTCATACTCTCAGCTGATTAAAGGAAAGACGTGGCTTCATCTATGGGTTACATATGGGGTTTGTGTTCTGTGGATTGAAATCTCAAGTTTCTAAGCAGCCTTGGTTATATGTGCTGGAAGCCTATGGCCTGTTCTCATAGGTCAGATCCAGACATGAAGACGTGTAGTTTACGGTACCGCAAACCTTTCTGTGGTGCCACTAACTGCATGCCTAGCATGTTAAAATGTGCCCTGTGCTGCAAATTTGCAGCACAGGGGCAAAATTTGCTACTGGGAAAACCTGATAGCAAAAAAAAAAAGTGTAAAAAAAAAAAAAAAAACCAAACAAACCCCCCAAACAAACAAGTGGCATGGTGCATGCTCTAGGTATGTGCACCAGCAGGCACAGGCCTGGTTCTCCTGGGAGGCACTCTGGCTGGCAGCCAGAACATCTCCTCTCATCTGGTGGTCCCCCAGCTCCTCCAGCACACCAGGAACCAGGAGGAACAGGGAAATGGGAGTTTCCCATGCACCAAAGCCCATGTGCATATTTGTGCTACTACTTCTTTCCCCCGCTGCAAGCACGTGCCCTGCATGTGGGGACGTGCCTATGGTGATCGGATAGGAGAAGCCAGTTTATGTATAATTCTTTGTCTTGGAATGGAGAATAGTGTTTGCTGTGTCCTTTTGAGCTCCACTTCATGCTTTGAAATTGAGGCTGGTTTTTGTTACAGAAATGCTACTTGTACCGGTGACATTTTTTGTTCTTGACGCGCAAGCTTGCAAAAATTATTTATGCTGGAACAGCTGGAAAACGTGCTTCTAATTGCATCTGCAAGCATTGAAGAATCGGTTCCATTTGATATTTGGTTACTAGTTACCTTTCATTGTGGTTAGAATTTAAAGCACAAGGAGGGAGGGGACCCAGCAAAAAAATAGAATCCAAACTAATTTGGTTAAGATGCAATGTGGGAAGTGTATGGCTTCTTTGAAGTAGGACTTCCAGGGTTTCTAAAGTTGTTTATAGATTAGATGCTGTATAGATTCTTCAGTGAAATCGTGAGGGTTTTGTGGGTGCACGATTACCTGTGCTTTTTCATGTAATTTTATGACCTGTGTTTCATTACATAGGATCGTGTGGGATCATGTTCTAAACATTAACTGCAAAGGCAATATGCTGTATTTCAGTACTTTTTAGCGCTGCATGATGAATAGTCTAGCTGTTGGGGACAATAAGCAGTCTTGGTTAAGTTAGAGGTTATTTGGTACTTTAACTTAGTAGGTCACCTAAGGTGTTAAGTGCCTCTCTGGAGGAATGGGGTGGGGTGGGGTGTCTTGTTATATATATTTGACTTTAAAACACCCTGAGTATGGGTTATACCACTGCCCCTTTCCTCTTTGTAGTCTCGCTATGTTGCAGCTGTTCAGCTACAGAAACACTTGATGGTGAGTGAAATGGTCATATGAACTGGGCTGATAAGACCTGAGGCAGACCTGAGATAGCAATCTTCAGACTGTGATGTGGAGAGCAAGCTATAATTTTACATTGTTTTATATTTCCTGCTCTCCAAACTCTGCTCATAGAAGGAGCAAGGAGGAATGTGTAAGTAGAATATTAAAACTAAACTGGAAGGTATTACAGATAGACATGTTAGTCAGTCTTGTACACTCAGTCTAAATGCTACCGTCAGTGGACACCTCCAAAATTTAACTATTAAATTAGCAGCTCTCGTATATTTAAATGTGTTTACCTTCCTTTGTCTGGTCATCACTGAAAAGATTGTCTTTACCTATAAAAAAAAATGCTGTATAGTTTCCTTTCTATTCATAAACTTAACTAAATTGCTCATATCAATCAAAGTTACTGTTTTGTTTTCATGTACATCCTGTCTACTTTGTGCACTTTCAAGGAACTGTTTAACATTTCAATATTATTTATTGCATAACTTTCAACTCTTAATTCTAGATTGACTACCTTTTTATTTCTTTCCCTAAACTTCTGATCTGACCTTGCTGTTATTGCTAAAGATTGTAATGTAGATAGTATGTTTTGGTTGGGTTTTTTTGCTTACAACTTGATCAATTTACAAGAGTAAATTTTAAAATATGTAATTAATTTATGTTTTTGTTGTGATACAATTGACAATATGTTGAAAAGTATTATGTAATGTAGGCAGAAGAAGACACCACAAGGAAGCAGCAAATGTAAAAAAAAACAAACAGTCAAAATGTCCTGGGTGCCTGTGTAGATGCTGCACCCAGGAGTAGTTTACTTGAGCTCAAATTGATCTGGAGCAGTGGCACCACTGCAGTGGCTCCAGAGCTTATTGCTCCATATTAAATGCACATATAGATGCACCCTGGGAGTACTTTTTTCCATTCAGCTTAATTAATTTCCTTACCATCTTAGGTAAATGTAAGAGACTATGCTTCCTTGAAAACAAAAAATCTCCCTTTGTAGACTAGCAGTAGGAAGATACTGCCCCCAGAGGCACAGTAGCATATCTTTATCCATCTTGGATTTTATACAGTTCCTTTAAATTGCGAATGTCCCATATCTTTCACAATTAGATTTATGTTAATGGTAATTTACTTGGAAACCACATGGCAAAATTTTGCCCCCAAATTATAATGTTGCATGAAGAAACAAATCAGTGTTTTTTTTGCACATATGATATATGCTTGTAGCTACTTATTGTCAGGGATCAGAATTTCTGACTTCTGGTAGAGCTCTTCATGCATTACCCCTGGATCAGGAAGCCGTATAGCCATTAGCTTAGTTATGCTTTGCAGCTGATTAGTGCTGTCACAGCTATAGTGCTTTCATTCTGGAACTAGCCTGTGCAGAACTGGGGAGGGATCACAAAGTAGCATAAGAAGAAAAAGCAGGCTAGACTGGCCCACATATCATATTTTGCACAGCTCTACTTTAGTCATTTGTTATGGGATACTGCTAGAGAAAATTTGACTAAAACAGTGGTTCTCAACCTTTGGGCTCTGCAGGCCAGTTGAGTGGCATGGGGCATATCTGTGGACCTGATGGGGCCCTGGCACGACCCCTCCTTGCCCTGTGTACTGGGATTGGCTCCTAGGGGCCCAGCACTCTCCCCTCCTATCCCTTGCATGCTGGGTTTGGGTCCCTAGGGCCCAGCACTGCCCCCTACACACTGGAATTAGGTCCTAGGGGCCTAATGCCACCCCCTCCTGTTGGGCCCCATGCCACTTCCTCTCAGCCCCCCATGCCGGGATTGGGCACCCAAGACCAGTGCCGCCCCCACCCGGCCTTGTGCAGTGGGATCAGGCATTTGATTCGGCATGTGGGACCTGATGTTCCCCGTGGGTCCTTAGATTTGGCATTAGGGGAGTAGTGCCATTGCTCCCCCTCTGCCAAATTTCTGGGCCCGTTGGGAGCCCCGTGGGTCAGATGACATGGAGCCATGGGTTGGATCTAACCCATTGGCCAGTTTGAGCACCCCTGGACTTAGAAGATGCATTGACTTTGGTTCATTGTTCCTATGCAGAAGTTTAGTGACATGCTTGTGAAACCCTAAAAATATAATTCTCCAATCCTCTCCCTCCACCCCAATGAAAGAACCCATTGTGAATTATTGGATATGCCTTTTTTTTTTTTAAGCTAACTTGCTGCAGTCATGAGAATGAATTCATCCTGGTCTGCCTTCTGTTGTTACAAGCCTTCATCATTCAAGTCACTTAAATTAGTTGACCACTGAGCAGTAGTGTGTAGAAGCTTTAGAACAGAAATTTTAATTTGTGAGGGGTTTCTTTTTTAATAAGGAGAACTTCAGTTTCTGTTTATCATTTCACTGCCTCATGAATGTGACTTTATTTTAGCAATGACAGATTAAACTGGTTCCATTTTTGTATATGTTCATTATTCCATCTTTAACTTTGTGTAATTACTTTGACATGTGAGGAAGAGGTGGAGTGGGCAGCGGATCCAATTGCAGAATATCAAAAAGGTTGAAGTATAATTGCATCACTGGATATTACAGATCTGATCTCACAGTGATTGACTGAGACAAGAACAGGAAGTTGGTTCAGTACATATCCATTCTTGAGTAGGAGAACATTTGGCATGTTATATTTCAGGGAAATATTTTTAAAGACACAAAAGGTTACGAAAAATCAATGGGACTTGGGGGTTGAACATAGGTCTGAGAGATGCCTGTTTTTTTCTCTGTGTGTATTTTGTGCTTGGCAGAAACTTTCACAAAAGATTAATCTATTTTTAAAATAAAAAGGTCAGGAGAATTATTTTTGTCATTAAATTTTCATCTCATTTTGATAACAAGGCATAAATTTGTCAAAACCTTTGCTGTGTGGAAACTCACTTCTCCAAAGTGAACAGCAAAATAAAAATTAGAAAAAAACTTTAAGAAACAGACCAAATGGGGCTCAAGATGCGTCAGTGACAGCTGAATTTGATCCTGTATTTGATACCACTGCTGTGTTGTGTTCAGGCAGGTGATTTTATTTCTTAATGGGAAGTAAACGGTCTTGTTTTGAAAAGGATGCTTTGATATTAAGGTTTGAGTACTCTAATATATTCAGAAAAACTGTTCTTGAGCTTCACAAAAAATATATAAAAAAATACTTTGTAGAAAATCTCTAAAAGTCTGTTCTTTTTCTGGTTATCTGATTGTAAGTGAATATAACAGGTCTATCTTTTTACCAATGGGATGGAAAAGGTCATGAAGACACAGAAAGAAAACATAACTATTTCTTCAGTGATGTAACTGAGGTAACAGATTTGGTTTCTATATAGTTTCCATTTAACTCACTCTAAAAGGCCCCCTCTACAAATTAAGGGTATTGCGCAGTTAACTGGTTAATTGCACAATTACCTGGAGACCAGCTGTACATGCAAAATAGCTATTATACAGTAAATAGCTCCAATTAGCTATAAAGTTGGATCTTGAAAATGTATACTGGTTGGGATCATGCTTTAATTTGCACGTGTAGCAGAGTCTCCCCTGTGGCTAGGAACCCCATCATCTGACAGGGTTCCCAGTTACAGGGATGCACCATGGCCAGCATAAAACCCCCCAGGCTTTGGGGATGGCAGCTGGTGCAATCTCTAGGGCTCGGGGTGGGGGTGTGTGTGAATCTGGTGGTAGGGATTGCCCTGCTGTGATCCTTTGGCCTCAAGGTTTTCTACACCCTTGGGGTAGGGGGGATTACCCTCTGGATAAAAAGAACAGGGTGGTAAATAAAGGCGGTGCACAATGTTTGAAATGTGTACTGGTTCATTTTGAAAATTCGATTATATTTGCATTTTTTAAAAATTCTGATATTGATAGCTCCATGTCAGAAATACATGTGGTTGGTTTTTTTTGGTGAAAACTATGTGTACCAGTCCACAGCTGTGACACAGCATTGCTACGGTGCAAATTCATTTTTAAAATAGCATTCTGCTATGTCAGAAGGTTTTGCATTGGTTCAAAGGTTACAAATCCCAGTTGTTTTAATAATATCATTAAGAAAATGCCTGCGTTAATAGTAACACCATACTGGTAGTGACAAGGTCTTATTTTTACTTAAAGCTGTGCATGCCAGTGTTGCTGCTGCTGCTCCCTATTGAAGCATAATCAATGTTTTATGCAACAGCTTCTCACTGTATAATTTATTATAGATTTTTTTCACATTGACTCCAGAGAGTCTACACTGCACGACAAGAGCTAAAAAGGAAAATTGCACTTCATAAATAGGTTATCAGATGCACTGTTCTATGATTCTTCAGGGGAAAAATATTGCAGGAAAAGCATGATCATGTCTGTGAATAAATAACTGGAGAAAATATCACGGTTTTGTGAGGCAGGTTTGGTTATAACTGTTTGCATGTTATAAAGAATTTGCTTCATAAGTTGCTTGCAAAAACATGGTTTTTGGATGTTGCCATTATTTTGAAGTATGAGATGGATTAGCTAGATAGTCCTTTGTTTATATGGGACCAGTTCCTGAGGCCAGAACGGAGCAATTGGGTTAGAATGAACAACTCGCAGTTGGTTTGAACCAGATACAAATTTATGTATTGTTTACTTAGCCCTTACATTTATGGTTGTAAATTTTAATTTTGTCCCAAGTAAAAAATAAGATCGTAAAATGTTTTTAAAGAAAGATTTTAAATAAATACATAATCTCTATTCCAAAACAGAGTTCCAAGTCTGCAAGTTTATATGTTTATGACTAGGGCTTGAGAAATTTAAATGTCTTTTCGGACTCGCTTCTGCGTAGCCTTCGTGGAACACCTGTTATTTCTCTCGTGGCCCACTAGCAATCGCAGCTGAAGTAATTCTCTGGATTTGCAGAACAAAACTGTGGAACTACCAGCTTTTAGCTATTGGTGGTCCTGCTTGGAAAAGGAGGTTTGAGAGGCCCCCATTTTGGTGTTGGTAGTGCTGTTGGCTAGTGAATTTAAGACTAATGGGTGATAGAAGCGTGGTACTCTCCCTCAACTTTGTCATTATGTTTGAATGTGCAGTTCCATCACCCCAGGTACTAGTTTTTTGTGATTTCTCTTACTTTGTAGCCCATTTGCGTGGCTTGCTTATTTGAAGGCCTGCTCATGTTTTTCCTTCGGGTAATACTGGATCACTTCAGAAAGAATAACAAAAATTCCAAGTTAACGTGTACAGATGCGAACCTAGGCAGGCAAGCATGTGAGGATAAAGGGCACAAATCAAGTTGAAATACAAAGTAATTCTGCTAAAAGTTATCCTTCAAAGATTTCTGATTTGTATAGATATTAATTCTACAATGTTCTACTGTTCATCAGAATATTTAAAGAAAAAAAAAAAAGGGGAGAGAGAATGAAAGAAACTGCAGATAATGTAGAAATATTTGTTTTCAAAATGTAGGGAATGCATAATTTAATAGTAATACAGGTTGGAAGGAGTTAGCACACTGAGATTTCAGGAGGGTGCAAGAAACAGCTGAGCTATTTTGATTGCATATCTGGACTGCATGTTAAAATCACCTAAGTGGAAATTTCAGTAAAATGATCTGAAGTCCAGAGGAAAGGTAGGTTGTAACCTACTCATATTTTGTTTCTTGAAAGGCAGAATTATATTAAAGAAAACAATACAGCTACTTAATATTCATTGATCCATTAAAAAACCTGGACTTGTGGAAGAATAAATCTTTCCATTGCGCCTTATCTGTTAGAAATGTGAGGTTAGAGGCATGATGGAAAGAAGAAGTAATAACTTGGATACTGGAAATGCCCCCTGGCTCCTCCCTTATCTTGATATTAGTTCTTTTACAAATTAGTTTCTTTGCCATCATTCAGATGAAAACAACAAACCAGGGCGATGTATGGTATAGTTAGCTGCAGGCAATAAGTAAAATACTTGTAATCCTTGTGGGTTTGCACAACTACTTTCAAATGACTGACTGATTGATTTATTAAAGTTGATCTTTCTTGTGGACCAGATTCTGCCCTCTGTTACACCAGCATAAGTCCAGAGTAGGTCTTCAGAAATCAGGAATACTGTTCCTGATTTAATGGAGAGCATAATTTAACCCTTGTATATGAATGCCTATGTAGGCATTAGTGTTACTCATGCTGAGTGTTCAAACCACAGTATTAGCCTTGTGGATAGTGCATGGCTGCACCACTCCTCCAGCTCATGCATGAGAAGGCATGACATTTCTTTAAAGTGCATTAGCTCCTGGGACTTTCAGGACACACAGCTATTGCACCACACTTCCCTCTAAAGCAGGGATGTCAAAAGTCATCAGGTTTCCCAGACCAGAAGAGCGACCCAGGGCTGATACACAGGCAAGATAGATCCCTCAAACTGACTCCAGGTGCTGGATTCAGTGTGTAGCCTGCCATATGAGGCCAGCCCTGCATGCTCAGACCCCTGTATTGCTGTTTACTTCATGCATGTCCCTGCTCACCTGTGCTGCATACAGCATACACTAGATCTGGCCTTGTGAGCTGTCCAAGTTGTGTGCAACATGCATGCTGTTTCTGGCCCCACAGGTGCAGGCTGGTGCATACCACATGTGGCCTGCGATTCAGTCCAAGACCTACATGCAGCACTGTGGGCCAGATACGGCTGTATCTTTGACACCTCTGCTTTGCGGGAAACTGGCTAACACGGAGAGCTGGGTTCATAGTCCTTTCTGCTTAATGTTGCTTTGTGGCCTTAGCACTAAAGACCCCTGTCCTTGGCCTCCACTTGGGGCTTTCAGAAAGGCCCTGGTATGCTTTATATCTCCTTTCTGTAACCACACAGGGGTTGGGAAACCACTGTTCCCTAGTCAAGACTCGAAGAAATGGGAAGGGAGTTAACTTGGAAGACCAAAGCCTAAGAGATAAGATGACATGATAGCAGAAGTTACTGATGTAAGTACCCTGATGAGTATTTTTTGGAGGTTAGAATACTGTTTTCCTGTGCATATTCTAGTATATACAGATACAGGTACTGTGAGTGGAACATTAGATAAGTTTTTTTCACCAGACTCTCTGGTGGCTTAGACTGTCACATTTCCATTTCTTTCCCTAGCTCAGAACGGAAATATTCCCAGAGTGGTGTATCTCCCTTCTAATTAAGGTTTAATGCAGGGGTAGGCAACACTCGACATGCACGGCAGTATGGCATGCAAAGGCATTTTTGCTTGGTACATGCACCTCAGGGCAGATGGTGGTGGAGCTGCAAGGGGCCTGATCCTTGTGGCAGTGTAGCCCCAACCCCTTCCCAGCCATTCACCTTGGTGTGTGCACACTTGTCACCAGCAATGAGGTGGGCTGGGGCCCCACGGACCTTGGTGAAGCTGGTTGCAGCCTCCCTGCCACCTGCTGCAAGCAGCCTGGACTCTGTGGTAGACACACATGCCTCAGGGCAGATGGCAGGGAAGACACCTGGGCTGTACTGCCACAGCAAGGATCAGGCCCCTTGTGGATCCCCTGCTGTCTGCTCTGGCATGCCAACATCTTACAAGTCAAGGTGGTTGGTGTTTTTGGCACTCTACCCAAAATGTTTATGACCCCTGTTATAGTGAGTGGTTGAATGCACTGCTGCTTTTCTGCCATTGATTAAATGATGCAATCCCAGGATAGCCATTTGGATGTACTTTGCAATCAATGTCCCAGAATAAACTTTTAGTACTTCTTATCTTGTGAACTTTTTAAGGATTTACCACAGGCCAGTAGACATGGACAGCTGAATGACTGCACTTTGTCCAGGGATTAAGTGGCTTATCCCATGATAAATACTACATCTGTTTGTTGCTAAGCAGACGGATACAGTTTGAAGCTAAGGATGAAGAAAGGAGTAATAAACAATATTGTTAGACTTATGCAGAATTCCATACTAATTTTGTATCATGTGCAATTCCTGTGTTTGGTGCAGAATTTGGCTCTATTTTTGAAATAGAGCATGTAGAAACTGAAGGATGATGACTTGTACTGTGCCTTCATTGACACCTGTGTGATATCAGATCCTTTGTTGGGATTATGGGTGTAGAGCTGTGGGAAGTATTGGGTCCTATGGTTTTTGATACTAAATTGGTGCAGTGAGAGAGATAATGATGTCAAAAGTCATTGTCTTATCCAAAATAAATGAAATGGATTTTCTAGTTAAGAATGTAAATGTCAGCCTCAGAATTAAAGTATTTACTGGGTGATTAGCAAGTTCCTCTACAGAACTTGTGTTCTCACTTTGTTCCAGGAAGTTAACAGTGGATTAAGGACATTAAAACTAAAGCTTTGGAAAATGGTTTTAATACCAAAATAATTGTTTAAATTCAGTTTTAATTATAGTGATTAGTGTGATTCTTTTTTGGAGATAATGTACTCTGACTCAGAATCATGTTTGGTATTAAGTATTACTGTGTAAGCATACCCTAAAAAGGAGGTATTTTTCTAAAATCGTTTTATGTTAAAAAGCAAAAGACTGTTTTCTGGGGCAAATGCATCTAATATTCTTTACTCGTGTACGAGATTTTGTTGAGGGCAGAGAACCCCAGGTATGAATTTATGGGACTTTCCTGCTAATCATCCAGAAGTGAAGGAAAATTGTGCTTGCTTACTCAAGGGTGCCTCATATCTTCAGTCCTCTCCACACGCAGTTTGAGACTTGATGTACCAAACAAGCAAATCGATTCTGGGAAGCTGATTCCTGTGCCTTATTGAGTAGTGAGAGTTCTCCCATCTATTCCACAGGCAAAGGATTTGACTCTTAGCTAGTTTTTGCCTTGGTGTATTGCTCATCCACCAATTTTTTCCTTTTCTTTTTAATAAATAGAGTTCAACCTGTACTAGAGAGTGGACTAACCAGCAATCCTGTCTTAAAGGGCTTCAAACTATTCCCAGATGTACTGAGTGCAGTTCTGCTTGACCTTTCATACACTGCCTCAGTTAGGCAGTCTTTTGTGTGACCTCCTTGAGTGATCAAAGCAAGTAGGTTTTAGTGTCTTATTCTCCAGTTAGTTTTATTAAGATATGAGACAACATATTGGCATTTCCTAGAATATGGGCATGTTATGAAGGAGACCAGCAGAGTAAGGACCCTGACTTCAGAAATGCAGACTTTGACTCACTGAAGGAACTGATGGGCAGGATCCCCTGGGAAGTCGGACTGAGGGGAAAAGGAGTCCAGGAAAGCTGGTTGTATTTTAAAGAAACCTTACTGAGGGTGCAGTAATGAACCATCTTAATGTGCAGGAAAGCTAGCGAGTATGGTAGAAGACCAGCTTGGCTTAGTAGGGAACTCTTCAGTAAACTAAATCACAAAAAAGAAGCTTACAAGAAGTGGCAACTTGCATAAACAACTAGGGAGGAGTATAAGAGCATTGCTTGGGTATACAGGCATGAAGTCAGGAAGGCCAAAGCACAACTGGAGTTGCAGCTAGTAAGGCACATGAAGGGTAACAAGAAGGGTTTCTACAGGTATGTCAGCAACAAGAGGAAGATGAGGGAGGGTGCGGCTCCTTTACTGAATGGGGGAGGCAACGTAGTGATGGATGACACGGAAAAGACTGAAATGCTCGATGCCCTTTTCATCTCAGTCTTCGAAGGCAAGGTCAGCTCCCAGACTACTGCACCAGGCAGCACAGTTTGGGGAGGAGATGAAGAGCCAGCGGTGGCAAAAGAACAGGTTAGGGACTATTTAGAAAAGCTGGAGGTGTACGCGTCTGTGGGGCCAGATGGGATGCACCCAAGGGTGTTGAGGGAATTGGCGGATGTGGTTGTGGAGCCGCTGGCCATCATCTTTGAAAACTTGTGGCAATCAGGGGAGGTCCTGGATGATTGGAAAAGGGCAAATATAGTGCCCGTCTTTGAGAAAGGGAAGAAGGAGGATCCAAGGAACTACAGACCAGTCAGCCTCACCTCAGTCCCTGGAAAATGGAGCAGGTCCTCAAGCAGTCCATTTCTAAGGGCCTGAAAGAGAATAAGGTGATTAGTCAGTGAACAGTCAGTGTGGATTCACCAAGGGCGAGTCATGCCTGACCAACCTGATAGACTTCTATGATGAGAGGATCCATAACTCTGTGGATGCAGGAAGAGTGGTGGATGTGATATACCTTGGCTTTAGGAAGGATTTTGATGTAGTCTCTCATACCAGTCTCACAAATACAAGTAGGATGAATGGACTGTAAGGTGGATAGAAAACTGGCTGAATCATTGGGCTCAGAGGGTAGTAGTCAGTGGCTTCATGTCTAGTTGGCAGCTGGTGTCAACTGGGGTTGGTCCTCGGGCCAGTTTTGT
The DNA here is from genome assembly GCF_001723915.1 of Gavialis gangeticus. Taxonomy (NCBI): domain Eukaryota; kingdom Metazoa; phylum Chordata; order Crocodylia; family Gavialidae; genus Gavialis; species Gavialis gangeticus. Next base: position 23,794,715 of record NW_017729004.1, on the reverse strand, counting down.
TCAATATTTTCATCAATGACCTGAAAGATGGGATGGAGTGCACCCTCAGCGAGTTCGTGGATCACATCAGACTGGGAGGAGTAGTGGATGTGTTGAAGGGCAGGACTAGGATTCAGAGACACCTCGGTAAACTGGAGGACTGGACCAAAATAAATCTTATGAAGTTCAGTAAAGACAAGTTCCAAGTCCTGCACTTAGGACAGAACAATCCCATGAATGATTACAGGCTGGAGACCAACTGCCTAAGCAGCAGCTCTGCAGAAAAGGACCTGGGAGTTAGAGTAGACAATAAGCCAAATATAAACTAACAGTGTGCCCTTCCTTGTTGTGAAGAAGGCTAATAGCATAGTGGGCTGCATTAGTAGGAACATTGCCAGCAGATTGAGGGAAGTGATTATGCCCCTCTATTCAGCACTGGTGAAGCCATGTCTGGAGTCCTGTGTCCAGTTTTGGGCCCCCCCACTACAGAAAGAATATGGACAAAATGGGAAGAGTCCAGAGGAGAGCAGTGAAAACGGTTTGGGGGCTGGGGCACATGACTTCTGAAGAGAGGGTGAGAGAACTGGGCTTATTTAGTCTAGAGAAGAGAAGACTGAGAGGGGATTGAACAACAGCCTTCAGTTACCTGAAGGGAGGCTCCAGAGAGGTTGGAGCTAGACTGTTTCCAGTAGTGACGGATGACAGAACAAGGAGCAGTGGTTTGGCATTTGCAGCAAGAGAAGTTTAGGTTGGATATTGGGAAGAATTTTCTCACTAGGAGGGTAGTAAAACACTGGAACAGGTTACCCAAGGAGGTGTTGGACTGTCCATCCTTGGAGGTTTTTAAGACCTGAAGTCTTGGCTGGGATGATCTAGTTGGGGATGGTCCTGCTTTGAGCAGGGGGTTGTACTAGATGACCTCCTGAGGTCCCTTCCAACCCTGATTTTCTTTGATTATATGATATGCTTTTGACATTTTCTCCATTTTATTGGAGGTTAAATTCAGTCTTTCTTCACATGTGAAAGAAATAGGATCTCTGTGTGCATCTGAAGACACAGTTGTGTTCAGGGGGCCAGTTTTTTCTGGCATAATTACAGGCCTGTTGTCAGTTATCTGTAACCCTGACAGGAATAAAAAAAAAAAGGAAATGTTTTTGCTCTGATGAATGTATTCTGAGTGTTACATTTGAACAGTTATATCTCTATCCAGCTTACCTTTAGACACACAAGTATTTTGACTTTAATGGGACTACTTATGATAGTGAGATGTAAGTATGATTTTGTAGAACAATTTGGATTGAAAAATATCTTGTTGGATTTTTTTTTAGCTAAAAGTAGTGATTTAGCTAAGGTTCCTTCAAACATCATTCTAATTAGTGCAAAAATGGGTGCAGAATCTTTTTAGAAGGAAAAAAATTCTGTCTCTCAGAACACAGCTATATTTTGACAAACTTAACACAAGTTTATAAATGAATGGAGCATATTTTAATACTGTATTTTTTACAGTTGAGCATGTGGCAGGAAGCCACCTTTGTTTCTCCCCAAAATCTCTGTGCTGTGACAATGTGATTAGGATGGGCCCAGCAGAGGAGACACCCCTTTACCCCTTCTCTTTTAGGTACCTGAGATGGGTACATTCCCGAAGGAGGGGGGAAACCTGCTCCCTCTGCCTACGTGACTGGTATCAGCTACCTGGGTGAGGGGCTTCTACCTGGTGGGCTAGAGTCTGCCTGGCAACTAGTGATGTATTTCAAATTGGTTGACCAACAGCCAACCGGAGCTGGCCTCCACTGGACCAGGTGAATGAGGTCACAGGGGCTATATAAGTTAAGACTTCCCAGGAGGAAGGGGCAGCAGCCATGCGGGGGACTCAGACTTAGAGAGGAGCTTTACCATCTGAAACTGGCTCTCTCCCCCATAACTCATGAGCTAGGAACGGCCTGCCTCCAGAGGGAATCTCCAACAGCCTCGGGATGATGCTTGTGAATAAGCTACTCGAGATCTGATTACATATATAGCTGGCAGTAACTCAGATGCATGATCAAAAGGCTACCTCAGCCAGACTGTTTTGCTCTATGGGATTTCT
>NW_017729004.1:23773834-23787650 GCF_001723915.1 Gavialis gangeticus | reverse complement strand
GCCTACCACAGAGCATTTTAATCTTTCATGTATGTTTCTCATTTTTTACATACTTCTGGCCATAAAATAATACTTTTCAGGCCTCCATGACACAGGACATAGGCTTTTCTTTTGGTTTCACACAATGTAGGATGGGGTGGGCAACTATTTGGGCCTGCAGGCCACACAGGTAGTTCTGGGGAGCTGCTGCAGGCCAGTCAGCACCCCCTTCTCCCCTCAGCAACAGCTCAGAGCCCACATGCCCTGCAGCTCCTCTCCACCACTGCCACAACAGCATACAGCCCCAGCCCCAAGCCTGGCCTGCCCTAGACTCATCTGGGTCTGGGAAGACTAGCTGAAACCCATGTGTACAGCCCCAAACTAGCCTGACCCGCATCTGCTCGAGGCTACCCGCCTGCCTGTGCTGAGCAGTGGCAGCAGCTGGGCAGAAGCTACTGTTTGGTGTGGGGAAAAGATGTCCTTCCCCCCTTTCCGCTGCTAGGCCTTTCTTGATGACGCCGCCTGGAGCCCATGCCTGGGCTGCCCTGTGTCTCCACTCGGTCATTGCTCCACCCTGTCACTGCTGCTTCTGAGCTGCCCAGCAGGGCAGTGGTGGCAGTGCAGAGGAGCTGCAGGGCAGCCCAGGTGTGGGCTCCAAGTGGCTGCAGAAAGGATGACCTGTCAGTGGTGAGGGGGAGGGGCAGCTTTTCCTTGTAACAAGCAGCAGCTTCTGCCCGGCCACCACCACTGCTACTGCTGCTCAGCATGGGTGGAGGAGTCTGGAGCAGGCGTGGGGCAGGCTGGAGTTGGGGCTGAGCACATGGGTTCCAACTGGTGTGCTCCAGGTGGGCTGAGTCTGGACTGGGCTTGGGTGGGCCAGGGACAGGGCTCTGTGGGGAATTCCCCGCCAGTACCATGGGGCTTGGGCTAATGGCGGCAGCAGCCAGAAGGTGTTGCTGCTACCTGAGCTGCCTAGACAGGCAGTCCAGCTGCGGAGCAGCCTCAGACCCACTGTGTGTCCACGGGGTGGTGGGATGCACCACAGGCCAGACGGTACCTGGGCCAGGGGGACTGAGGGACCCACTGTGAGCCAGACAAAATACCTCCACAGGCTGTATTTGAAGGGGGGAGGGGAGGTGGGGTTTGCTTGGCTTGAGCTGGAGTGGGGGCAGGTGGATTGGAACCCCTCTACCCTGGCTCCTTCAGTTTAGGCTGGGCAAAACGCAGCCTGCAGCTAGCTGCCCCTTCCCTCTGTCTTCCTGCAGACAGCAGGGTGCTGGGGGTGGGGCTGCATCAGCCCAGCCCCCATCTCTCCACAGGCAGGCTCAATTTCCACCCCTGCCTTCTGACCCAACAGGCCAACATGGGGGGCAGGGGGCTTTTAACTCATGGCGCTTTAGGCAAAGCACCATGAGTTAGAGCAGGGGCCTGCACTTCTGTCACAAAGACTTTTGTTGTAAAGGATTTGAATTGTTATGGGATTCATACATGCTAGGGTTGGTAGGGACCTCAACAGATCAAGTGTGACCCTAGGCAGGAAAGAGTGCTGGGTCAGATGACCCCAGCCAGATGCCTATCCAGCCTTCAATAAGGATTTTTTTCCCTGTCGCTTCACCGACCCCTGCTTGACCTAGGTGAGACTTGAACTCAGATCTCCCACATGGTAGGCAGAAACTCTTAACACACAGCCACCAGTACTGCCTTAATAGTAGTAATAAGCAGCATTGTTATGGAATAATACATACTAAGACCATACCTTGCTCTGTAAGGGGATGAGATGGTCTCAAATTTGGAGATGGTCTCCAAATTTGGTTTTTAGCTTAGGTTTTCATAGTTTGGAAAGATTATTTTGTCTAAATGAGTCAGAATATATTTATGTTAAAAACTAAAGAGAAAAATGTATGATCTTGGGGTTGTTGTTGCTATATCCAGCTAGATAAGATTTATTAGTAGAATCCAGATATATCTGACTCTCTTGTGGCTTTTATGATCATGTAGGATAAGGAGGAAAATAGTACCATAAATGGTGGCAGAATTTCTGCAGAAAATCCTCTGCTTTTTCCAGTACAGAAACTGTTTGCATGTTTATTTTCTTCAAATATGCAAGAGGTGTGCTTTCTTTTGAATGCCACTTGACAAGAACTACGTTTTCAAAGAGTCTGAAGAAGTTCATTTTATTGGAAGACCAGATGATAGATTGTCCTAGAGTTTTTAAAGTGGACTTCTTAGCCTTTTTTGCACGCACAAAGTATTCTCAAAGTACTGTTTATGAGCCCTTATAGCAGGGGGTGGGCAAAACGGTGGATCCAGCTAGAAGCTGGACTCCATTTCCCAGCAGTCCCTGCCTGCATCATTGTGTCCAGTTTCCTTAGAGACCCCAGTAGCAGTGCTGCTGTAACAGCAGGGGGTTGGGTTTCCATGGAGACCATCCCCAGCAGCGCTGGTAGGGCATGCCGCTGGGTGGGGAGGTTCTTCAGGACCAGAGCTGGGATCTTGCAGTGGAGATGGCATGGTCCAGGAACAGGGCAGAGCTGCGATCCATCGCCTGAATGCCCCTTCCCGGGGTGTGTGGGCAGCATATCGCAGCTCTGCCCTGGCTCTGGACTGTGCTGTCACCACAGGAAGATCCCAGCCTTAAAGCAGCTCCCCACCCAGCTACGCACCTTGCCAGAGCTGCTGGGGCTGGTCTTCATGGAAACCCTCTTCCCATGCTGTCACAGCCTTGCTGCTCCTGGGATCTCCATGGAAAGTGGCTGCAGTGACATGTGCAGGAGCTGCTGGGAAACAGTCTACTGCAGGCCTGATCTTCCCCACAGGCCAGACTTTGCTTGCCCCTGCCTTGTAGCCTGGGTCCGCTGCTCCAGCTGTCACAAATGGAATTAAAAATATTGAGATTCATAATTTATTATTTATATAGTACCAAAAAAGGTATAGTCAATTATAGGTAACATGAAGACACACTTTCTGCTCTGCAGGCTTTACAGTTTAAATCCTAGACTGGTAGTGTGGCATTACAGACTGAGGCATTATGGGATATCACAGATGAGACAACTGTCTGGGATAGGATAAGGAGACCCAGAACAAATTTTATTATAAGGTTACTTATTTGCTGAATGTCACCTTGACTTTTGCTTTTTGGGGCAGCCAGTAAATAACTTTCCAGTTCTCAAGTCTAGCTAGTGGGAAAATGTATTTATTCTGTAAATTGGTATTTATGGTTCTTCTTCAGAAAAAGCACCTTCAGCTTTGTTAACTTTTAGTGAATGTGGTAATAATGCCCAGCTAAAGAGGGGGTGCCCTTAAGTATTTTACTGAATCAAAGTCTCTGAACAGGAGACCTGTTTCCCAAAGAAACTAAAGTAACAAGAACAATAATGCAAGTCCACTTTTTCATGTTTCATGTTTTAAATTAATCTCCTAGAGAGATTAGGAAGGTCCCCACACCCATCCATGGGATGATTGTAGGCATGTGTTGAGGGAGTAAAACTAGATATACGTATATGTTTCTGAACCATGCTAACATTGGATAGGCTCACTCCATACTAAAGCTTGCCTCACTTCTTACTAAGGCTTCAAATTCATTCATTTTACAAGAGCAAATCAGAGAGATGTGCTATACTTCATCTCATTGTAGATGAGTAACGAATGAGTTTTTCCCTACTGTGAAGTTTCAACAAAAGATGATGGTCTGGGCCAATGTTTTTAAAACAGTGCATCAGTTCCAGCTGTGTGTGCTGCTTAAATTGCTGTTGCTAACAGTATTAAGAATTCAGATATTCCCAAGAAGGCTCTAAGTTTGCCACTTTGCGGAGGTAGGGAGTATATTTCACAACCTTGCCGTTTCGAGTCAGATGGAGACAGTCTACCTGAGTATTTTTGTTGGCTGTACTTTACAAGTGACTATAAGAATAATGAAAAAAGCTGGGCATCTATATTCTTTTCCCAAAAGGAAGCTTAGTTTCTGCAAGTAGCAGCAAAATTGTAGTAAGTAAAATGATATGTTCTGAATTTTTTTTACGTGCCTGTGATTTTTCCAGCATCCTCAGCTGGATCTCTTAAACTAGTATCACAAGGCAGGGAACTCTAGAGGTGTTCTAAATTGAACTGGACTTCGGAGTAGAAAAGGCCTTGACCCAAATGCCAGATCTCATCAGCATTGAAGTCTTTGGAAGATTGGATTTGGGTCCAAATCTGAACTTTTCATCTTCAATCTGGAGGAAGGAATAGTTGCATTCTCTCAGGACTTGTAGTGCCCAGCCTTCTGAGGTGTTTTTACTTATGGTCAGATGTGCTTACCGCTAGCAGGGCTCAAGCTAGTGGCCCTGCAGTACAATTATTTGTATTTGTTTTGCAACGAGCCATAAGGCATTATTGCTCTTACTTATTTTTTCTTGGTACAAAAGTCATTTTGTTTATAAAGGTTTACTAAACACGTGAAACATATTTGCTACGTAGTAACATACATTTTCTTTTTCCCTAAGCTTTCACTGCATAAATTAGTATTTCACCAGAGGCCTTATGACACTTCATTATTGAAGTGGAATGTGGGAGCTGTTAGTCGTGTAATGTACTCGAGCCAATTCAACATCTATTGTTACAGGGCTGTGGAATCATGTTGTATGCTGACAGAAGCACTGTTGGACAACAGAAAAAAACTGTCTCTTTTTAGTATTATGAATAATTTGAGAACTTAAAAATACATTTGCATGTTCTTGACCTCTACCAAGGTGATAAGATGATAACACATTAATCCTGATCTGTGCCAGAATTATCGTTCAGGTGACTTCCTGCTTGAGGAGATATTGATTCAGGGCCATTCCTCTGGTCTCTTATGCTGATAAGATCTCTCATGTATCTATCATAAGAATGATGGCTACATTAGGTGCTTTACTCCGTCCGCATATATTGTTTGTAGCAGCAACACTTGACGGGCTGACTCGGGGACACAGATATCTACCATTTTAATGCTAATTGAGACATTTTTTCAATTTTGGAGTTAGCTTATCATGCCCATTGCCTCCCTGTTACTATTTTACATCTAATTCAGTCAGTATTATAGCTCACCTATGCTGAGTGCTATACAAATGCACAGTATGAAGCAGTCTGCCCTGAAGAGCTTGATCACAGAGCAGAGACAGACGCTGACTAGAAGAGCAGAAGCGTCATTATTCCTTTTTTTATAAGTGGTGAAGTGAAGCATGGAGAAATAAAACAGTAGGTCCAAGTGTTCTCATCCTGGCTGAGAGGAGGTGAAAACAGAAACACAAAATGGAGATGCAAGACAATGGAGTCCTGGACTCTGTGCTCATGAAAGCCATGCAAACCTGCCATGCTAATTTTAATTTATTATAGTAGTAAAGATTTCATTCAGCATCATTGTACCATTGAGCTAGACACAAAACAATAGCCTGTGCCCCAGAGAGTTTACAGTCTGCCTTTTAAGGCAGAGCACTACTAAGCAGGCACAGCAAAAGAGGAGTAACAGAGGAGGTAAACATCACAGTGTTGAGAGATCTTATAGTTATCCCAAGTAGATGCCAAATTATTGGAAGTTATTAGACCTTAAATCTTCAGATCTGCTTCTAAATAATACAGTTTTGATACCGTGACATGATGAACACATCCAGAGATTCCTTGACCCCGCTTGTTGGTGAAAACTGGAGAAACTCGGGATCTTTCAGATGTTTTCAGTAACAGTGAAAAGGAGAACTATTCATCTGTGATTTTTCTTATCTAAAAAATGAACCCAGGCGATTTTTTTCTTTAAAAAGATGTTTTAAGAGGCTAGATTATAAATAAATAAATAAATATCTAGCTATTGTTCCCACTTAAGTTTTGCATTTTTTGGGAATATTTGTGGTTATTTTTCCTGTAGATATGGCCAGAAACACTGGCTGACAGATAGCTCCCTGTCAGAACACTAACTATCCTTATCAGCATGAAAACAAGCTGCATCAATCATGTTATCAGCCTGTGTTTAGAGCTGCAATTTAATGGAAGCTCCTGGTAATACTTTTATCAACAACTGATAAGGGAAACAGCAGCTATATTAACTATGTTAAAAATAACCCCAATTCTAGGCTTCTGTTGGTTCCATAAACCAGTAATTGAGAAAGTTCAGGTACGTAAAATCCTTTATTCATTGTATTGGCTGAATAGCAGGTCTCATGAAATGGTGTAGACTATTGCATGGTGTGCCACATAATGGGTTTAAACATGCATGGTACTGCTCAGTGCCTTAATTTTGGAGGGCTTGGAAGCATTCCTTTAGTCTAACTTTCATTTTAAATGTTTATTTGTAGTGAGTTTGTAGTGGATGTTGTGGCTCCTGAGCTAACAGCCCTGGAGACTTGTACCCTCCCTTAAGCCACAGCCAGTCCAGAGACTTGGTCATAAATTTTCCAATGGCATCTTGGAAATGCTGATGTATGAAATATCTCACTGAATCATCGTAATTTGGATGGATCATCTGATAGAATACAGGCAGGCAGGTTTCCATCAGAATCTTTTCGAGATTTCTCCAGCTTGCCTACCCAGATCTTCAGCTGCTCATGTGGTGTATTGTCTTAGAGTTAAGACTCCAGTGCTACTAGAACAGGGCAGGCAATTATTTTGGCTGGAGGGCTGCTTAACGAGTTCTGGGTAGCTGTTGAGGGCTGCAAGGGTAGCCCAGCCCCTTGACAGGTGACCCGCCCCCTGGTTGCCATCTTGGGACCAGAAGTCCCACTCCCTAACCCCTGACCTTTGCTACAGAAGTCCCTCCCTTGAAACTGGAATAAAACCAAATTATATACTAAAAATCAAATATCAACACTAGCATATTTTAATTTTATTTAAAAAATATTTTTGTCCTGTTTTGTGTGTGTGGTGTTGTCTATATAGAGATGATTGCATAATAGCTCAAAATGAAGTCTTACTCTTGTTGCGGGGAGGGATGGGAGGTAAGGCTGGGTGGGTATGGAGTTTGTGGGGGGGAATGTGTTTTGTGGGGATATGTAGGTGTATATGGGGGTGGGTGTGGGGCTAGTGGGGGGCTGTGGGGTGTGTGGAGGCGGAGGGTGGCTTGGTGTGTGTGTGTGCGTGTATGCGTGTGGAGGGGTATGTGAGCATAGCAGTGTGTGGGGCTCCCCCCCAGAGGTGCGTGGGTGTGTGTGTGGGTGGGTGCGGTGTTTGTGGTGTGTACGGTTGTGTGTGGGGGAGCGTGTGGTTGTGCAGCTTGCAAGGGGAGGGGGTTGTGGGTATGATGGTGTGCGCATGGAAGCCCCCCGTGCACACCTGCCTGAGCCAGTCAGCACCCACCTCCACCCCACAACCATCCAGTGCCTGCGTGCCCTGCAGCTCCTCCCTGCCACTGCCAACAACATGCAGCCCCAGTGCGCCCTGTGCTTGCTGTAGACTCACTCCCATCAGAGTGGATCAGCCAGGACTTGGGTGCAGCCTGGACCTGGCCCACTCCGCACCGCCCACCCATCCTGACACCGCTTGGGCACACAACAGGCTTGGGTGGCTCCATGGCTGGACTGCCTTTCTAGGGTGTAAAAGCAACCACTGCTGATGCTTCCTAGTGTAGCTGCCCAGAGCCTGCATGGAGCTGCCCTGCACCTGCACCACATCACCATTGCCTCTGGCTGCCTAGCAGTGGCAGTGCATGACAGCCCTGTGTGGGCTCTGGGCAGCTGCACCAGGAAGCACCAGCAGTGGCGAGGGGGAGGGACCACTTTAACCCTGCACTGATCAGCAGCTTTTGTCCCACGCTGCCGCTGCTGAGCTTGGGTGGGCGAACCTGGAGCAGGTGCAGGGCACCTGGGGTCAGAGCTGTGCAGCAAGGGTCCCTGCTGGTATCACAGGGCTGGGGCCAGTGGCGGTGGCAGCCAGAAGGAGCTGCCACTACCTGGGCTGCCAAAAAAAGGCAGTTCGGCTGCAGAGCCGCCCCAGCCCTACTGCGTGCCTGGGGGGTGGCAGGATGCACCACAGCCGGATGGCGCCTGGGCCAGGTGGGGCCAAGGGACTTGCTGTGGACTGAACAAAGACCTGCCACGGGCCAGGCCATATTTTGCCTATCCCTGTACTAGAACCAGGCACCCCAACAGCCCTAAATGCCCTGTGGGTATTGGCTGCAGGTAGGACTTGGGGCTTTCTGACCTGAGAACTGTGGCAGTTCCAAGGCTCCCTGTGATGCAGCTAGGAGTTTGGAAGTAGTGAGGGCTCTCAGGACTTTCTAGGTTTCCTGCCATGGAGCTGAGATTTGTTCATATTATTCATATAGTACTCTGTTTTAGACTGTCCCAGTGCTTACCACAATACAAGGACAATGCAACAGTCACTGCAGCCATAGATCATACAATTGATAGCTACTGTCTGCTGGTGACATACACTAAGTGAGGCACCAGTTAGTGAAGTGAAAATGTTTCAGTGTCATTGTAGGAAAACCAGGCTCCATGGGTGGCTGTGATGCCTCCTGGTGGCTGTGCAGCCTCTGCTCCCACCCCAGTTCCCTCGGTCTCCTTTGTTCTCTCGCCTGTCATGTCTTCTCATAATTAGCTAAACTGATGGAAAGGGAGCCTGCCCTGAAGTCCCAGAGTGAGCCCTTATCTGTGCTTGTAACCACTGGGTCCCTCCCAGACTCCATAAGTCTCAGACTTGCCCCCAAGTCCTAGGTGGGCAGTCCTGTCTTGTCAGTGCTCCAACACAATAATCGCCTTAAGGGCTAACTCTGACCTCTGACCTCCTCTACAGCTAGGACCAAGTCTCGCAGTTACCAATCACCCTTCAGTGGATGCTCAGCCCAGTTTCCTCTCAGTTAATTTGCACCTTCCTGCCCATATTAGTTGCTGTCCGTCTGAGGGCTCAGGCCTCTGCCTTTAAATCATCTCTGCCTCTTCTTGGGGCTGTGGGTCCCAGACCCTGTTTTTCAGCCCTCCTCTGGATCTTGTCCTTCTGTGTTCATAGAAAGGCTATGTTCCTCGCTCCTCTTGGGCTACAGGTCCCTGGTCTTGCCTCTCTTAGGGTATGATCTTGCCCCTCTTGGGCTGTGGGTCCCTGGCCCCTGGTCTTGCCCCTCTCAAGGGCCCCTGATCTTGCCCTTCTTGGACTACAGGTACCTGGTCCCAATTCTGCCCTTCTCAGGCAGTGTGCTCAAGTCTCTCTCCCTCTCTTGTCTTCTAGCAGAAGCCTACTTTTTGTGTTGGGGCTCAGCCCCTGGCAGGACTCCCCACAACTGTCATGTGCCTTTTTGGCACTCCTGGGGGCTTCCTGCCCCCCCCCTTCAGTACCAATCCCAAACTGTGAGTAACAACTCCAACACAAACATAAGCACATGTGCTGTAACGTAAGTCCTACTCCTTCTGACTGTGTAACTAGCCTTCCCCTGTAATCCTGTAACCTTTTACTCGCAGGCAGCTGTCAGTGGATCTTCTGGCTCTTGTCCTTTAAGTGTGGGGCTCCATCCCTGGTATCTTATAGTCTTATAGAGTAAACAGCTCCCAGCCAGTCTCTGGCAAAGTCCTTTTCAGGGCAGAGCTCCTTCCCTGGCATCCTGCAATGAAAGACTGCCTCCAGGTCTCAAGCCCTGTGCTTTTAGATCTCCTAAGTCCTGCCCCTGCCAGTCATGTGGCTCCCCCTCCCACCTGTAGGGCTGATTCTTTAGGACCTCCCAGCCAGATGGCACGGGAGGTGACAAGTCCATGTGCAGCCTTGTTGCCTGGCTAGGCTCTGCTCCACTACCTTACTGCAGCAGAACCACGAGCCAGTGGCATTTCATTGCCTACCTCTCTGCAGCCGTCTCCTGCATGCGGTGTTCTCTTGACTGGCAGCAGCTCTCCTCTTCCTGAATGGCCAATCCTCTGCCTGCATAACAGGGTTTCCCGGGTGCTTGCTCCTGCACAGCTACCCCCTGTTCAGCTGCTTGGATTCTATCTGCTGTAAGTTTTTTCCCTTAAAGTAACGGGAGGGTTACAAGCAGCTTCTCAGGACTTAAATGCAATGCTGATGCCCCTCTGCCAATCAGCAGTGAGCGGTGGGGCCTCTGGGAAATGCCTGCAAAATTGGCTCTTCATGGTGCAGCCAAGCCACAAAACTTGCTTTGTCTCACCATGAGTTAAATAGACTCATAGTCGTAAGTTAATCTGGCCTGGGCTGAGGATAGTGCTAGTACTGGAGTAAGCAGGCCTGTTGAGGTTGAAAGATCAGGGCTGAGCCCATTGTGGCTAAGTGCAGAATTTCTCTTGGCTCTGTTGATCCCGTTAAAGCCTGTCAGTGGCTCTGGCAGCTCTTCCAAGCTGGCAGCAACTGACACTTTTCATTTCCCAGGATGGAGGAGTTTCAATAGATATTGGGCCGAGAGTCACTAAGGCCAATACTTAAATTGAGAGGGACAGATAGCTGAGTGGAAAGCAAAGGAATGGAAACCAGGAGTTGTAATAGTAACTCTGGCACACCCTTGTTATGGTGTTGGAGATTATGTCAACTTTGCCTTTCTGTTCTCATGCCTCTAAAGTGAGAGGCAAGAAGTTTTTGTGGTATCTTTTTTTAGACTAACTGTGTAGTTGGGGGAGCTGTTGGACAAGCTTTTGAGTGTCAAGGAGGCCCTTCAGGTCTTAAGCATCAAGTACCATAAGAAGGGCACTTGATGCCCCAAAGCTTGTCCAACAGCTCTCCCAACTATACAGTAGGTTCAGTAAAAGATACCACAAAAAATTCATGCCCCTCAAACATTTCATGTATCATCATGGCTACATTGACACTCCAACCATCCTATGGGTAGAATTCTTATGTTTTTAAGGCCAGAAATGATCAAATCAGTGATTCTCAACGAGGGTGCTGCTGTACCCTGGAGTCCCTTGAGATCCTTTCAAGGCTACCACACAATGTTAGCTCTATTAGATATTTAAATATAATTCACAAGATAATCCTAGAGACTTCAAACAGTGTTAAAAACATTCTGACTTACAGAAGCCTTTTTTTTGCCAACACAAAAACTGCTGTATTTGTTTTTCTCTAGTTAAAAAAAAAAAAAAAGAGTGAAAACTAAGACCTGGCATATTCCAAGGGATGCCTTGACCTAAGGAGGACTGCCTTGAGCCTAGTTGAGAACCACAGCATTAGATCATCTTGTGCATTTTGTAATCTAACAGAGGCCATAGTTTTGGTTTTTTTCTGGTATTCCATCCTGTAACTTGAATACTGACCTACTCTAATCACAGGGGTGGGTTGAGGGCTAATTGCTGTTTTATACAGTGTTTTGAAAATGAGAAGGTGCCTATTTAATACTATTTAACATGCCTGTAAAGTACTGTTTAATGTTCTGTTGTCTTGGGATTCAGTTATCACCAGGTCTTCCAGTTGGTGCTGATGTCTGTCATATTGCAGTTGGGCTTTTTGTGAGTGCATACTTGCAATCATTTTGAAACGAAATCTTTTTTTTTGCTTAGAAAACCTATTTGAACATAGTCCTTGTGGCCTATAGGCAATGCTTCTTATCATCTTGCTATGAAACTTATATAAATGCCTTTGATTAGAAGTGTCTGGTGTCTTCCATCTTGTATGCAACAGACACTGTGATTCACTGATGAAAACAGTACATGAGATTTCACACCTGCCTTATCTTTAATACTGCAAGTGCATCGTGTGGTTTGGTTTAGCAGTCAGCGTTTGAGACCTGAGACTGGTGTTACTCTCTGGGTTGGCAGGGGCTGGGAATAAGGCATCATGCTTGGCTGCTGGAGCAAAGAAACATCTCACTTCAGTTGCAGTTCCTCTGGTGACCTGTTCATGTTACAGTTACTGGTTTCAGAAGGGACTGTTTACTTTGTCAGACAGGGGAGCCAAGGACACTTAGGTCTCGAGTAGTAAGGTTGTGTGTAACTGTGCACAATGTCATCCAAGAGCTGCTTTTTTCCTACTAAGGGAGAAGTGGGATGAATATGAATAATGAATAATAAATGCACGAAAAGATGGATCTAGTCAGTGCAGTCGGCCTCTCATTTGGAATCTGCCCTAAAAAAATAAACACTTTTGAAAAATGTTAGAAGTTTTTGTAGCAAACCATTTAAAACTACTAGGAAAAGGATGTTGTAGGGTACAGACACATCTGATTTATTACAGAGTATATTGACTTTACTCCATAACAAAAATGGAGTTGGCACAGTGCAGAGGTGTAAACTGATGTAAGACATCACTCTGGGGTAAAGTTTCCTCTTCAAGTGAGGAGTATCTCTGGAGTTATCTACAGTGTGTGTCCACACCCTTAGTCTATCTTCATTTTTTTTTTTTGAACTGATTATAGCGTGTTTTTGAAAAGAAAAGCTTTTATGTCTAGAGTTGATAAATTTCATATCTTGGTAAAACAGATGTATAATGAAACCAGCAGTGGGTCTTGAACAGTTGCTAGTGGATGTTGCCATGCACTAATGTTGTGCTTGTCAACCTTTTTAGACTCTAGGCACCCCTCTGAAAATGCCAGCTCTTAGCTTTCACTCATTTGTTGAAAATAATAGAACAATTCTTCACTTGGAAAGAGCACAACAGGTCAGTATGTTTTAATGTTATGGATTCCTGGTTGAGGTCTCCAGGTTTACCTTGTGACTTTTTTATTTTCACATCCCACAGTGCCAAGATTGTGTGGCACCCTTGAAAGGATCAAAGCCATGGCACCCTGGCTAAGAATGATTGCACTAATGGTTTAGAAACAAAAGAGCTTGTTATCACTTGGAAATGAGTATAGCCTCGATGACTGATACAAAATTCCTAAAACAACAACTCTTATTTTTGCACCTGTTTTTATGGTTAGGTGCCCAGAACTCAGTACTGTAATTAATGTGAGTTCTCGTGTATCTAATCTGCCTTGAAAAATTTGACTTTTATCCCAGATTGCACTTGGTATGGAGATACTTGCAGGCTGTAGCACTTTACAGTACTTAGATAGAACTAGAAGCTTTTTGCAATACGTATGTTAGGTGGTTTGTTATGTGAACTTCAGCTATGGTACTTCTGGATGCAAATGGTACATCCTGTAAACTCTAAATAGCACACATTCAGTATGACATTACTGGAATACAGTAGCCATCACTGCCAGTCGATCCCTGCAGGTGACTTTATTCCACAAGGAATCTTAGTTCATTGTCTTGCCCACTGGAGAACGTTGAAGCTGTTTTAGGACTTGTAAATGTTCAAGTGATAGTTGGTTGGTTGTTGTAGCTGGTGATCACGCTGTAAAGTTAATATGAATTCCATGACATCAGATCCAAAACCAAGCTCATGGTTTGTCAAGCAGTTGTAATCACTGCCTCACTGTATGGAGCTGAGATGTGGAAAACATACAGGAGACATCTCAAGCTACTGGAGAAGTACCATCAATGCTATCTGTGGAAGATGCTTTGAATCCAGTGGGAGGACAGATGCACTGTGGAAGTGGAGGTGGAGGAAGAGTCTGCTGCAAGGATCTCAGTACTTTAAAACCTTACGACCACAGCAGGAGACAAAAAAGTGGGAGCGGCAGAAACAGCGTGCTGTGGATCAAATCAAGCACCCAGAGCCAAACACCTGTCACGGAAACATGTGCCTGAGCTGCTGTCTCGGCTCTGGATGGGCTTTGTCAGCCATCTTTGGACTGACAAATAAGACAAGCATGGAAGATGATCCTCCTTGACTGTGAGGAATTGCTGCTGTTGCTGAACTTAAAGACAGTCAACAACTAAAATCACCTGTTTTAAAATAACAATGAGGTGGCATTTCAAACGCAACAACGGAAGAAATACTGAGGGTGAACGGTTTCTTGATTTTTATTTATTTATTTTTTTAATTTTTTTTTTTTTTTTTTTTTAATGCCCAGTCCTAGCCT
>NW_017729004.1:23763637-23773719 GCF_001723915.1 Gavialis gangeticus | reverse complement strand
TTTTTTTTTTTTTTTTTTTAATGCCCAGTCCTAGCCTGAAACTTTTTTGCTCCATAATTAAAAACTCATAAACTTATAAAAGCTGTAGCAACCACAATAATGTTTTGAATAGCAGCATTGTATGTGCACAGGTCTGGATATTCATTGCCAAATGAACATTGCTGATTGCAGCGGTGTGTTTTCTGCAAAGTTAAGTGTTGGCAGAACTGCAGCCTGTCAATGTTGGGTTGATATGATGGCTTTCTAGTATTGATTTCTAGAAACAGGGATCTGAAAAATATGGTAAGTTATACCTGTCCATCATGCTTATTATAAAAGCAGTTGAAACGCATTTCTGTTGGATGTGTGGATGGATCGAAATCTTGATGGAAAAACTGCGGATAAAATGCTGTCTCATGGCAGTGAAATGTGTGGGAATTTTCTATTATTTACTTTGGGCCAGGATTTTGCCCCATGATTTGGCTTTATTTGGTGAGGGTCAAATTAAATTCCTAGTGCGAACAAACAGCAACTACGTGGAACTCTTAGGTGTTTATTCATATCGCGGCTGATCTAGGCAGCTGGCTGGGGCAATTTAACCTACAGCTTGACTCTCCCATGAGGGCTGACCAAACTGCTTACCAAGTGGGGTAACTAAAACTGTTAAAATCAAACTTAAAAAAATTATTCAGCTTGTTCTGCTTCTGCTTGTTCGGTTTCTGGCATACAGTTGCTGACACATAGTTGTACTGAGTCTGAATGTCTCATAGGGTAATATGGAGTTAAAAAAAAACACTGAAAGGCATAAATTTGGGCTTTTCCCATATCACCCGGAGCTGCAAAATGGAGTTTATGCAACAGACAAACAGGAAGGAGAATAGAAAATGCAATGTAGCTGTTAAGATACAGAGCTTGGTGTCATTTGTGATGCATGTAACTAATTATTTTGCTTTTACTGCTGAAATTAATATAAGCTTTGTCTGCAATGTTGATCTTGACAAATGCGATTGTAGAACTGACGTTTGTTCAGCTAGACCATACTATTAGCAGACTTTTTTATATACTGTTTGAGGGGGAAAACTACTGATTCCGTGGTTTAAGCCATAATTAACACATACTGTGAGGAAATACTGCAAGTTCAGGTTGCTCATTGATTCTGGTAAAGCGCAAGAGAGATTCAGGCTGTTAAATAACCCATTTTCATCTTTCTTTTTCCAACCCCTAGCCCCCACACACGTGCATATGCATGCACGTACATACAAGCAGAGCTATAAATTAGATTGCAGTAGTGATATTGTTGCTTATTAACTTAAAAATTAGCCAAGTGTTAACATTGCTGGCATGCATATAATGCCATTCCAGTTTTAATTTTGTAATTTGGCCTGACACATGCATGTTCATGGATGCTAGTAGCGAGGCACAGCATGCATCTTTGTATTTGCACCTTCATACTTTAGAAGAGTGTTTAAGTATCGATTCATGGTATACTCCATATTGTTGCCTTCTTCCTCCCTTGATTCCCAGGTTGTCATGGGGATAGGTTTTTCAGCTACTGAGCTGAGGCAGAATAGGGTTGAGCTTGGAATCAGTGAACCAGATAGTGTAAATATTGCAACAATATTGCAAAGATTTCTTTGCTTCCTTGTTTTTGTAACTTTGTGTGTGTGTGTCTTCTCTCTCTATATTAGGCTACGTATTATAGGGCTTCATACATGTTTTCTTCTCACATACATACCTTTCCCTTTTTTATAGTGCTGATCACATGCCACTCAAGCATATTTTAACTTGCTCAATAGCAATTTTCTTTTACCATTTCTGATCAAAATGGAATGACAATGGCTGTTGGGAGGATAGTCTGATATTTTTTTTGGATAAAACTAGATTTTAAATGTACTGAAAATGTATCATTGTGTCAGTTAGAAAGCATGTGCTGAAAACGTGTGGTCTTCATTAGACAACTGTAGAAGTTGCTCCCCTCCCCTGTACTGTACCTTCTTTCAATCCTGTTGAAATAATTCCTTTGTTTCTGGGTTATTTTGAGCCCATTATTAGCAATCCTGGAAGCAAGTCTCCCAATGGAAAGCAAGTCTCTCAATGGATAGCAGTCCGGAAGCAAGTCTCCCAATGGAAAATTAAAAATACATATAAAGCAACCAGTTATCAGGAGTCAAAATCAAAACATCACCCTGGCGGACATAGTAGAGAGCTCCAGAACTGGAACCAGTGTCCATTGCTTTCAGCATAGTCAGTGTAGGTGTAAGTGCAGCACTGCAGATGGGCTAGGTAGCTTGGTAGCTACCTCCCATACTGGAAGTCACACGCTTGTATTTATACTCTCTGTTTCATGGAAGGTAAAAGCTCTGTTTCATGGAGCCCTTTTGGACAATGGATTCGTTCCAGCCCCAGAATACAAGGGAGTTGCAGAAAATTCAGGACTGTTTGTTGCTTTAAAGATATACCAGTTTCCAGGTTAACACCGCTCCTGTTGAAGTCAGTCATAACTCCTGTTGGCTTGGACAAGAGGAGGAGCAGCCTCTTAATTTGTCACAGCTTAGAGCAGGGGTGGGCAAAATCCAGCTTGCAGAGGGAGTTTGGCCCATGGTGAGTCCTTCCTGGTCCGGCCCATGACACATTCTGCTACCGCTGGGTGCACAGTGGGGCTGGGGCAGCTCTGTGGCTCGACTGCATTTCTAGGCAGCCCAGGGCGCAGGCTCTACTTCTGGCTGCCGCCGCTAGTCCCAGCCCCATAGTACTGGTAGGGACATGTGCGCACAGCTGTGGCCCAGTTTTGGCCTGGCCTGCTCCCACTCTAGACCCGCTTTGACTGCAGCGGACCAGCTCCAGACTAGCTGGGACTCGAGTGCACAGCCCAGACTCTGGCCTGCCCCATGTCCACTCCAGACCACCCACCCATGAGGAGTGGTGGCGACCGCAGTGGCAGCCAGGCATAAGCTGCTGCTGGGCGCTGGGGAAAAAGCTGGCCCCTCCCTCTTGCCACGGCCGGGTCCTTCTTGCTGTGGTCACCTCGAGATAGCGCGCAAGCTGCCCTGAGGTTCCTCTCCACCACTATCACCAGCACTGCCTTTGGGCCGCCCAGCAGAGCAGTGGTGGCAGTGGAGAGGAGCTGTAGGGAAGCCCTAGTGTGGGCTCCAGGTGGCTGCAGCAGGAAGGGCACCGCAGCAGCGACAGGGAGGGGGCTGCTTTTCCCCTGAGCCCAGCAGCAGCTTCTGCCTGGCTGCCACCACTGCTGCTGCTGTTCAGCAAGGACAGGCAGTCTGAAGTGGGTATGGGGTGGGCTGGGGTCAGGGCTGTGCACCCAAGTCCTGGCTGGGCCAGAGCTGGTCTGCTCCAGCCAGGGCAAGTCTGGAGCAGATGAGGGGTGGGCTGGGGCTGTGCGCTCAGCTGCTGCTGGGCACTGGTTGTGGGGAGGAGTTGCAGGGTGCCTGGGCTGGGGAGGTGCGGGGGTACTGACTGGCCCACAGCAGTTCCCCAGAACTGCTTATGTGGCCTATTGGCCCAAAAAATTGCCTGCCCCTGGATTAGAGTATAGTAAGTGTTTGTTTCAATGTGCATGTATAAAACATACTTTATAAATCCATTTTTGAATTTCAAGTCTAATAAATCACAATAAAAAGCTTTGTACAGCACAGTTTTTGTTTGTGAATGCAAGGAATTGAGGCATGAAATAAATTAAATGTCCCTGGTTTATTTGGAGAATAAGAGTCAGGCCATAATAAAATAATTGTGTATTGCTCTTCATTTCACAAAGTCCTCTTTTCAGTTCTGAAAAATGAATCTAACTTGATTCCATGGTTCTCCCTATGACCACTTAACTGATTTCCATTTTGCTAACTGTATGTGTTTGTCACTGTCGTAACAAAACTGCTCAGCTCTCCATACCAGAATATCAGCCCCTGTATATTTTCAGTAAATTAAAACCTGAGTAATACCTAAAATATCTAGCAGATGATAATTTTACTGATATACTTTGGTATCACTGGGGGCTTTTCTGTATTGATGGCATTGCAGAATGCAACAGCTGAAAGATGCAACTGTTGATGGTAGATGTATATACTGATTTATTACTGGAACACTAGTGTGCCCATACACGTGTTCTGAGGGCGGGGGAGGAGAGGAGGAGGCAGGGAGTGCATTTTAATTAGAGCGGCTCTTGGAAGCTGCTCTAATTAAAATGCCCACAGTGTCTCATGTACTGAGTGTCCCACATTTCAAAATGGTTGCAGGGGCAATTTTTAACTAAAGCTCCTTCAACAAGCTTTAGTTAAAGCAGCCTGCTGCCATTTTGGAATGTGGTTCGCTGAATACATGAGATGCTGTAGCATGCTGGCACTTTCAGATTTAGAGCTCTC
This sequence comes from Gavialis gangeticus, assembly GCF_001723915.1. Lineage (NCBI taxonomy): Eukaryota > Metazoa > Chordata > Crocodylia > Gavialidae > Gavialis > Gavialis gangeticus. The sequence goes on along the minus strand of NW_017729004.1, from coordinate 23,769,370 downwards.
CAGCAGACTCGATTAATCCAGCAGGCTAGTCAGAACACATCGGAGCACATGTAAAAGTGCCCCTAGTGTACATATGTAGTAACTATTTATCCACACACACATACTGACCACTTGGAAAAACTCTTGACTCTGCTGGAGTCCAGCCCGAAGAACTATATGGTAAATCATGAGACTTCTGGCTTTGGAGTAATATGCATAGTTTATATTACATATAAGTGCTGTCTAAAAGTATAAGTGTGGAAGTGTTGCCTAAAAGTGTTTACACATGCTAAAACTTGCAGCAATTTAAAAAATGGTAAAATACATCAATTTTGGAGGAGCTAAGTCTGTGGGTACTATATACAAGCTACGATAGGCATGTTTATTTCAAGATTGTTGTTTTCAGATTTGCTTATCACTTCCACGTGCTCAGGGAGAGCCCGGTCTGACAGCAAGGGGGGAAAAGAGGCTGCAGGAGGGAGAGGTTTGGGTGGGGGGCAGGAAGAGCAAGAGGGCGACCTGAACCCCCCTTAAATTTGTCCCTGTCCCATAGTTTCAGCAGGGAAAGTAAATCTAAGTCAAATCTCCAATAATTAGATTCTGTACCTGGATAATTATTATACATTTTCCATATATAGAATATAACTATTGAGGTTTTCTTATATTCTGGGTCATCTTATATTTGGGTAAATACAGCAATTGGTTTTGCAGCAAACCAGACAGAAAGCAGTTTCTCCAAAGTTGCATGACGGTCAGAGGCAAGGGAGATCTCATATAATCACCACTAAATTTTTTCCATTTTTAGTAACTCAATTGCATTGTTAAATATTGTTGTAAAACAAACATTTACCCCCCCCCACTCCAAAAAAAGAAAAAAAGTAGCATTTGATGGAGACCAAGAGAAAAGATACGAACTCAGATAGTTCTTTACAGCTTTTATGTTTCTAGGGTTTATGTTTCTGGCTGTTTTAAACACTGTAGGAAAAAAGCCAAAATTCTTTTTATGAAGTTTCTGGCAATATCCTTCTGCAGATTAGAAAATACAGTGTCAGTTTTGCTGTCGGTGCAGAAGGCTATTTCATTAAGCACCAACTTTGGAATACCTAAAGCTGTGAAACTGGTTCAAATCCCAGCAGTGCTGACTTGGCTTTTGGTCTTTTTGAAGTAAGTACTGGTTCCATACTACCTCTTTGGGGGCCTTTTGGGGTAACAGCTTGGAATTCAAGGTTGTGTTTGGTTTAATTGGGTAGTAAAGGTGACAGGAGATTTTTTTTAAAGAAAGCATTTCTTGGCCAAAATACCTTACCATGCTGATCCAGTGCACTCTTTGTAGCCCATTTTCATGAAGGTGCCTGCCTTTCACTACTGAAATAAATCCTTGCTAGCATAAAATTTATAAAAAGTTTTTGGGATCCATCAGGACGAACAGACTTATGTAAATAGAATGATGTAATGTGATTGAGTAAGGTGCTATCATTTGTCTACACAGGGAAAGAAGCATCAAAATCTGTCAGGGTTACATCAGTGCAAAGGACCTGATCCATTAGTTCATTAGCACATCTTTAACATTAACATTAAATACATTAGCAGTCTTACCAAATTACGACTTTGTTGCGCTGGGGCCTAAAATGAGGTAAAATTACATCAATGATAGGCATTTATTTACTGGAGATTATGAATATATTTAATGATGTAAGTTGAATGCTTCTTTCTTAACTGGTATACATCAATGAAAATTTAATGGATGACAAGACAGTTGTATTAGTAAGAGGAGAATCAGGCCAGGGTTTTTGGTAGGAATATTATTGTACTCCCCATTTCCCCATGTAAATGTTTGTTCAAGCATTAAGGGTACAGACAGAAGTGCAGTTCCCAGCTGTAACAGAATGATTTATGCAAAGCGTTCTAAGTTACAGTGTTACCCCAGACCAAACAGAAGTTCACTGTTGGTTCTGGGAAAGGTAGTGGAGGGGAGTTCATTTTTGGGGTTGGAGGGTGCTGTGAAGGATGGGAGCAGACTCCATTACACATGCCCCAACCTCCAGGGTGAAGGGGGGGGGGAGCACTGAAAACCCCCAGACTGAACTCCCTCCACTCTCTTTCCCTCTTCCCATTCTGAAAACAGTGATAGTCTGGGAGCTCTGCAGACACAAGTTACAGAAGACAGTGCACTTTGAAACATCTTCATCTGATGCCTCATGTAATGAGGAGTCAGATTTCCACCTGTTTGGCCATTTTTGAAGTTGTCTGGAGCAGTGCACTTGTATTTGGTCACAGCTATAAAATGCTTCCTGTGACCAGATCAGGTGAAAATTATCACTTCTGTCTGCACCCTAAATTTGGAAATTGCCTAAGTATTGATTTTAATGTAGGGAAGACATGTAGTAGAGGCTGAGTTCTTATGCTTGTTAGCAGGATTACCGAAAAAAATGTGTTAACTCCTAAATAATTAAGTAGGGAAGAATCCAACTTTCCAAACTGTACATTATGGGTACATACAAATGTTGAGCTATCTTAGATCAAGAAAGTGTTAACCTGATCTAGCAAATGCCTGCACTTTGCAGCCCAGTCCCAGGGTTGTGCTGTTCCTGCCCTCTCTGTCTCCCTCACTTCCTTTCCCCCTCCCCTGAGAGAAAAAGAAATCGGAGGAACTATCCTTCGTGGTGGATTTCTCTGATTTTTCTTTCTCCTTTTGGGATTAAAGTTTGCATCAACACTTTGTCAGTGGTGATACAAACTGGAAATTTCTGAAGCATTTTGTTTTGCAAACACGTGCACTCCATCCCACCCTAAATCCCCCAAACCCCTGCACATACAGGAAGGAGAAGACACAGAAAAGGTGAGCAGTGAATTTAGGTGCCAAGTTACTAAATACATTATTTTTAATTTCTGGACAAAACTTGCAATATTTTCTCTAATTTTAGTTCAGAGATGAATTGGTCTCTAAGGTGCCACCCAGCCCTGCCTTTTGCCAGACTAACACGACTAACCAACTGAGAAAACCACATCAATTATATAATGTGCTCCCATTTTTAAAAAAAAGTGAACTTCAGTAGAAGTCTGGTTAATAGATCAAGGGAGTCAGCTGATGAGCCACATATGTTTGAAAGGGCTGCATCTGAATCTTTAGTGAGGAAAAAAAACTTTCTTCCTGTTGGTATGGAGCCCAACTAGAATGTGGAAAAATCCATTAAATGGAAGAAGCTAACACTGACTTGTATCATTTTTGAGAAAGAGTGGTATGTGAAATGTTGGTTTAGAATTATTATTATTGGTTTTTGTTCCCCTGGCATTCGGGGAACATATTATACAAACCACCTAGCACTAAACTGTTGAAAGAACACAAATATTGCATTGGAACAGGGCTTGAAATAAGCTTTTGCTTATTTCAAGCAAGACACATTTTTCTCCAGGTGAAAAGAAACTGGATGCTGTACTACTGTGCTAAGGACCTAGGGCTGTATTGTTCAGTTTGATATTTGTTAGTTTTGATCTAACCTTATTGGAATGACTTCAAAACAGTTGGCAGCGCTGTGAAATAGGAACTACATTACCAGGAGCAGCTTGCAGAAGACTTGCAGAAGAAAGGCTAGCTTGATTAGTGGAATATCCAGACCATTAGAAAGGAGAGAAGGTCATTAACATCTGTAGAAATAAGAGTTTAGGAGGAATCGGGTAGACTTTAATGAGCCAGAAAGTCAATTGATGCTGTCACTGCTGCCTGAATAGAAACACTGCTTCCACTGCCAGGCAGCTGGTTTGAAAATTTGAGTGGAGGAGGAATCAAAGAGGGGTGCAACTGCAAGGATCTACCCCTGCATGTGGAAGGGAGCAAGCCATAGACCAAATTCCTGCTCGTTGTGCCATCTCATGCTTCTTCCACTATACAGAATGACCACAGACAAACAGCTGAAGACTTCCAGAGAGACAGGGTATGCCATTGAGTTACTGCCCCTTCACTGACTTTCTAACTGTTTGGGAGATTTTTCTACCACCTCTTGCACATCACAGTTCCAGGAGCACAGAACTCTAATTCCAGTATGGCTTGTAAGAGTTGAAAAGTTTTGGTTTTCTCTGTCTTGGTCTTTCTGTGTCTCTGTCTCCCCCTTTTTGTTAATTTAAATACATTATAAATGTCGGGTATTTAGTTGTTAGTATCACAGCTTCTGAAAATCTAATGGACCTTTATTTTGGTGGTTTCAAAATGTTTGTCATTGAGCAATGTGATGGGCAGGATGATGCAGATGCATAAAAGTATTAAAAAAGTCTAACCTAAATCTTCTCCGTAGCAAGCCAGCAGATGGATAATGCATTTGTACTTCTTGGGTTGTTTAAAGTATTATAAAGATGGAAATGAAGCAAATGATGGAATGAAGCACAATGACACAAGTGTTTGAGAACAGGATTTTGACTCTGTTTAGAAATAGTTAAGGTAAAATAGTCTTTTATAATTTTGCCTTAGTTTGTCCCAAAGTTACCTTTTGCTTTAGGGGGATACTTCTAGCCAATTTGCATTTCAACTAACATTTGTGGATAGTATGTGTGCTTATTCAGAGAGGAACGTATTAGTGTTAAACTTGCTCAATTTTAAGCTTACCCCAAAAGGGAAGACATTGTAACACTTGAAGATTGGGAATTAATTTGATTGTTTGCCATATTATGCCTTAGAAGTGTGTTCTCAACATGACTTGGAGCTTAGTACAGCAGTCTTACGTGAACCAATCAGTTGACTTCATGTAGGATTTGGACCTCTTACTGTAAAACTCTTCAGGAAAGTGTCTGTGCGCTCTTTTAGACAGTGTTGTCTTCTGTGCATCAGCCTCTAATGATCATCTTACATTTGACTTAGGTGGCTTGTGACCAAGTGCCCCAGGGTTCAATCCACAAGTTGGGGAAGTTAATAGAAAGGCTTCCATTTCCTTCAGTGGGAATTGTGTAGAGCAGAAGTGTCAGACATACGCCTGTGGAACCTCTTTCTCTGATCTCACTTGAAATGGGGGAGCGTGGCCAGGGGGTGGCCAGCCACACAATCCAGGGCTCTTGGTTTCTCTAGTGGTTGGAGGGCAAACAAGGGCCAGTGTAGCCCCAGTCATCTTTTAGCTGCTTGGCCTACCACCACAGCTGCAGCTCTGTCTCCTCATCCACCAGCCCTGCTGCCACCCCATTCTGGAGCCATCTCTGCTGCATGCCCTGTGCCCCATGCTGGAGCTGGAGCTGCTACTGCAGGACGCAGCACAGGGCATGTTGCAGCAGTGGCACCATCAACTGGCATGGGGCACATGGCATGAGCAGGAAGTACTGGTATTGCTTTATGTCTCTAGCTGAAGCTGCCAGTGCCACATGTCCCAGGCCAGAGCTGCTGCTGCTACCATGTGCCTTGGGCTGGATCTAACCTTCAGGGAGTTCAGCAGTCCAGATCTGGCCTGGAGTGTACAGTGAGTTTGACACCTCTGGTGTCGAATATCAAGCACACTAACAGTGCTCAACAAAGCTGTTTCTGGAAAGATCTGCCTCCTAACTACAGTAGACATGTACCATACCAACACACTTGGGCCCAAATACTATATTTACTCAGATCCATAATGAGGTTTCCCCCCTCATTTTAACATGGGGGAAACCACCCCCCACCTCTTGGATTCAAGTACAGGGTGGCAGGGGGAGGCAGCTGTTGTGGCTCCAGCTCTGGCCCCAACTCAGGGTTGGAGCCAGAGCCACAGCTGCTGCCTGGCCCCCCCCCCGCCCCCCACCCAGCCA
>NW_017729004.1:23760133-23763342 GCF_001723915.1 Gavialis gangeticus | reverse complement strand
CACCTCTGTCCCCTCTTCCTAACTTTGCTGTAAACTAAAGCAAGATAATAAAAAGCATATTCTTTACCAGGAAAATTAAAGTAATCTAATTATTGGGGGGGGATAGTCTTAAATTTAGGGTCATCTTGAGTTCAACTAAGTCTAATTACAACATGATTAAATTGTTGATAAAGTCATGAGTCATAATATTATCGGAACAAATATACCCATTGTAGAATAGTTTTTTTATATTAATATTTGCTATGCCTGAATGACCTTTCCTTAAGAGAGGTACAGATTGGTTTGCTAAAGTGGTTGAGCCAAGAAGTGTTTGTTTGGTAACTGCTCTTCATTATTTTGTGATACTTGTATTTGCTTGTGATCAGTTCACATGCTCTGAACAGTGATACAGGTAGGTTGTTTTTTTGTGTATTGTATGGAGCTTTTTTCTTTTGGGTACAGAATTCCAAACTATAAAAAGTGGAGCAGTGTAAGACAAGGAAAAGCAAGATGACTTTTTTACTCCTTTTATACTCAAGATAGCCATCAAGCTAATTTCCCATCCTTGATTCAGGGTTACATTTTTAAAAGAGTGTTTGTGTGTATTTAAAGTAAGAACTATGTTGTTTGTCCTGGAGTAAATAGTTGGGAAAGTGACTGCATAACATGGCTAACTTATTTCTCAACAAATGTGCTCCCTTCCACAATTCAAATTTTATCTATTTACTTTAATTACAAAAATAACTTTTTTAGTGCTATTTTAAGTCCTCCTAAGGCTGCAGCATTAACAGAGTATCAGGAGAAGGAGAGGATTCTCTTTTGGCATCTTACCAAGAAAATTTTCAGCTAATCTGCTTGCTGAATATTTTCTGCTAGTGATATGGTGTAAACCTAAAGGAGCTCTGCTTGCCTTCTGAGGTTTTGAGACTGGCAGTCACATAGTTTTACTTAAACCAAATAAATTTGGACTGGAAACACTAGTAGACATGGAATAGACATGGAACTAATTCCACAATAGCATTTTTAAAAGTTACTTTGTGGAGGAGAACTGTGCTCCCATTAAAAACTGCAGTTCTCTGATTTTCAACTGATAGCCTTTTTTGGAAAGAGTAAAAGTTTCTGCTTTCAAAAACTCATTTTATTGTATAGTTTAGAGCTAGAATATGCTTTTATGTGTAGTCCTGGTTAATGGGTAGTGTGTAGCTGTGTTGCCCCAGAAGAGATACAAAGGAAGAATTATTACTCAGTCACATCTTCCACTGCTTCCTTTTGCTCCCAGAGTGGAGAAAATAGTTGGTTGCACCCTCTTACCAAGGTTGTCAGGTGTCATCCAGCAGCCCTGTCACATTTTTCTTCTGCTTAGCTGAACCTCACGTATCATGTTGGAATGTGGGCACCAGCAGCAGTCAGAGGAGGGTGCTGGGTTGCCGTTCTGCCACTCTATTTCCCATCCTGGTAGTAGACTACTTAAGGAGTCCTTGGGGAGAGGGAAAAGGAGGCAAGGGTGACAACAGCTGACTGTGAAGGGAAGGCTGGCAGGTCACGGGGTTGTGATAAGGAGAAGGTATAAGGCAGGGGCATGTAAAGGGACAGGGACTTGATAGGGAGAGGAAGTAATTTGTAAGCGTGCACATTTCTAATTCAATAATTTTCATGAGCTGTTGTACATTGTACAGTCCAAAACTTGGTAGCTGTTGCTTGGTAGCCCAGTTGTTCACAGCTGGGAGTAGTGACCACACTGGTCCTCAAACTGTTTGCCTACATCGTTAGTTTGGGGCAACAGCACTGGAGGGAAGACCATATACTGGTGCAGGATGGGTGTTTGACTCCTCTTTAGTTCACATTGGCTAGTGACAGACATTCAAAAAGTCCAAGCCTAAATTGATTCAATTTTTGCAGGTTAGTTTAACCTGCAGAGATTGAACCGATTTGTAAGTAGATAGACGCTCAGTTTTGATTCAGAAAATGCAGGCATGTGTCTGCAGGGGCTCAGGCTAGAAGCCAGGGGGAACTAGACCAGCCCTCCCTTCCCTTCTATGGCGCTGAGCTGAGGGGTGGCATGGCCAGGCCCTGGCAGGATGCTTTGGTTAGGGAGAGGTTTAAGCCCCAAACCTGGCCTTTACAGTCCCCAGCCCAGGGTGTGCCTGGAGGGGGAAGCATCCCTCGCCAGAGTTTTCCCCCCCCCCCACTCGCTGTTCAAGGCCCCCTGGCCCCTGGCTAGCACTTTGAGGCAAAGGGGCAAGGGGAGGGAGGACTGCTTATGTGGACTGCATGCATCTGTTGATGACACTGAGCTTTTCAGTCTCCTTCTCCCTGCTTCTTCATACTGTCTGCAGCAAACTGACGGCACTCACAGGTCCCATGCATTACAAACCAGGTCATTTCTCGCACCACTCTGTCCCCTCTTGAACACTGTCAGATTGCAGCCTTTGAAACAAGCCAGCAGGGAGCTTATCAACCCATCAAGAAAACAAAAAACAAGGCATTTGTAAGGAAGAATGGAGAGACATTACCAACTGACCTGCTGATTAATTCCAAAAAAAACCATAAGGGGACACGCTTCTGTCTGCCTTTATTCTGGTGAAATTGGACACACACACAGACACACATCTCTTCAGCATTAGCTAGTCTGTACTGCTAGGGTCCGTGCTGTGGGAGGAGGGAGGGGGGATCCCTGCTTGAGCAGTGAGGGGATGGTGGGGCATGGGGAAGCTAGGCAGATGCTGCTGTGCCTGCAGTCTCCACCTCCTTCTCAGCTGGCTAGAGCTCTGTCTAGGCCAGCCCTTCTGTATGGATTAGACAGCCCAGCACAGCATAGGGCTGAAAAGCATGCTGGGGGGCGGGGGGACTCTGATATATCTTAAACCAGGAAGGGGTCTGGGACAGAAGTTCCATAAACCAGTTTGACCCAAATCAGTTAAGTCTGATACAGCAAAAGCTGTGTTATCTGGCACTTTATCAACTGGAAAGCTCCACTAACTGGCATACGAGGGATGCAGCAAAAGCGAAACCAGGGTTTTGCTGCTTTGAGCTGAGTTCTTCTCCTTTGCTTCTTTGGCCCATGGTCCGGGGCAAAGCAGCCTGTGTGGGGCCCCCCTCCCTGTCCCCTGGCACACGGATGGTGCACATTTGATTAACTGGCATCCCCCATTCCGGGGGGATGCCAGATAACAGACCTTTGGCAGTACTATATTCAACCAGGTTTGTCTTAAACCAGTTTCAGCCATTTT
>NW_017729004.1:23749907-23758958 GCF_001723915.1 Gavialis gangeticus | reverse complement strand
AAACTGGTTTATGTGTAACTTCTGTCCCTAGCCATGAGGGCCAGACAGTCTGTTCTGTAAATTGTAAAGTGTTCAGGATAGGAAACATGTATTTTATGATGTGTGCTTGGAGCCTCTTGACGCTATGAAAATATGAATATTTAAAAATAAAACGCAACATTAACATTTTTAATAAACTACTTACAGCATTTTTGTCTTAGTAGGTTTTTTTTTTTCATTTGCCTTTTGGCAATACAGGGGTGTATGCATGCATCAAATCTTTATAGCAAATTACATGGAGCCGGTGTGTTCAGTTGGGAAATAGTCTACTGTTGATTTTTATTGCCATCATCCCAATTACAGCTCTTTTTTTCATGACTGGTATTCAATAGTTTTCTTTCAGATTCAGTTGCAATTTGTCATGCTCCTTAGCTGTCTACACAATGCTAAAAAAAATGAACTTTTTATTGGAGGCAGATGCAAAATTTGGACTAGTTCAGATTAAATTTGGATCTTAGGCACACCTGCTGTTTGATTTATGCTTTTTAACTGTGATACTCAAATGTTTACAGTAATATAGTTGTTTGGAAGAGTCTCTGTTTTCTGCCACACTGTAAAGGCATATAAGAGGGGTTTTTTTATACCTAATTCCTTGCTTCTGCAAAGATTTATGCCTTCAGTGGGACTAGTTATATAGGACAATGTAAATTTTTGTGGCTTTCAAGCCTAACATTCAGGTTGACAGAGGTTATGAAACTTACTGTGCTATAGTTTATACAAGCGACACAAATAATGTGTTTATAAAGCTTATTATAATATTTCTCTGCATTTTCTCGTTATAATACTTATCACGTGCACATAATTAACATTATTAAATTTGTAGAAAACAGCTAGACTTTATGGAATTACTAAACTGAAAAAAATTTGGGAATAGATCAATGTAATAAGTTGCGCACTAGGTCTTGCATATGAGATATTCTGAAAACCTGTTCTGAGCGTGTTGACTTGCCTGCTCTTGTTCCCAATTATTTGGATTGTCACTTTAGCACTGAAATGCTGAGATTTGGAACTGTACTAAAATGTTGGCCAAAGATTCATTTAGTATTTTTATGGCTAGCTGTACAAAGCCAAGTTGCTTAAAAAACCACAAAAGCAAACTTCTTCATATAGGTACACAACAGTAATTAACAAAGATACAAGAGACAGATGCATTTTTTTCCCTTTCTAGGGTGTCGGCATGAATGTAATGTTCTACATCTCCTGATGAGCACTCTAAGGAAAGCTTGTTTCTGTTTGATGTTCTGGTGTAGATAGGAGAGAGACGTTCTCATTTTAGTGTTCCAATAAAATTTAGAACAGTGTTGATGCCGAGTCTTGAAACTGCAGAGACTTTGCAGTAATAAATTTTTTACAAGAATAGTTTTTGCTAGACGCTTTCAGAGCAGATGGAGATACTGTGTTGCAGTACTGGCATATTTCTCTGTAGTATTAAATATCTTAAGTTAAAGAGAAGAGGTCTTTTGGTGGTCCTGGAATTCCTACTGAGGGTAAATCTTTGCTTGCATATAAGTAGCCATGCTCCTTCCCACCCCCTCCCTCCAGTACTTCATGCATATACAGTTTCAAGAAAGATTGACTTGCGTGCATCTTTATTAAAATGAATTCCTTCCTATCATGCTTTACATAATCATGTGCTTCAAAAGACTGTTCTGGTATAGCGATTCCATCATTTTGTTAGTCAAACAAGTTAGGCTCATCTCCCCATAGGCTGAGGACCTCTAGGAAGTAGTCTAACACTTGGAGGAAAGATCCACTCATGTCCTGAGAACACGAGCCAGCATACCGACAGCATCGCATTCTTCTGAACTTCTAGTTAATCAAAGTAACCCAAATCAGAGTTTAAAATATTTTTCAAGTACTGCCGTGTAATCAGAATGCCGTTCTGAGCAAGAACAGAGGAAGTTCTTGGTTTCTGAGTCTCTACAGGCTGAAATAATACTACTTAGTTTTTATGCTTTTGCAGTAAGTTTGGGCTGTAGCAGGGGTTGCCAGTCTAGGGTCTGCAAAGCTGCAGGGCTTCAGTGACATTTGGTGGCAGGGGGTTTTGCCTGTACTGTGCTGGAACCAGGAGACCGGGAGAAGCGGTGGTGGCAGCGGCAGCCAGGTACTAGTGCCACTGCCCCTTAGACCTGAGATGAGTTATTCTTGCCCACTGCTGGAGCAATTCGCCAATGGTATGTTTTAGTGTATTCATTTAACACCTTAGTACAATTGCTGTGTCTTAAATTAGTAAAAGATATAAAATACTGTACACTGTTATTTATTGTAGCTATCTCTTAAAATATATCGAATGCCATATTTGGCCAAGAACATACTATACAAAACACCTAGTCCCAAACTGTTAAAAGAACACAGACTGAATCTGTTCACAGCTTGAAATAAGCCTTTTCCACATCAGCCCGTACAGATCCAGGATCTGTGAGGTGCTAAGCAAACAAGTCAAATTTTTTTTTAATTGGTACCTTTTTCCTTTGGATGCTGCTGCTATTCTAAAATGGGCATTTATTTGAACGTGTCCTGTTTAGGCTGCAGAATAGGACCTGTAGAGCTGATTTTCTGGTGTGGTTTCATTAGTGCATTTTGATAATGAGCTAGAAAAGAGTCAGCCTTGTCAGAGCCCTGCTGAATAATATTTTAAAAAATATTTTGAATTTGTAATCTAGGATTTAAAAGGTCAGCACAAGCCAGTGCTGATACACAGTGATTTTTAGGTGATATTTTTCCTGTCTCCTCACAAAAATTCAGAACTGAGCCAATTCCAAAGTTTGCCCATTGTACTTCTGATGGCTAATTGTCACTGTGATGAAATCCCTGCAAGTTCTGTTTGGTGGCTTTGGGATATTTTCTGTTTTTAATGTGGGCTTTGTAGATTCAGTTTATCCCTTTTGTAACTGAAATAAAAATAAAAAGAGAGGTAATTAGAGTGCGCTGTTCTAGAGCCCTTATACTGTCTTGAAATAATGGGTGGCATTTGCTTATCAATTCTGTTGCTAAATCATAGTGTGTTCCAACCTTAACCCTAACGACAGAGACTATGGCAAGTGACCGTAATAATGAGGGAGGGCTAGGAGAAGTAATTGTAAGAAGTCTAAGGCAAAAAAAGAAAATAGGGTACATTTCTCTGTGTGTGTGCACACGTGTGCATGCATGTAAGCATAATATAATGGATTCAAATGATTGGTCTTTATTTTAGTCCACAAAATGGAAAAAGTGTTTTTTCCTTGAGTGCTTTGCTCATGTGAACATCTAGAGTAGTCCCTACCACTGAACAAGCTGGCTGCCCTCATTCTTTGTAGAAATTAAATAGAGCGAGTGATTGCTGTTTGCATTTGTGTCAGTTTAGCGTAGTAAGATTAAGAGGGGGTGGAGAGCATGGCTGGAGACTTCATGTTGAGTGCTCTGGATTGGGAGCTGTTGGTTGACCCACATACATTGTGTCCCTGTCGTGACATGTGATTTTTCAGCTCTTCTTCATGTACTGATAGTGCACAAAGTCCCCTTTGAGATGTGGGTAGATGAAAGGCGAGGAACAGCTGGTTTGGTTTTATCTCAGTCAGGTCAGAGTTTTGAGTCAGTATGTGGCATTAATAAGGGGAGGTGGGCAGGGAGGTATTGTGCATTAGAAAACTTGCCAGAAAAAAGAGATCTAATTATGGAGGCTAGTACTGTAACTTAACCCATCCTCACTTCAAAGCAGGGATATTAAATTTAATATCAAGAATGATAGATGGCTGCTTTTTTTGCTTTTTATTTAATTATTTCTATTGATTTTTTTTTTTTTTTTTAACTCTATAGTTTCTTAAGGGAATTGACAGACGTGATCCTCAATCTGTGGAATGTAAAGTCAAGTCTGAAAGCTAGCCATGTAAGGCAATGAAATAGCGAGGATACTATTTTATAGTGGTGGTTAAGTAAGTGAATATCAGAAGCACAATTTGGTGGATTTTAGCATAGGGACTGTATAGGAATGTTCTGAAAAAGGCATTCGTTTCTGTTCATTTAATACTTCATGTTTGGCTTTTAAAGAAATGATTCTACCAGGACATCTTTGTGTTAAAAACTAATACACCAGTATTTTGAATGATTAAGGAGGAAAAACACATGTCCCAGATTGATATTAATTAAACTTCAGATCTCTTTGTTTTTCTAGGAAGACATAAAACATTGCTATCAAGAGTCGGCAAAAATGTGGAAGGAGTTAAAGGGATGAAGGGAGGGAGGAAGGGAAGTTGGCGTACTAAGTTTAAGTATAATATTGCAAGTATACAGTAAACTTGTATATTTAAAACCTGTTTAAATAGGAACATTTCTGAATTTGGTATTTGCTTTAAAATGATGTGAGCTATTTTAAATAAATGTATTTACTCAAGACCAAGACAAGAGCTTTTCAGTATGGGGGGTGAGGGGAAGAAACCGTGTCTTGGATTCAGTACTGTCGGGGGCAGGTAGCTGCTGCGGCTCTGGCTCTGGGTCCAATTCTGGTTCTGACCAATGTGGAGACGGTGGTGCAGGGTCAGCGCTGGGGGATCACACAGAGCAGGGTTGGGGAAGCACAGACGAGACCATGCAGTAAGGGGGGTGAGGGGAATCTGCAGGGGAGATTTTGCAGTCTTAAGAGAGCTGCTTTGCCCTGATGGGGGCAGGTGTTGTGGGGCAGGTTGCAGGGAGATGCAGGTAGTGCGAGGGCCAGGTACCAGGGAGGCAAGTGGCAGGGGGGCAGGCTGCCTGTTCCCCTGCTGCTACTTTCTATGTCCCCTCCACTTCTGTGGCAAATATAATTTTGGGATCCTCTGACCACAGCTGTGGGATCCTATGACCCCAGCTGACTTCCTGCCCTTTGGGTGGGGGACTGGACTCGATGATCTTCCGAGGTCCCTTCCAGCCCTAATGTCTATGAAATCTATAAGATGACGCTCCAGTGATTAGATTGTATATATTTTCCCCATGTATATTTTTTCATATCTAGAATCTAATTATTGGTGGGTCACTTAAAATTCAAAGTTGTCTTGAATGTCGGTGAATGCCGTAATGTTGAAATGGAAAATACTTGTTTTTGTGCATCTTTTTGAAGGTATTCTGTACAAACACCAGCTTCATTTTCAGATATAAACTGAATTCTTACTATTAGCATTGAGGAGTAATTTATACCAAGCTTACATGAGGTCTGAATTTGTCATGGAGGGAGTATAGTCAATATTATGGCTTAGGGCCAGGTACCTGTAGCCCTTACGGAAAATAATACTGACTTGAGACTGATTCAGATTTTGTGAAAAATTCTGCTGCAGAGGTAGATTAAATTAAAGCAATTCCATGGCAAGAAAATGCAGTATTTTCTGTTTCATATATTTTGGCCAGGTTTAAATGTATTTAGGATAAAGTCTGACCTGTTTTACCTTATGTTCAAGATCACTGATGTCAGAATGTTTTCATGGGGTAGTAACTAGCAAAGAATTTAATTTGGTGTAATTTTCATAGGAAGGTTTTTCAGGTAAGTTTACCAATTAAATGGTAAATCTGTTCACTTTACTAATTATTTCATGCATTTCTAAATGAATATAAATTGTGAAGATCACCACATTGCATGTTTAAGATGCATGTTTAATTTTCTGAGCTCCATTAATTTCTGAATCTAAACTGCAGGTTACCCATTTAACTTAATTTGATAAGTAATAAAGAATTCAGAGTGATGACAAAGGCACATATTGGATCAAGTTCACAAACTTTATTTATGTCCACCTTCATGAATATAATTAAGCTATTGTTTACCTCAGTGCGTATGCTGTGATAAACTAAGAAAATTTCAGAGCTTCATTAGTACATCTTGCCACGTTTGGGTGAAAGGAGTAAAAGAGGATATTTAAGGGAACCAATTACACACATTTAGGGAATTTATTATATTAGGTTCTGAATGAAAACTTTTTTGTATGAAATCTTTAGTAATGGTCATAATTGCTCTATATTCTCTAATCCCTAATTCTTTACAGTAATTTGATTTTGTATCCTATAGGGCAAAGCTTAAAAAGTAAGGGATGAATCGTAGAGTACGCACTTAAAATTACCATTGAAGTATGCCAGATAAAAGTTATGGAGAGTAGGCATTCTCCTGAACAGAGTAACACTTTTGCCAAGGAAAATGCTCTAGGATTGGTTCCCAAGTTTGTATTGGCATTCTGTATTCATTTTTTTATTGTATTTAAATGTACTGATGTTTATATATTTTTAGATATGCCTGTTGCAGCCAAGCCTATGATCCTATGCATACTGATAATTGTAATAATAGTAATGTGCTTATTTGAGTAGTAGCTCACCTATGAAAAGCTCCCAGCTGCTGCAGGGTTTTTTTGTTTTTTTTTGCTTTTCTTGTTTTTTTTGTTTTGTCAGTAATTTGCTTGGCCCTGTTGAAGAAACAAACTATAATCTAGACAGCAGACACACAAACCATGTGTGCACGCCACCAGACCATGCTGTGACAACGTACTTTGCCTCCTGGTTCCATTGTGCACGTTCTGAGCGCTCCCAGTTGGGGCAGTTCTAGTCCGTTCTAATCTAAACTGAGAGCCTGAGACCAACCCTAGGCCAAACGCTGGGCGCTTGACACATGGCAGAAAAGCAGTTTCATGGCAGGTTTTTAATGCTTGACATGTGCACTGTGGGAGTGATTGGGAGGGCATGTTTTGAAGGTAGGCCTCCCTGGCCTGGCCTCATGTAGTACAGGCATGTCCATACAACACAAAACAACTTGGGGGACAATAACAAAAGCTTTTAATTTAGATTGACACTTCTATTTTTCTTCCGTTTTCCCATACGCAAAGCCGGGGTGATGCAGGTTAGTAGATTTGGGCCTTACCAGAGAAGGTGTCTTTGAGTAACTTTAATGAAAGAGGCTGGTAGCACAGGACACTAAATTAGAAAGCTGCCCTGTATGTGAGGAATGGTATAGAAAAAAAATGAAGTAAGGACTGAAAAAAGGAGAAGAAGGGTAGGTAGGCTTGTCCATAAGAAAGGATAGGGCTGGGGCAGGGGGAAGAAATGGGATCCATGATGCTGGCCAGGATAGAGTTGTCTGGGGAGGAATCTGCCTGTGGGTAGAAATATGGTTTTGTATAGTAGCTGCCACAGCATTATCACAGTAGTGCAGAAAAGGAGAACACCACTGTGGTTGGAAGTGCCAGAGGCATTTAGGTGGGTGGCATAACATCACCAAAGGTGAAGTTGAGCCAGAATTCAAGTTTTGTAATACCATGACTCTTTCACTGTTTTCATAGCTCTAGTAAGAAAACCAAACAAACCTACATTTCCCACTTGCATCATTCCTAGAGCTTCCTGAGGTCTCTTGTGGCTTTATTTCACCACTGTGCAAAAAACAAATAAACAAAAATTGGCATTGACTGCTCAGTGGTACCAGAGTATCGAGGGTTTTTGGAATTTTCTCATCTCCCAAGTGCTGGCCCACCTTGACTTTTCATAGCATGTGAGATCACAGGCCAAGTAGCATGGCAACGGAGTTAAAATTGCCTGTAAACTGCAGTGTGAAGGTGATGTATAACAAATATTTGTTGTAATTTTCATGCTTTTAATTAATGCGTGCAATGACTAATATATGCCCAGATTGGATTTTATAATTTTAACCTTTGTATCTGTCTACATTTTGCTTGAATCTTTATGTCTTATTCTGTGGTAGTGCTAATGAAACCTATAGCTTTCTACCCCTAATAATTCTAGCATGCACATTTTACTGGTAAAAGCCATATGAGATAATACCGTAAGTGATTTGCGGCAGAGCATGACAACTGCAACAGCTGCAGAATCTCCTCCATAACTAGCTTTGAGGTCTGCTTTTTTGCTCCAGCATTACATTTAAAACTGTTTAAAATTAAGAGAGCAAGAAGCAATTACTATCCGAATGTGGGAAGCTTCATTAACATATCGAAGGAGGAAGCTCAGGATTGTTAAAGATATGTAATGCATGTGAATAAGGGTATTACATCAAGGTGCTAGTATCACTTTCTAGGTAGTCCCTGGCAAGTACTGACAGACTTATTTATGTTTCATGTGGTTCCTCCTATCCCTTCAGTAGATGTGCTTGCACGTGTGAGTGTGTACTTTAGAACCAGTGGACTACAACAAGCTGTATATAGATATGTCTGAATACACGGGGGTACATTTGTGTGCATGTGTGTGTGTACACACACACACACACACACACACACACACACACACAAATATACACCCGTGTATTCAGACATATCTATATACAGCTTGTTGTATTCCATTGGTTCTAAAATACACACACGCACACACGACATATATATACATGTCGATGGCTTTGCCTGCACCCAGGGGTAGAACAATATGAAAGAAGAAAAAATGCACCAGCTGCTCTGTTTTTACCCCCAAACTGTTCTATAGTCTGCTCTACGCTATATGGTCTTATTATAAAGACTCTAGTTTAATCAAAATAGACATCTTAAAAGATTCTAGCGACATTTCCTTCTGTGCAGCTTTCCAGTCAGCTAAAAATTACAAAGCTAAAGATGTAAAGCATATAGGGTAGCAGAGAGGTCTGTCCAGTTCAGCTCCTTTTTTGGAGTCACCCTAGGAATATTTAACATGTGGAGCTGAAATGGGTTCGGCTGTACTTAGACTTAAGACTAGTAAAGCATTTGGTTACGTAAGTATCAAGGGAGTTGACGGGATTTACTCATGTTTACACTGGAGCCCTATTGTGCTTCCAGCCTGCAGTGGCTTTCCAAATATCCTCTGATCCCTGCAGTTGGCTCCAGGCAGATTGCTCACTTGGATTGTTCTCAGTTTTGAGGTATCATAGCTCTGTCCTAGTCTCCATAGATAATGGTCTTGACTCTTAGATTACATAAATACATTCAGGGAGGTTAGGGGGAGGATGGATCAAGTTAAAAAAATGCCCACCTGATCTAAGGTAAGTTGGGATGGAGGGCACTAGTGGGGAGCTTGAGGGGCTCTGGGGGGGATGGATGGCAAGTGAGGTCCATC
>NW_017729004.1:23749512-23749810 GCF_001723915.1 Gavialis gangeticus | reverse complement strand
GGGGATGGAGGGCAAGTGAGGTCCATCAGGGGGAGAGCATCAGGGGGACAAGCTGGGTCAGGGGGAGGGGAGAAGAGGGGGTTGTTCATCTGAGGGAGAGGCTGGGGGACTAAAAATAGCCTGGTGCCTGGGGATGGGTAGGGAAAGCACAGCTCTGTGGATGGGGCCAGTGGCTGGGCTTTCCCAGCCCTGGGGCTGTTTCATAGTTTCTAGGGTCGGAAGAGACCTTAGCAGATCATCTAGTCCGACCCCCTGCCATGGCAGGAAAGAGTACTGGGGTCAAACGACCCCAGCAAGG
>NW_017729004.1:23744403-23748850 GCF_001723915.1 Gavialis gangeticus | reverse complement strand
TTTCTTAATGAGAACGGGGTGAGAGACAGTGTCAAAAGCCTTCCGGAAGTCCAGGAAGACTATGTCCACTGCTACCCCTGCATCTAATGATCTGGTGATCTGATCGTAAAAGGCCACCAGGTTGGTCTGACAGGACCTGCCACTGATGAACCCGTGTTAGTTGCCCCCAAGCATGCAGTCCCCTGCTGGCCCCTCCTGGATGTGTAACAGAATAATTTCCTCGAACAGCTTGCCTAGGATCGAAGTAAGACTAACTGGCCTGTTCTGGGAACTGTACAAAAGTTCAGTTAGATTGGTCTTTGGACCCAAGCTAAGTTAGACTACCTTGGAGGTACACTTAATATAGACTGGTCAGGTATTTTTAGACCAGTTTACCACCCTGAACTTCTGTACAAGTTCTCCAGTATATTGACCTAACTAGGGATCTAAGTGCAAGATATGCAGCTGTGTGAACTAAGTTTGATTAGCCATTTTTAAGGAGATCTAACCTCCCCAAACGTCTGTTTGTATTCTTTTGCTTATGATGAAATTCACCATTCCTATAACTAAACATCAGATATTTCAATACAAGCCTTAATCATTTTCTACCTCATCATAAATCTCCCTCACGTCTCCCATTGTGTGTATGTGTATATATACACATGCATATGTATGTATAGTATTATGCCACCTAATATATTGGAGGCGGGGTATATTACATGTGTGCATGTGTGTGCGTGCACGCGCGCGCACACACACACACACACACACACACACCCTTCTCTCTCTCTCCACACCCACAAACACCCCCCCACACCAATATATTAGGTGGCATAATATTATACATACATGTGCATATGTACACATACACACACGTGTGTGTGTGTGTGTGTGTGTGTGTGTGTGTGTGTATAGATATACACATACATAGTATATATGTATGTCTGCATGTGTATTGGGTGGCATAATATACATACATATGCATATCTTTGTCTAGTAAGATACCTAACATATATATAAAGATTGGTGATGAAGTAGAAAGTGATTGAAAGTTATCATATATGGTAAAGTGTATGTGTACATGTGTGTGTATATGTGGAGGCTCATTTATCTCTTGATGGCGCACCTTTTTTACATGGAACTGAAGTAGAACTACAGAAGGAGAGTGCACAGGAAAGTATATAGTGGTTGGTGCAAGAAGAATGAGTAAAGAGGAGGAAGAGTCAGTGTTTTGCCTGGTCCAGCTGACTTCCTCAGCTGCTATCCCACTACCCAGTCTCCCTTGAATTTTGAGAACTCAGAACTTCCTCTTATAAAACAGCATTTAATGCTCTTACCTGAGCACTACTAAAACATAGTCCCCTGCTGTTTTATCAGTTGTAGTCACAGTTTCGAATTGGGAGTGCCCTAGCTTGGGAGTCCTGTAGTTTCACTATCTACTTGGCATGGTGGTGCTGGTAAGGTCGCTATCCCTTATAGGCAAGGGTAATGTTTTGTCATGCTTAAGAGTGTGAGCAGAGAACAGAGAAGGGACCATCAGTACTTACAACCTGGTAACTGGATTATCTGCTTGGATGCAATATTGGATGCTGCTGTGCTCTCCACCTGCCATGTTCCCAAGGACTACTTGTCCAGATCCAAAAAGTGTCTGAAGTAGTGCAGGAAGTGGTACCAAGGAGGAATGTAGACACTTGCATCCAAAATTGGGATCCTGAAGATCCCTACTCGGCTGCTGCCTAACCCTGGAGGTACCTGAACTCCTTCAGTGCCTTACTTTTTGACTTGTCAGGTAACTTGTTAGGCTCCTACTGTTGAACCTCTGGGCATACTAACAGTCCTAGCCTGTACAGAACTGAGCAACTTGTCACTTAGCTCACATCTAAGCCTGCTCAGAATTGCAGCGCCTAACTTTTAGGAGTCTAACTCCTTTCCTGGTTGTAGACTGTCTCTTAATCTGAATAATCTTGGTTATTCAGTGAGGGTGCTGACAGACATTCAGGGAAAAAACCAAACCTGCGCTTTACCAGAAGCATGTTAGTTCACCCTGGCTCTGCAGCATCTGTATAGATCAGGCACTTCAGCGGGGCTTTTTTTTCTGCTTGTATCTAAAGCTGATTCAGTCACTAAAGCACTGAAGCGCCTGATCTATACAGCCGTTGAGAAATCCATGTGCAACTAACACTGCCTCTTCTGGGCATGCACTGGGCTCAGCACAAGAGCATGCCTTAAAGCGCTGGGGGGGTTTCTACATTTGCAAGCAGATGACAGCACCTCTGAAAAATCAGTTCCTTGTTTCTCCTGGGTGAAAGTTTCCTTCTACAAAAGCCTCTTACCAGACTGGACTATTGTTAAACACTTGAATCTAATTTCTACTTGCTTGTTCCGGCTTTAAAAAGATCTAAATAGTGTGTATGCCATGACATTGCAACCTTTTTTTTTTTACCTTTTTACAAAAGTTCAGATTACAATTACATGAATGCCAGACTGAAATTTCAGTGTGTATCTGCTGGTTGCTGATATCATACAACAAAGTAGCCACCATATATGTATTATATATTAATTATATATTATATATAATGTCACTTTTGATTAAACGTAACCTGGCTACTCCCCATATAAATGAAAGTAAAATGTATTTTATGATCTGGTAGGTGGCAGGCATCTGCTTTTTTTTCCTCATCCTGCTGACTGGAGTATTATTCTTGTGTTTTAGTGGCCTCCTATAGAGTAGGAGTCCTTGATAGGTCTGCCATGCCTTTCTGTAACTACGTTTTGTCCTATTCTGTCAGTCCACAGGTGGGACTGTAAGCACGCTGCCTGGCTTGCTAGGTTCTACATGTGGGTTTTGTTCCCTGAGGAGCTCCTCAGCTCGTCCTCAAAAATAAGATGCAGTCTTTGAGCAGCAAACAACTAAACAAGAACAAACCCTTCTGCCCTGTTCTTGGCACTAGGACAGGAGCCCTTTGGTTGTGACCCCAGCACAGCCTGGCCCCTCCTTGGTAGCACCCTTCTTCTGTTCACAGCTTGCCTCCTGCTTGCAAACGGTTCCCTTGCCATTTGCTGCCTTTCTGCTCCTTCCCTGGGTTTTAAGCTCTCTCATTATACAGATGCCCTGCAGCTGGGCTATTTCAACAGGGCTGACTGTCCCTTCTTAAAGGGCAAATCTTGTTAGTCCAGGGCTTGTACTTGACTTAATTTTACTTAATTGGCTTCAGCCTCTAGCAGGAAAACTGGCTTGGTATAATATTAGTGAATTAAAAGCCAATTTGGACAAGTTCATAAAGAGTATAGTATTTCAAGGTTTAAGCCTATTTTACTGAGTTTTAAATGATGTATCATGCCGTCATCACAGAAACAAGGAAGCCAAAGATGGAAAAAATCCCATTAGGTCATGTAGTACATCTCCATGTCAACTGGGCCTCTTTTCCAGGCCTCTTTAAGGACCAGTCTGTTGTCAGATGTATTGCTTGTGTTTTAGCCATGCCCAGGAACCAGCCTTCCCCTTTTCCTACCTGAAACTAAACAGAATAAATAAAACGTCAACAAAACCTTCCTTGCTTTTCCTATCCAAAGCAAGGGCTTCACCAGAGTCCTTCCGTGTTGCCTTTCCTCTAAGTTTCCCTCCTTCTCTGTATCATCTCTCTGGGAGCTACTAAGTTCCTCTAAGGCCTGTCATCCCTGTCAGCTGGGCCAGAACCCCTAGGCAGGCAGGCTATTACCTTCTAACCCACTGTAGCTGGGCCCCAGCCCCGAGCCATGAACCTTGTTGTAAGCCTGTTCTCCTCGGGTGGTCGTTTGTGCAGCCATATGGTGTCAGAGACCACGTTCAGGTTTTCTCTCTTTCTGCTTGCTCTCAGCAGGAGGCGTGGAGAGTTCCAAAGCTTAATTTATAATGTGACCACTAGCTCTCTTTCCAGGGAACTGGGAGACAGGATTTTATATACTCTCAGGGTGAGAGACACCTAGATCCCAGGTCTCCCACTTCCTGAGAAAATATTGTAATTGCTGGAGAATGGGGCAAGAGATGGGCCTCACCACTGAAGGGAAATTAGATGATTTACAGTGCTCACCTTTTACCAATCCATTATATGGCTATTTTGGAAGTGATGTTATGTGTGTGAATGGAAGTGAGTGGAGACACCAAATGAATAGCTTGAGTCAGGTACCTACAATCCTGAGACAGGTGGGAGATTCAGATAAGTCTCCATCTTTTACCGTTTCTGTTAGCTTACCTGTAAGTACCTCTAGTCTTTTAAAAATATATATTTCTATAGATTTTTTTCAGTGCAGTACAAACGTCAACAATCTATATCTAGCAACTGTACATGTCAACCTGGACTATGTTCGTGTCTGTCCCAAATAATAAGTAATAAAGATGAAAAGGAAAAAAAAGGGAGGAAAGCAGGAAGTGTGGAAGACTAATAATTGAGTTACTAAAATATTCTAAGAACTCTTTCCAAATTGCACC
>NW_017729004.1:23728831-23739403 GCF_001723915.1 Gavialis gangeticus | reverse complement strand
AAAAGGGAGGAAAGCAGGAAGTGTGGAAGACTAATAATTGAGTTACTAAAATATTCTAAGAACTCTTTCCAAATTGCACCAAACTTTTCCAAGCAAGTAAACCTGCTAATCAGGACTCTCTCCATAGATGCCTGCTACTCCATCTTGTTATACCAGATTTTGACCTTTGGACACATCCTACTTTTCCAATGCAGTAATATAATCCTGCTTGTTGCCTAATAAGGTCTGCTGTAAGATTGCAGTCTTTGGCCTTTCTGAATCATTCTTTGTGGTACTCATTTCTCCCCCTTCTCTGTATGGGTTGCCTAAACCTGACTCCATATTAATTAAAGCCTCTCCATCCTAGGCAACTAGTCATATCATTTTGAATAGCCCTCCTGGAGCAAGTGCTAAAAAAATGGTGCAATACTTACCTTGAAGCGTATATGGAGAAATTCTGCATCTTGGCCCAACCCTCATTTTCAAATGCGACTTAGAAGCATAAGTGAGTTTTGAAAAATGAGACTTTAAGTACCTTAGTCATTCAGTCATTTTCAATGTTTTATGTATGAACCTTATTTGAAGAATTTTTTGAAAGATCTCAAAAGTAAGGTGCCTAATTGCATTTTTTCATTTAAGCCATTTAGACTTGGATTGTTCAGGCAAACTGTGTAAAAAAGAAAAAAAGAGAGACAGGATTTAGCTTTGAGATCTTCTGGATTAATGTTTTATTTAAAAAAAAAATGTGGTTTAAAAAAAACACCCCCAAACAAAAACCCTTAGCTAGTTAAACTCTTATTAGTATTGATCCATTTTATATACAGTTTGATGTCAGCAATAACCAGCCAGCGTACCGCTTGAAAAAATAATCGTCCTGAGCAGCTGTTGGCCCTGAAAGGATTTAAGCATCAGTGGACTTTTTCAGTGTAGTTTTAGAGAAACATGTCTTTTCATTAATAGAGCACTTGCTGAAAGAAACTTTATTGGAAATAAAAGTTCTGAACTTCTGCCCAGATCAAATTTAAGAAAACATTCTTTAGTGGTGCTATATGGGAGAGCCATCAGAACAATAAAGTTTGTAAAGAGAGTAAAGAGCACATCAAAGGAGGAAAGCAGGGCAGGGGGACTACATTTCAGTGGAAAAAGGCTGCAAATGAAGTTCTTTGCCAATGTCATAACATCTGACAAAGTAGCTTGTCACCTTATGGACACCTGAACAAGATGGTCTCTAAGGGTGCCTGGACACAAGCGCAGAGGCTGCTCTGACTTGCTGTAATTACAGCGCATCGGAGCACACTCGAGTAATTGAGTCTGTTGGAGCGTGATAATTACTGCACTCTAGCAGCCTGCCACATCTTGTGTATCAGCTCATCAAATGAGCTTTAGTTCAAACATCCATACCGCCATTTTGAATCACAGGGACATTGATACATTAGATGCTGCGGCGCTTTAATTAGAGCAGCTCTTGGAGCCCCTTTAAGTGCTACCTCACCCCCACCCTCGGAGCATGTGCCATAGTGCCCTGAGATGCCCCCCTGTTCTGCTTTCTCTCTGACTAACATGGCTAACTACTTCTTTACCAGTGAAAGACTATTTTGCAAAAATGGCCATAGTTCAAAATTGCCTGCAATGGATAGGAATAGAATAATAAATTGTAAAACAAAATTTAGAGCTCGGTGCCCTGGGATTTTTTTGTGGGATTTTAAATCCAACCCTACTGTAGAATCTGCAGACTTTTATACGTGGGTCCAAATGTTTGGCCCAGTCCCAAGGTAACAATCACTGTACAACAACTGGCACAGTTCACATAATTGTTACAGCCCATTGGAAACCATCCTTCAGATTTTAATACTTCTTTTCCTCTAAAAAGAATTTTATCACTTAAAATTAATAAAGAAGGACAAGCAGGAACATGCAACATCCTTAAGGAACTGTAAGAAACTATTAAGTTATTTCAGTTTACATCAGAACCTCTTTAATTCTGCCTTCCTCTGAATTTCTTTCAGAAAGACTTTTCTCTCTGCATGGCTAATGGGTATCATTTAGTGGGTATAATTCAGAAATCATGCAGTCTGGTTTTATTCATGCAGCAGGGCTCTGTATATTTATTTAAGGGAGTCACCATGAAAGCATACAAATAACACTTGTTCACCTGGTCTTATTAGCAGCCAACACTGTTATGTTGCCGGAAATCTGAACTCTTGCACCCTAAGCCTGAGCCAAGATTTGAGGGCTCTTGAACTAGTGGAAAGAGCAATGCACTTATCCAGGGGTCAAGTTGCAGACTTCGAATGTACTTGAAATCCATTCATTAACTTCCTAAAAGAATATCCACTACGTGAGAGTGACCTTGGCATAGCACAGCACCCCCCCAACCTTCCAGCAAGGAACAATGAAAATGAGTCATTGTTAAACAGAGCGTCTTCCCTGAGTTATGTTACATGACATAAATCTGCTGGGCTTGGAATGGTTTCACAGAGGAGGAGTTCCTCAATCTGTAATCTTACCCTTCAATAATATTAACTTGTATTGTTGTATTCTGGCTATTCATGTTATGAAGTTACAACACTGCATAAGGCACAAATGTGTACCTCTCCTAGGCTGGGTAACTAGTAGCAGTATGACTGGCAGAAGAGAAAGATGATAACAAAAGACAGTAAGCGGGCTGAGCTGCCATAACCACACATGAGTAACAGTTACCTGTCAAATGGGAGGAAAAGCAAGGAATGGATTGAATACTGAAGATACCCAATGTGTGTGGCACACCCCTGCTGACTTTATTGTTGTCTGGGGTGCTGGTGTAACCCTGACAAGGAACATCTCTGGTTTCGGGGCTGGTCCCTGTATCTTTCTGGGAATTGCAAACATCAGTATTTTTACCAGTTTTACAAAAGTTTTGGTTCAGATTTTCTAAGCCGTGCTGGAAAACTGTCAGCTAGTGAAATCTGTGGCTGGCTAACTAAGGAAGTGTACAACTTATGGTGAATGAGGTCTCTGACTGTCAGGCAGGCAGGTATCTGACTTCTTTGGCATTTTTATGTATCTTGCCATCTAGTGCTCCTACCCTCGCCAATGGATCCCCTGTAGATGTGCAGAGATGCTGCTTTGATGCACTGTAATTACAGCACGTTGGAGCAGACTCGATTAATCAAGTCTGCTGGAGCATGCTAATTACCGCTGCCCAGCAGCCCCAGCATCTCGTGTATTCAGCATCCCTGGACTTCAAAATGTCAGTGGGGGTGCTTTAACTAAAGCTTGTTGAATTAATTTAAGTTACTGTCCCCACCATCATTTTCAGATGTGGGATGCTGAATACATGAGATGCTGCGGGAGCTGAGAGCCGCTCTAATTTAAGTGTCCTCCCACCCTCCAACCCCAGAGCACATGTAAAGCTTAGCCACATCCACACAAGCGCAGTTGTTTGTTTTCCTGGGGACAAGTAGCAGCAGTGGACCTTGTGCCACTGCTCCTTGTCCCTGGGGAACGCCAGTGCCATGCACCCTGTGGCACACAGCAGGTTATCCCAGGTGGGGTAAGGGAGGCTGTTCCCAGCAACTGTGCTCACCCCAGCAGCCTTACCTGAGGTTCAGGGGGCCTTCAGGAGCTGCAGCCATGGTGCTTCTGCAGCTCGGAGCCTGGCCAACAGCAGGAGTATGGCTCCGGCCAGCCGGGCTCTGGTTTTGGGCAGTGCACACTGCTGCCGTGTGTGTTGTCCTGCATTTTTTTGGCATGTTTTTTTTCTTTTGACCCCTAGATCTCTGCATGTGCAATGTGTAGCACCACAGAAGTTCTGTAGCACTACATACCACGTGTCCACGCTCGTCTGGATGTGGTCCTTGAGTACCAACCCATTTCTTTTACCATCATCCTACTTTATTCTTAAGTGACTAATTGTAATGCAGATTTGGTCACCCTAACATATTCATAAGTTAGAGCAGTAAATAGAGTTCATCCAGTTTCCATGCTGCCTCATTTTGCATTTTAGCTCTATGGATACCAAAGCGTTTAGAGAAACAATTTCATGTTTCAGGTTTCTAAAGATTTTGCAGTCAGTTGAAAGTCTAATATGTAAGCAAGCAAGCTGTATTGGCCAAACTGTTTTACAGTGTCCCTCTGAGCCCTGATCTACATTTCTGGGTGATGGAGTGATTGCAGATTGAATGACTCAGTTATGTGACAAAAGACTTCCTTCATATAAAAGTGTTAGTGTGCAGCTCCCTCGGTATAGACTACAGACTATGTCAGCAAAACTGCACACTCATCTTAATTCACTGAAGAAATTACTGTTTTCAAAACAGACTGTATGGCATTTAAGCAAATGTGGCCTGTAGAAACATCACTGGACACAAGGCAATTGTAAACAGCACTTCCACGGAAAATTCCCCTAGATTAAAAGAACAGTCTTTTTAGATTATAACCACGAATAGTATATTTTTTAGATTATAACCACCTGAATAGTAGTTCTGTGAAAATGGCATTGTGACATTTCATATTGAAGTTATTCAGTGACTTCCAGCTCAAATGGACTCTATGAAAAATTCTCCTGTCATCCCTCAATTGCCAGGATTTGTCAACTGAACATTGGGCAGTGGTGTATGTGGCCCATACATTTCTACCAATAATAAAGAATTTGTGATTAGAATTCAGTTAACAATTCTCATAAGCAGAGAGAGGTAGTTAATTATGTTGGTCTGAAAATTAAGCAGGAGGCAGGGCATTTACTATAGACTACTATATTTACTTGAATCCAAGTTGGGGGGTTTTCCCTATTCAGCATGCTGGGGAAGGACTGGGGAAACTTCCTCTTGGATTTAAGTGTTGGCCTGGGGCAGGCAGCTGCATGAGCTCTGGCTCCAGATTCAACCATGGCAGGAACTGGAGCTATAGTCTGTCCTGGAGCTGCCACCACTGCTGCTGCCTGCAGCTGTGGTGGATCCAGGTCTGCAGCCAGTGGCATGGGTCCAGGATTAGGCAGCACCAAGAACTCAAGTTTTGGTAGTAGCATGAGTCAGGAATTGTGTAGTAATGTGGGTCTGGGGGCAGTTGGCAAAGTGGGTTGGGTGTTGGGTGGGCTGGGGCTGGAGCTGCTGCTGCCAGGGCCATATTGTGCTCCATGCCTTGGAGTTGGAGCCAGAGCCACTGTGTAGGGTGGGAGGGAGCAGGTGCGGGGCCGGGCGCTGGTGGGTGGCAGGAAGTGGCAAATGGCAAGAGTGGCATGGGGGTGGGAGAGGGAGGAGGGGAGGATCAGTGGTCAGGTGGCTTTCCTTCTTGCCACTGCTTTCCCCACTGCGGTGGTGCAGAGAACAAACTTAAGATGACCCTCCAAGATTAGATTCTATACATGGAAAATTGTAACCAGTTTATAATAATTGATGTGTCAAATCTAATAATTGGGGGCCGTCTTAAATTCAGAGTCATGTTGGATTTGGGTAAATATTTTAATTTGGCCAGAGACATGAACTTTCATGAGCATTCATAGACTGCAGGCTGCTTCATCAGATGTTAACTCTGATGAAAACACTCTTTCGTGGTAGTACTGGCTTTGTACTGGGAAGAGGAGAGCAACAGTAGAAAATTACTTTGATCAGTAAAATAACCTTAGTTTATATAGAAGAGGTAGAAGGAATAAATCCAGAAGGGTACAGTTTACACATGCTCACTTTTTGTGATCATAACTGCAATGTTGTGACTGCATGTGACTTGATTTGTTTTTCTCTGTTCAGTCATAAAAAGCCTGAGATATTTCACAAATACAATATGTAATTGTACTAAAATAAGTAGAAATTTGAAACTTTTTCTCTTCTGTGCCACTTCTTTGATACACCTTTTTATCCCTGAAAAAAGAATAGTGAAGCAGTGACCTCATAATTTTTATATCCAGTCAGGTAAATGATATTCAGCTTGATAATTCTGTAGTTTATATGTCCTTTTTATATAAGATGCACATTTTCCCTGATAGTAGTGAAGGTTTTAGCAGCTACTTTGTGTAGCTATATTCTGTGATTGTTTGGAAGATGTAATGCAACAAACACTGTTTTCATTGTGCGCTGTTGTAATAAAAACTGCTTTACATATATAATTTCTGTAATATAAACACCAAAAACAGTAAGTTTTCAATCTACATCACTTATCATTGTAGAAATACTTATTTTTAAATATATAACTGAGCCCTTTAAAATAAAAATGAATTAACCCAAGGACAGATACATGCACCTTTTTGATCATTAAAGATTTATTAATAGGTCTTCTTCCAGATCAAGTTTTGCTACCCCAAGAATCTAATCTTGTAATGCCTACGTTATTTTAGCTGGGTTCAGTAATGCCTATTCTACTTAATTATTTGTGGACTACACAAGTGTAGTCCATAATTCAAAATTTGTTTTTAGTTTTATAAATTTGCTTAATCCTTTGCTTGCTTGCTTTCTTTTCTTCTTCCTTTTGATTTCTTGATATATATTTCTTTTATATGAAACTATGGGGTTTAGGTATAGTAGTGATTTAAAGAACTGAAAGAAAATATTTTTTTTCCTCTTGAGGCATGCACTTCAGACTTCATTCAGTGACATCAACGGATTTTGTGTCAAGCCTTTAACTTTTGCTAGCATTAACAGGAAATGTTCTTGTGTATCTTGGAAGATCAGATCGATTATTTTTTAGAAGTGTTCTCTATCATATTTTATTAATCATAAATAAGTGAATATTGTAAAACAATTACAGTTTTGGTGTACACTGCCATGATGGAAGCACTTAAGAACATGAAAAATAATATTTATTATCACTTTTAACACTGTTCAAATTTTTATTTTGTTTTGACTGATTTTTTGCTTTCATTAGTTTTGTCTAACAGAAAAAAAGATCTATTTGCTTTTTGGGTTTTTCTCCCCTAATAATGATTCTTGAATATTATGGACCCAGAGGCGCTCCAT
This sequence comes from Gavialis gangeticus, assembly GCF_001723915.1. Taxonomy (NCBI): domain Eukaryota; kingdom Metazoa; phylum Chordata; order Crocodylia; family Gavialidae; genus Gavialis; species Gavialis gangeticus. The sequence continues at coordinate 23,732,498 of NW_017729004.1, read as the reverse complement.
AATAGTTTAATAGTTTTTTTGGCAGAAATTAAATGTGAACGAAAAGTTGACCCTGACTTGAACCATTTCCATTTTAGAACACAAGGGACAGGAGTTGTTTCCTGCTGCTAGAGTAAAGACATATTAATAGGTTTCTTTTTCCAGGTGAAGTTTTGCTAACCTAAGAATCTGTAAAGCCTAAGTTATCTCAGCTGGGTTCAGTTATATCTATCCTACTTAATTATCTGTGAATCACACAGGTGTGGTCCATAATTCAAAATTTGATTTCAGCTTTTATAAATTCACTTAATCCTCTATTTCTGTGCAATACAAACTAGGACTTACACTTTAGCTGGTAAATCAGAAGATCAGTAGTAACCTATAGAAGAAGGCAAGAGGAGCTAGAGCTTTCCCCTTTAAGAAGAATTGCCCATGCCCATTGAGGAAGTTGGAAGGTTGCAGGAAATCCAGTTTTCATATGGTACAGCTTTCAGATTATCTATTTTAGTTTTAACACAATCACAACTTAACAGATTGACAAAATATAAAAAGGTAGGTTCTTTGTGTTGGTATTCAAGTTTGTGCCATATGTCCATGGGAAAGCCATCTTGTAGTTAAGTGCAAATGAGTCAGTGATAGTGTTTATCCTTAGCAAGTATAAAGATCCTTTGGATCTTGACAGAACAACTGTTATAGTGAGGAAATGGGGACAGAAGGCACAACTGTCTTGCCCAAAATCCCCCAGAAGAGCTGAAATGGAAACCAGGACTCCTGGAATCCAGTTTGGTGCACTGCTCATTTCTGTCCTCTCAGCTTTTCCCTGTCATCCTACATGTAGACATGACTACAGACTCCTCATTAACTTCACTGGGAGCTTTGTCTGAGTAGAGTCTGTATGATGGGGTCCCCAGAGTTTATTTTATAGAAACACAGTTTATTATTAGCCATTTGTATTAGAACCCTGTGTTAATGATATGTAAAGCCACAGTGACTTACTCTGACAGAAGATTACTATCATTTATATACAGTCCTCTTTCTACAATATAATAAAGAAAAAAACATGTCAAAAAGGTAGTCAGGAGCTATTGTCTGAGTGTCATGAAAATTCAGCATCTTTCATAGCTTTAAAAGAGCATCAAAAAATAAGTCAGTACTCGGAGAGAAGTGCAGACAGTTCAGATGCTGAAGTTATGTCCACATGGCATATGCAGTGCTGGACAAAGGTTCCCAAGTTAGCACTAAGCAAGCTGCCTCTCAGCAGGATTAATTAGCCCAGCTGGAACACTACATTTATGGAGCTAGACTGTTTCCAATACTTAAGTGAGCTCAAAATGAGCTAGCTCAGGTTTTTCTGTATGGTGCTACATTGTGCTGTGTTACACACTTTTACACATGAGTAAATTTATTCACATGAGTAGTCTTGATTTGTGTCTTGTGTGTAATTTTAGGCTCTATTAAGATATAATTTTAATGTTACATCCATGTCAGAAACTGCATGGACAGTCGGTTCTATCTGGGAATACAAGCTCATTTCTCACAGAGCATTGAGCAGCTGTTGGAAAGTAACTAACTAACTAACTAACTAAATTAAAAAAGTCCGTTGTTACCATTTTGGGCCTGGATTTCAATCAGTGACCAAGCAGTGCAGTGCTTTGTATCTGATTTTCTAGTCACCCATGAAAAATATCCTTTTTTAATGTGGCAGATGTTTACAGGTTATGAATAGAAGATACTTTATCTTAGTTATTTTAACAGTTGCTGAGTTCTCTTGATGACTGGTTCATGCTTTTTTTTTCCACTGGGAATGGGTTTGTGAATGGAAACATTGAGTCTTTTGTTCTAATCTCCAAACAAGTGAGGACATCACAGTTATTTTACTTCCATATTTGTCTCTCAGTGATATAATGCACTACTCAACTTGCACAATAAAACTTTAATTTCCTTTCTTCAGTTGTAGTGCTTTCCATTTGCAGCTCAGGTACTCTTTCCAAGCCTGAAGTTATCCACTGGAAATCCACTACATACTCCATGCCAAATTGTGCATAACTTGCATTTGTAATTGTAAGGTTGTCACCCAAATGAGAAGGTGCCAGTGTGGTGTGCCTCACCTGCCATGCTTTGATCTTTGAAAAGAAAGGAGGGTCCTGTGATATTAAGGGTACCTTTGTGTGCATGCTTGTGTTGCAGAGACTCCTGGGGCTCCTCCTCCCCTACACCTCATCCACGTGCCTACTGAGATTGTGACAGTGACTGTAGCTCTGCTCTCAAGCTACCTAGATCATATTCCAAGGGGCACAGCTCCAGGTTCTGGTGATGTCTGGTCCCTTAGCAGCTTTAAGCGATAGGCCATCAGGGCCATTCTTATACACTCTGTGGGGCTTTAATCTGCCTTCATGAGAGACTAATTTAATTCAGGTATTTATCCAGATAAATAAAGTCCTTACCTCACTCCAGGTCGGCATCTATTAATTAATTCTGATGTCTCCCTGAGCTGACAAGGCCCTGATTAAGCCATGGTGTTCTTCCCCTCATTCAGTGGTCAATTAATGGAATAAAGAAAGCCAAACATCAATCAATTCTACTTGGTCAATCAGTTCCGGAGTGGTTCCATAGTCAGGGGTCTTCAAGTCTGCATCCTGTTATGAGTCACTGACTCTTAGCAAAATAACAGTAACTCATAAGGTAAACAGAAAACTTCAGGGTCTTCACCGGGCCAGGTCTCCAGGCTCCTGTGGCTGCCTGACTTGTGTGATTTGCTTTTGGGATCTTGGGATCTCGGTCCGTGGGGCGTATCTCCCTGAAGTGCCATGGTGTTGTAAACTGTCTGGAAACCTCTCTGAGTATCCAGGCTGTGGAAACAGCTCTGGTTCCCTCCAGCTTTGGAGCCTCCAGGAGTTTTTTCTTGGTGGAGCTCTGTTCTCCCCCACCGTGCAGCTTCGCTTCTCTTTTTCTGCTCGTGCCGGGTTGTAGGGGCATGTCTCTCTCAGCACACCGCCTGATCTGCACAGAGCAGGTTTTATTAAATTGCTGAGGCGGTGTCAGTTGCTGCTATGTTTCCTTTGGCTCTCCACCTGATGGTAAGCACTGCCCATCTCGTGCCCTTACCAGGCCTCCAGTGGCTTTCCACTGGGGCCGGTCTTGCCTCTGAGAGCCCTTCCTTGCTGGGACTGGCAAACTCAGCTTGGCTCACCGTTACAGTAATTATCAGTATAATTTTGCTAAGAGAAATGTTTAAATAGTCTTGTTTCCATATTACTTTCAGTCTTGGTTCTCAGCTTCAAATTTGGAAGTAATGCCCCAGCCTATCCCACTGTTGGTGTTATAAATAATTGGTGTCTTTAGTTTATAGCAGGAGTTAACTCTATTAGAAAGAAATAATCCATCTCCAAAGCCAAACTCTAGGGAGGTAAACAGATCTCATTCAGACCCTATATAGATCAGTTTTCTTTCGCAAAAACTAGAGGTGCACTGATATATTGGTCCCATATTGGATTGGCACTGATACAGAGAAAATTGGTGGTACTGGCAATCAACTTTTTTTTGCCTGATGTGGCCGATTTAACATGGCCAGTTAAATGCCTGTGCATGTGCACAACTGCCCTGACTGAGCAGCCCCAGCTCCACTCCCTACCTCACTGCGGGGGCCTCGATTGCAGCCCCTTCCCTCCCCCCCCCCTTTTTCCCCCAC
>NW_017729004.1:23717489-23723831 GCF_001723915.1 Gavialis gangeticus | reverse complement strand
CCCTTTTTCCCACAGCGGACTTACCAGCCTGATGCTGGTCTCCAAGCTGTTTGACTTCATATTGGAATCAGATCGGTATTGGCTGACACGGCTCATTGAAAATTGGCCATTGGTATCAGCCCATAAAATCTCTATCGGTGCACCTCTAAAAACTGAATAAATAGTGATAGGGTTGTCATTAACCAGTGAAATTCCTAAGCTGTTCATAGATGACATACTATGCTGCTAGGTATAATTTAATTGTGAGCCTTGTGATACTTTTTTTTTCTTGATGCCCTAGTTCTATGAATCATTACATGAGATTCTCATGTCATTATGTGAGAAGTCCAGATTTTGGTTAAACACAAGTAATTTTCTAGCCTTTATAGTTATGAAGAAAACTTGACTTTGTGAAAAGTTGACCTGAGCATAATCAAAAGGCTCAAAACCAAAATGATTAACCCAGTGTTTATTTAAAAACAAAAAGCCCTTTTGCTGTTCAGCTCAATCTGAATTTGGGATCTGACTCATGATTTTTGAACATTGAAGGTAGGTCGATATAGCCATATGGATGGGGTTGTATTAACCATGTTTCTTCTCTCTCTTACTCAATAGCAATAACATTTCAATTGAGATAATTCAAGATCATATTATTTATCCATTATGCATATTCAGGCTTCTAGAATGGGAAGAAAGATGCTTCATTTTGAGCCTTGGGCCTAACAAAGTATTAACACCCTAAGATAATACATTCCTTGTGGTGTTATGCATCCATAGAAGAAAGTTTCTTCCATGAAGGGCAAAGAAAGAGACAGCTTTACGATATGCAATAATGACTATCAGAATTTTCAAAATGATGAGTGCATTCTCTTTTTAAATGAACTTCAGCTTTTTCCTAGCCAACTGAACATTTCAGTTAGTTTTTACTAAAATAAAAAGTTTTTGCAGAGTGAAACATGCTATGCTGCTGTAGGCCTAATGAAAGGTATCAATTTTGTTATAACGTATCACCTTAAAAACATTTGTTTAAAAAAAAAGTGAAATAATTTATTTGTTAAGTACAGTAGCTTTAACTGAAAGGAGATGCTGTCTGGGAAAGGGTTGTAAAATTAAATTATTACTCTTGGAAAATAAGTTTAAACATTTCATGATATCGCTGACACGGATGAGTGTACTTTATATATAGAGAGAGGCATCAGTAGACTTGGAGACATAGTGGACTCAAACTTCCTAAGTGTATAGTCCCTTGTGGAATCCACTGCAGTGTTGCCACGCTACTTCCATGGAGGGTGAAAAGTCCCATGGTCACTGGCCACCTCTTTTGTGTCTTCGTATTTTGCTTTTTTTTAGTGAATAGAGAAACATCCTCAGAAGTGCTAGCTTTTTTGTGATGTATCATGCAAATGTAAAAACGCAGGAAGTGAATTTTGCTCCACATAGCTAAAACATTCAGCAGCACCCATGTGGATTATAAATATTTTGTTTCGGTGATAGGCTGTGGACAGATTAAGTGTTTGATATGAATGTAAATATGGAGGCTTTTAGTGCTTGTGAACTCATCTGGGTTTTTTGTGTCTCACAATAAATGGAAGCTAAATCAAGGCAGCATACCCAGAATGAAATAGTTGTTTTATTACTGCAGTTTAGTTTCAACGGGGCAGTGGACACATCAGGCGTTGCTATAGATCATTATGAAACATGTTCCTTGCACCTCTGTTTCTTCTGCCCATAAATGGATAGCTAGCATGTGCTTCTCAACAATAATTGGCAAGACTGCATGGAACACGTTTTTATTCATATTTTAGAGAGAGAGGGAGAATCAAAGCATAAAAGGACTGAGGTTCTTCCATGTGGTCGTATTGTGAACCAATAGTGTGGGGAACAGAGCTCAGATCTTAGCCCCAATTTTTGCCCCCACCCTTCTGCCTTTTTAAAAAAAACTGTATTTACCCAAATTTAAGATTCCCCCCAATAATTAGATTTTATATATGGAATATTTATGAGTTTGTTATAATTTTCCATGTGTAGAATCTGATTATTGGAGGGATGGTCTTAAATTTATTCACTCCCTCCCCTCCCCCCCATTACTGTAGCAAGGAAAGCTGTGGCAGGGAGGCAAATAAAAGTGTGAGGGGCAAGTGGCTTGACCCTTGCCATGTATTACCCCCCGCCCCCGTACTCACATCCTCCGGTGCCCCCTGCTGTAGGGCATGTGCCCCTGTTCAGTTGGGGATGGAGCTGGAGCCAGAGCCAGAGCTGCCTGACCCTCTCCCCTCTCCCCTCACCTTCTCTCCCTCGCTTTGAGCCAAAGAGAGGGGCTTTCCCATGTTAAATGGGGAAAAAACATTGTCTTTGATTTGACTAAATACAGTAATATTAGTTGATCTGGATCATCCTGATACTCTGCCAATATTTCTTTAATGATTCAGTAAAATTCTTCCCTTCAGGGGTTTACATAGGGCCATTGGTGTGGAAAACCGCTGCACCCTTTCAACCTGTAATTATTTTACTGTTCTGTGGCTATAAATGTATTATTTGTCAACACTTCAATCTCCCATAAACTGAAGTTCAGCATTAATTCTTATGACTTTCTGAAGCAAGTATGTGTTTTGTGCAAAGAAGTATTTACCTTATTTTAAGTTTCCCCCTCCCTTCAATTAATTGGGGTGTAACCCAAACCGGATGGATTTATCAGTTTTCTTTCTAACCTTCATTTTAATTACTTCTGTTTAGTTCCTTCCATTGCTCTTTTCCATTTTAAATCAATACCGTTCTGGCAGTATTTCATAAAACACGGGTGCCACAAAGCCACTGCCTATCTTGTTTGTCCTTTGCTGAACTTCTGTGGCATTAACTGTATTTTAAGGTGCAAGCAAAAATGGATTTGAACTTGTATATGTTATTGGTCACCATCCTGTACAACATAACATGACACAACGGTATATGAAACAGTGCTCTGTATTTTCCGCTCTCACTCCCTAAGCATTTTCCTTCCTGTTCTTAATGGGTGCAGCATGCTGTGGATAGAGATCTTCATTGTGCTATCCGCAATTTACTCCCTCTCCCACACATTCAGAGTGCACATGTGAATTGCAGAAATCTAGGCCAGTATGCATTACTGTTCACTTATCCATATTAAATTTCATCTACCATCATCACTGCTGCTCAGTACATTTAAGCCTGGTTGGAGTATCTCACAGTTATCTACAGCTTCCGTTGTGCATTTCTTTTCCTCACCCCCGCTCTTGCATGATAAATTAAAGCTTTTATCATAGAAAATAAATACCTTCGAATGATTCTTAGCCACCGTGTTATTCATCTATTTAACTATATTAACCTATGACCTTATTATGGCGTCTTTGTAATGTTCAGAACAAGAACCCCTGAAGCTGATTGAGGCTTTTGGAGGGCACTGCGAGTAACTAAAAAGGTAGAACGGAAGGCATCAGAAGACCCAAGGTTGCATGGGTTCCTGCTGTAGGAGTTTTCAAAGGACTTGCACTGTAGTGCCTATGCACAAATGGCAGGGTAAAGGCTGTTGGAAAGGCGGGAGCGGGGATTTATTTCCTTAACAAGCATGGTTTTTAAAGAAAAATTACATTTCTTTGTCACATGAAAGAAAGTAACGTGTACACAAATGCTAGCCATTATGTGGGAAATAGCTTAAGCTCAGAAATCCTGACTGGAAACCATTAAGAAGAAAAATGTTCTTTCATATCAATTAATGCATTGTTTTTCTTTTCCTTTCATGTTGCTAGGCAGGCCAAGAGATAAGAGGCCAGCTGTTCTCCATCTTGTCAGATGAGTTAAGTCACTCTGCAGCATGCGGGTCATTTGGAAGATGAAAAGTCCATTTCTCCCTGAGTTTGATTTTTTACTTCCTATTTTCCAGGTCATCTTTGCACGCACTAAATCTGGTCTGTCCATGTACCAAATGCCTATTCAGATTTGAAAAGAAATACAGTATTCGTCCTTAGAAATTAAAATGATTTAATTGACGTTTATACTGGCGTGACCAGCATTACCCAAAATAAAAATAAATACATAGTGAACTGATGATATAACCTGCTAACCTGGGTTAGCTGCCCAATCCAGTGCTGAATTACCCCTAAGAGGAACTGTAAATAGTAGCCTATAGGATGCATCTTCTCTGATATAGTTGCTTCTTTGGGACAGTATTTGCTGGGATTAAGATAGATCATCAGTTACCTTTGGTATATGCAAGCCGCTTTTGAAGTTTGTTTGTTCTTGGAGCAACCACCATCATGGCAGATGGAAGCAGAGGATCTTAGAATACAGGATTGCAGAATCTTTTGGTGAATGCCGCAGTGAGACATCCAGTTTTAACACCCTTTATTTGTGCTCTTTTTTACTGTATTCAAGCACTTATGTCACGTTCATTATTTTAGCATCTGAGCACTTTCCAGCAGCATTCTAAGTGCTCTGCCATGTGCTGGACTTCTGCCATGTGACAGTGCTCTGGCTGAAACCAGAAAGAGCCAGAAGCCATCTCCTAAAGGGAGGAATCCAAAGATGCTTGTGAGTTGCTAACTCTCTTCCCAAGGGTTTTTCTCTTGTAATGTTGGATCTATTTCTAGGATGCTCTTGTAGAATGCAGGCCCCTTCACCGCTTGTGCATTTCACAGAGGCTAAATAACAGGTTTATTGTTCTTCCAGGAACGGACATACTATCAGATTGCAGTAGGTTAAAGGGTTTGGGTTTACCATGGAGTAGCTGACATATGGTAACTCTTTGTTTGCCATTCTTACTTTGCAATGCAAAAAAACTGCACCTTTTAAAACTGCATAAAAGTGAAGGTGCACCCCTGAATGAAACAGCCCTGGTTTAGCTTTCACTTATAGTGGGATAAGACTGAACATCCAGGGTACATCTGCATGTTCATTGATGCGCTTTTGCTACTGCACATTAACTTCAGTACTTCTAATGTGAGGTATTAACTAAATGCTCATTAAGCTGCCCTAATGCGCAATAGCGAAAGTGCACACTTTTTAGTGTTGCTTAATGCGCAGTAGGTTAATTTTTACTGCACATTAGTGTATTAGCACAGTTTTTGCAGTGACGCTCTAATATGCAGTAAAATAGGCTACTGCATGTTAAAGTGCACATGTAAACACGCCCTGAGACAACTGCTGTATGTCTGCTCTGCTTTAAGTCCTTGTTACTGTAAATTGATCCATTCTCCATACCATAAGTGTCCATTTTAAATAACAGGTTACTTAACTGTTACTGCAGGTCACAGTATTTTCTAAGCGGCAAAAAAAAAAGAAATCAAACCACATTCCCTGTAGTGAACTCACTGAGCTGCTTATACTTATTTCCAGCTTTAGTTGTAAATATTTTTTCCCCCTGGCTTACAGAAGATCATATGCCAATACATCCTCTTTGTGGAAAGTGCTGACAAGCTATTCTTATTCACAATCAGTGGAATGACTAACTTCTGGGAACTACGTATGATTTAAAAACATTTCAACTGATTCTCTTGAAATGCATGTAAATCAGGCAGTGAAAAGCTCTCGAGTAAAAGATGCTGTAAATTGGTTCAAAATCAAGCATACGAAGAGAAAAGGCTGCTACTAAGACTGGGGTGTGTACTGGGAAGCTGTGGTATGGGGAAAATAAATTCCTTAAAATGATTTTGCTTTAGGAAGAGTACTTTACTTTACGAAGTAAGTCCAGCCCTGTATGTAGGAAGCTGGGGAAAGAGGAAAAGTTTGATTGCTGGCATGTATTTATTTATTCATCTAGATTACATGATTTATTGCACCCTAGTTAAGTCCAGTCCAGTGGAACATTTGAATAGAACATTCATCTACTGGAGGATACAATTATTGTTCTGCTGAATATGCACTAGACATTTCTAGTTGAATATAGCTTGATTTTGGCTGGTTGTTTTCTTGGAAGAAATACATTTTTACTGAGAATTTAGATGCTAATTGTAATATTCCAACCTATTCTTACTAGCTTCTGATACTTTTTTTTAACTCATTTTATTATGGATAACCCCATAGGTACTCAACAGGCCAAAGGAGCCTGTCATACATTGGTACCTTAAAAATAGTACTTCCACCTTGAGCAAAGCATTGGAGTGTTAAATAGCTATATGCAGTAGGCAAACTTGTATGAGTCAGGCCTGAGAAAATTGTGACATTGGCATAAAGCTAAAAGAAGAACTTGCGAGTTCTTTTCGTTTGCTTGTTGATTTTTTTTTAAAGCATTAGAGTTGAATCTTTATGAATTTTAATCACATGACCAGGGCTTTTAAAAAAGAAAACCTTTAAATATTACAAGACTTGCAATAGAATGCAATTTGATGCTTGCTTTTTTTTTTTTTTTTTTTTTTT
>NW_017729004.1:23695926-23717255 GCF_001723915.1 Gavialis gangeticus | reverse complement strand
TTTTTTTTTTTTTTTTTTTTTTTTTTTAACTGCAAGCATTTATTTAAAACAGTGGTGTTTTCAAGACTGCTGTCTAATGCCTGCTATGCCTGCTGGTTATATAAGATTCCTAAGTCACAACTGCATTTGCAGTCATCAAAAGTTGAAGAGAACTGATTGAAAACTGCTGTATAGCTCTGATTTGAGGTAGAGTGCAATAGTTATCCAGCACTAGTCTAATAAGCTTTTCCATACAAATACAAACCTTTTTAATACAAATATTATAGCTATTGCATTGCTCTGACTTTGGGAAGAGTTCATCTTTCGTAATGTTGTAACGCTCTGAGGGTTGACATCTTTTTAAAACAAGTATTCTCAGAAACTAGATACTTCTAATTATGAAGGTAAACACAGCATGTATATTCCTCATCTCCTAGATGGATATATGTAATTATCAGCTATAAAAGAATAGTCTGATTTCAGAAATCTCCTCCATTTCCTCTTAAACATGTGATCATTCTATTATTATCATTATTATTATTATTACAGTGTGATGACTTAGAAGCAAATCATTAACAGTTGCTGTGTTTCCTATTAGTCTCAAAAGTTTTGCAGTTCTTTATGAAGTTATTTTGCTTATCATAATATAATAGGAGTATTAGCTGTTTGCTTGTTTGTTTTTTAAAGTGGTGAAACCTTTCTCCATAGGTCATTTGCCTTCATTCTTCTTTTCCCATTCTTCATGGTATAAGTTTTACATAAGGTTGTGTTGTTTTTTTCTTTTGGTAACTTCTTTTTGTTACATCTCGGTTTTTGATCTTGGTTTCCTTCTTTTGTAAGATCTGAGAAACCATGACCGGTGTGTTTTGTGGTTACAGTGACTGGATGGACAGGATGCTGGCAACAAGTGATCTTCCTAAACAGAAAGTCTTTCCTTCTGTATAGATTCTGCCATTAATGCCTTTGCAGATGCCGTTAATGATGTTATTTATTTTAATGTAGTTTTCATATTAAGTGAGTGTGTCTTATCTTTTGTAGCTTGTGGGGCTATTTTTATGAAACTTGTTTTTCTTCTTTTTCTTTTTTGTTTTGTTTTGTTTTTCCCTATTTAGCTTAAATCTGGAAAAAAATCTCTGTTGACTGAATAATACCTTCCATAGCAGTTTCCAAGTGCTAAGTCTGTTAAATGATGGAAAGATGGAAACTTTTTAGGGCTAACAGTTTATTAGAGTTCATACTACAGATCCAGACTGACCTTCAATATTCAGTTTTCTCCTTTAGATGTTACTTTTTTTCCCTTTCTACAACCAAGAGCAGAAAAAATAATTGAGATGTCCTTTTCCTATGGTTTCTACATGAAAAGTGTAGTGTGTTATTGCAGTTGATTCTCCTGCTGTTGAGGGTAGAATGTACCAGACTGTTTTAGATGCCACAGAAGATCTAGATTTTGTCTGTATTCTGCGGTAGAATTTTGCTTAAAAAAATTTTTCTAAGAAAATTGGGAATGACTTTTTACTCCAATAAAATGAATTCTTCTATCATTCTTGTTTCTATAGATCAAAGCAAGCAAGAAGTGTTATCAGCTCCTGGAATCCTGATATCATGTGAGAACCTTAGCTTCCAATTTTATTTTTTTTAAAGTAAGTTTCTAGCATTCATAGTTGCTGAGAGGAGCTTGAAAATGTGAACCCTATTTTCCTACCAAAAAGTTGAAGACAATAAAATTGAACGCCAAATGTGTTGTTTAAAGATATGTACCTCCTCACTACCACCACACTCAATCATTTAGGTTCAAGCCAAAGTAAAAATATGAAGAGGTGCAAATCATGATTTTTGCAAGTGTGGGGTTTGCAATAATGTGAAAAGTGCAACTTACTTTAGCTCTCACACAGTTCCTAGTGTATGGCCAGCACCAAATATTGAGTAAATCATTACCGAGGCTTCAAAATCATGTATCTGCTTAAAAAATAATGAGTTTAAAAAAAAAATGTATGGGAGGGGGAAGGTGGGATCTTATTGGCCTTCATGTTTCTGAGCCTGTAAGTGCATCCAGCTTACGCTTTCAAGGTTTATGCAACTATGAAAGCTAATGACTTGCTAAAAGAAAAGAAAAACCTACCTGAGATTCTCACCCAGTTGCTAGTCTCAGGAATTGGAGCTTTTAGAAATGTGCCAACAATTAACAAAATTAAACCATCTCACCAACGCCACCAAAGAACTGGCATCACTGTGGTTCAGCAGAGTGCTTTGGCTAACAGAACCAAGGTTTGTTTGGTACTGTCTTTTATTGGATCAACTATGTGGTTGTGAGCGAGATTAAATAAGCTTTTAGGCAGAAAATGCTGTTCCTCAGGTCTTTTGGTTACTTCCAAGCCTTCTGGGTTAAGGCCTTAATTGTATTTGCTGAATAAACAAGCTTTTTTTCATCAAATAACTTGGAAATTCCGGTTTCATGCATCTTTTTCAGCAGTATTTGTATTACTTGTTACACACAGCAAAGTGTGCTTGGCTCCAAACTGTGGAACTGAAGGGAATGCTGCTGGAGCAGTGTTTAGTAACCAAGTAGGAAGTTGGGTTCAGAGAGAAAGTACACCAATACCATACCTTATTTCCCCGTCTCCTTTTTTAATTAGGATTGGGGGTTTTTTTTTCTCATATTCTTGGAACATCATGGCTACAATACTTGTGAGGCAAGGTAATATCTTTTAGCCTAGAACTAGAAATTATACATAAACCAGTATTAGACTACATGAACACCTTGTGCCTCCTGAGGCTGGGGGGCACAGCGACTGCCCACAGGCGGCAGCAGCAGTGTCAGTGGCAGGGGTGTGGTGGCAGCGAGCGGGGATCACCTGCAGGCAGCTGCGATGACATCGGTGGTGAGAGCGGACCAAGCAGGGACCACCTGTAGGCGGCTGCAGCAGTGTCAGCAGCGGGGGAGTGGGGGCGATTGGCGACCACCCGCAGACGCTGCCAGCAATGTCGACAGTGGCCAATCTCAAGGGTGCATGTGCATCTGTGTGCATCTCCTACGTGTTGCCAATGAGTGATTGGGATCTGGTTCAAATCTGTAACACAACATAAAACCACTTTCAAAATGGCCAAAACCAGTTTAAGACAAACCTGGATGGCTGTAGTATCAGATTTAACTGATTTAGGTTAAATTGGTTTATTGAACACTTGTCCCAGATCCCCTCCAAATTCAAGCTGTTTGCTCCTGCCAACAGGAAGGCATGTTCTAGCACCCCCCGGTGTCTGGCCTGGGCCACTGCAGACATGTGGCTGCATTTCCAGAATCAAAAGTGTGTATTCACTTACTTATTGGTTCAATCTGCACAGCTTAGACAAACCTGCGAAGATTGAATTGATTCAACGTTGGGCTTTTTGACTGTCTGTACTTAACCTTATTGGAACAACTGGTATGTCGGGAGAGATGTCACAGTCACAGCTAAGTACAAATTTGAACAGTTGCTTTAGTTTAACTTAGTTTTGTCAACTAATTTTCCCACCTGGAGGGGAAGTGAAGTTTAGTAAAGTAGTATTTAACTAATATTAATTAAATGACAGGGAAAAATTATGTACTTCTTGGCTGAGTGCCTGTTCAAAGATATGGTTGAATTCATTTCAACAGGATTTTGTAAACCTACCAAAGAGATATTGGGACTAAAAAAATAAAATGTTATGCCAATGCATCTGTAGAAAAAAACACTGCACCCATCTTGCTCAGTCCATAAGTAATGGAGGCTGACAGGGTAAGACCTGATCCTTTTTATAAATAAACTCGTTAATTAAAATTGTCATTTCTGTGCCAAATTACAGAGATGGAATTATGCTAGTAGTGAGCGAATGTCGTGTGAGAATTCATATGCCTATTTCTAACGTTTTGTAATATTATTGTGGACTATTATAATCAAAAGATCTCAAATAATCTTTGCACACTTGAGAAATTGATGTAGGGTTTGTCTTGCTATTTAGAACATATGAGTAGAAGTTTTGGCCTACGCAGAACTCTACATGATTCACACTAGTCTACCCCTTCATTGTGAATTGCAAGAGTTCAGCCTTTGTTAAGTGACTTTTGTGACTGAATAGCAATTTATAAAGCACGTTGAAAAACTGGTTGGCAGTCTTTTCATTTCCGGAATTAAAAATGTCATTGTAGTTCAGTACGCTTCACTCCCTGTCTCTCCCCAAGACTGAAATGTCAGTCTGCAAGGAAACCACCATCATAATAAAAAAAAAATTAATTAATATCTTGGTTATGGTGATACGTGCTTCTTTCCCTATGAACATCTAAATGGCTGGATTAACCCTTTTTTTTGTAAACTATCCCATTATGCTGTATACATATAAGGGTATGCACCAATAAAGTCAGGCTAGGGCAATGATGCGTACCAAATATTAGTGGAGAGTTTATAGTTTTTCTGTATACTAAGAAGCAATCTCTGCCTCGCGAGTAAGTTGATTTGTTCATGATATCCAAAACATTTAGAAAGTTTCTCATTAGTGTGTGCTGCTATCTTGCTGAAATCGTTGCCATACAGCTTTCATAGATCTTAATAATTTTATTTTAACAATTTGATTATTCACTTCCTTTTATTCCAGTACGTAAACAATTAAATTCAAAATGTCCCATGGAATTGTGCTGTTGACATGTTAACAAAATTCTGAGTTGGTATTTTGAGTGTTCACATTAAAAATATGTGTAGATACCTCATAGCAGTAGTTGTCCTCATGCAAAAGTATTAACTCCAAAATCCAAAGCAAGTAGAACTCACTTCCAGAATTCAAGGGATTTTTCTTACTGTTGAGGAAGGGCGTAGACGACAATGATTTAGAAGGAACTGCCTCAAAACAAACAAGTAGCAGAGCTGTATGTATGAAGAATGATGTCAAAAAACAAGTAAGCTCTTCTCATTCAAGATTTAGCCAGGACAAAACTAAAGGAAAAGATGGTGATATTTTTGAGGTCACATTTTATTAAGGAGTTAAAACGACAACAAAAGCTGATGGATGTACAGGTTAAGAATGATGGGAGAAACTCTCCACCAGTGTCCTAGTTGAATGCTTTTATCTTGTTGTTTTGTGAGCTTGGTTTGCCAGAAGGGTAATGAAATATTGGAGTGAGTGATAATGTATCACAGAATCAATGAGTTGGAAGGGACCTAGACAGATCATCTAGTCTGACCCCCTGCCATGGGCAGGAAGGAGCACTGGGGGTGGGAGGGGTCATAAGACCCCAGCCAGGTGCCCATCCAGTCTCCTCTTGAAGATTTCCAGGGAAGGTGAGAGCACCACCTCTCTGGGCAGCATGACAGGGTGCAGTTGGCTCTGCCTATTGCTTCATCGCATTGGCAACTCGTATTCATCCTGGAGTCAATCCTGACTCCAAGATCCCTCTCTGCTTCTGTGCTGCTGAGAGGGTTAGCCCCTAACCTATAACCATAATGCTGGTTCCCTCTCCCCAGGTGCAGCACCCTGCCTTTGTCCTTGTTGAACCGCATCCTGTTCAGATCCGCCCCCTTCTCTAACCTATCCAGGTCTGCCTGGATGCGGTCCCTGCCTGCCGCTGTATTCACTTTACCCCACAGCTTGGTGTCATCAGCAAACTTGAACAGGGTGCTCTCCACACCCTCGTCCAGGTCGCTAATGAAGATGTTGAACAGCACTGGCCCAAGGACCGAATTTGAATGTATCAGTATTAAATGTATCAGTCATCCAGTGTCAGCTGGTAGATACAGTGGGTATAACATTCAGAAGAGCGAGATATTGGAATGTAGAAAACATATTTAAATGATCTTGATAGTTTTAATTTTCTTCTACATGAACAGAATCTTGGCTGGCTCATTTGAAAGATAACTCACTCAGGAGAACAGGAATTTTATCAATCTTTTAAGTTAAAAAATTGGGACCCTCCATACTTCATCTTTCTACAACAACAAAATTCCCCTATATTTGGTTTCTAGACAGAGGCAGAATAGGCAACTAGATTTGTAAAACTCTTTTTGGGTTATGATTATTAATTATAGTTCTGTGTTGCCTAGGCACCAGAGTTATAGGCCAGAGCTTGTTGATTTAACATCTCTTTGCATTTAGTTAGTTGTCTGTTTTCCCCCTTTCATACAGACACTGGTTTCCCATCCAGATTCATGGACTGTGGTTTGTTTGATCAGATTATTTTTTCAAAATGGGAGGAGGATATGTTTTTTTTTTTTCCAGAAATGAATCTTCATTTAAGTTGCTGAGATTGAGGGGAGAAAGTAAACTTCAGTGCTGACAGCGTTGATAAAATCTCATTCAGACTACTGATTCTGTTGGTCTTTTGGGTTTCATTCAGATGGAGATCCTCTTTTAAGTAGCAAGGCAGTTTGCATGTATTGTCCCCTGGTAACAACCTAAGGTTTGATAACTAGGGGCACCTGTACATGTGCAGGGAGGCTGCTCGGATGTGCTGTAATTATAGCATGTTGGAGCCGACTCAATTAATCGAGCCTGCTGGAGTGTGGTAATTACCACGCTCCAGCAGGCTCTAGAGTCACGTGCGTCAGCATCCCCACGCTGAGAAATGGCGGCAGGGGTGCTTTAACTAAAGCTTGTTCAATGAGCTTTAGTTGAAACGCCCCTGCTGCTGTTTTTCAGTGCAGGGACGCTGAGGCATGTGATGCTTCAGGCACTTTAATTCAAGCAGCTCCTGGAGCAGCTTTAATTTAAAAGCATCCCCTTCCCCCACCCACTCCCAGAGCACACGTATAAATGTTTGGTGTTTTGTCCAAAGAAACCCCTGCTTCAGCAAAATCTTGCACCTGAGGTATGAGAATAGAACTTGGAGCCAACTTTGCTCCAAATTCATCAGCCAGGAACAAAAGAGCCTCTGTTAGAAGTATTAAAAGCTTTTGAATCCAGATGCAAATGCTAGATAAAATGGATCAGACATCCCATCTGCCAGAAGGCAGCAATCCACGTACACAACAGCTATTATGTTATTAGCTCATCTTTGTGCATTCTCTCCCTCTGCCTTGCTCTAATAACGTTGGCATAAACTAGTGTCAGAGACCAGCTGGTCCAATAACGAACCAACCGAACAACCCCTCCTGCTCCCTTCTCCCCCCACCAAGCAAACCCCCACAAAACAAAAAAACCGAAAACACTGAACTTTGACAGGTAGCTCCCCCCACACATCTTTATTATTGAGGCCCCAGACAAACAGCTGATAACAAAATCAGATTGCTTATATATAAATAATAATATAATTTTGTCACCTGGATTACCAGTACCACTATTGAACTGTGCCTCCACAGTAGTGTCTCTTCTCTGACTACTAGGTAATCATTTGTAGAGGTCCTCTGGTCTCCCGCTGAGCACCTAATTAGCCCTTCAGTTGCCAGCCTGCCTTGTTGGAGGGCCCTACTCCTGCGAAGGATTCAAACAGAGCTCCTGTCAGATGATTATCAAATGGAGCTTCAGGAGATGCAGCTGACCTGGACAAAGTAAAATATGCGGACACAGTTTGTTTAATCTTCCCTCCCCTTATTCTTTGAATTAATTGGCAAATCCTCGATTTGTGTTCCCCACCAGGTGATTTTGACACCAAGACAAACCACCTTCAGCATCTTGGTTGGTTGGTATACTGGTTATGGGACTGTATTCAGGTTACATCTCGGTGTTTTATGAGCTAAGGCCCCTTCTTTTTCCAGTGCTAGATTCTGTGTGTCTCGTTGCCTAAAGTAAGGTCTGTCACATTACTTCACTGGTCACCTCATGGGAAAACTGGAGGATTGCGAGCTTAACTGCTCGACAGTTAGGTGGGTAGGAAGCTAGCTGCGGGATAGGACCCAGAGAGTCCTAATGAATGGATCTGTGTCATCCTGGCAAGAAGTGACCAGTGATGTCCCTCAGGTCGGTGCTTGGTCCAGTGCTTTTCAACATCTTTATCAATGATTTGGATGTGGAGGTGAAGAGCTTACTGGCCAAGTTTGCGGACGACACCAAATTATGGGGGAGTGTGGTCATGCTTGAAGATGGGCTGCAGATATAGGCAGACCTAGACAGGCTGGCAAGTTGGGTGGATTGGCACCAGATGAAGTTCAACACGGAGAAGTGTAAAGTGCTCCATCTGGTCATGAAGAGTCCCCAACATACTTACAGGCTCGGTGGCACCAAACTGACAAGCACCATGACTGAAAGGGACCTGGGGGTAATAATAGACCATAATATGAACATAAGCTGTCACTGCGATGCTGCCAGTAGGGCAAACAATACTGTGGCATGCATCAACCAGTGCATCTCAAGAAAAACCAAGGAGATGATTCTTATGCTCTACTCAGCACTGGTGAGACCACAGCTGGAGTACTGCATCCAGTTCTGGGCACTGCACTTTAACAAGAATGTGGAAAAGCTTGAGAGAGTCCAGAGAAGAGCCACCTGTATGATTAGTGACTTGCAAGGCAAATCATATGAGGAAAGGCTGAGGGACTTGGGTCTTTTCAGCCTAAAAAAGAGAAGGCTGATAGGGGACTTGGTAGCGGCTTACCACTACATCAGGGGAGTACATCAAGGTCTCGGTGAACAGCTGTTCAGCAGGACACTCTTAGGGAAAACCAGGAGTAATGACCACAAACTTCTGGAAGACTGTTTCAGGCTTAAATATAGGAAAAACTTCTTCACAGTCAGGGTGTCCAGACTGGGGAATAAGCTCCTTCCAGAGGTGGTGGAATCACATACCCTGGAAATCTTCAAGAGGAAGCTGGACAGTCACCTTGTTGGGTCACCTGACCCCCAGTTGTCTTTCCTTCTTGGTGCAGGGGGCTAGACCCAATGATTTTCTGAGGTCCCTTCTGGCCCCTTACAATCTATGAATCTTGTTGTAGGAGTTCTGCCAGGACTGGGGACAGAACAGGTGATTGTCTGGGCCAGGGCCAGAGCCAAACCTGCTGCGTAGGGTAAGCAGTCAGGGGGAGAGGGGCAGATAGAAGGCATTGAAGGAGGAGCAAGTACCTGTGGGAGTTAGATAGGGGGCAAGGTGCAGAGATTTGTTTTCCCCATCACAGCAGTGAGGGGGACAAATTTAAGATAACCCTCCAATACTTAGAAGGTTTATAATCTTCCATGTATAGAATTTTATTATTAGGATCATCTTAAGTTTAAAGTCATCTTGGATTTGGATAAATATGATATATAAATATAGCTGGTGGCTAAAGTACAGCATATGATAAAGACAGATGCTTGAGGTATGATGGATGATGCCGTAGAATGTTATTTTTGAGGTTTGTAGGACCAGTAAAATTTGTTGCCCACTACAAACAGCTTCCTTTGTGCAAGTCTTTGTCATCTCTCAACAAGTCTAAAGTTTAAACTTTCCACCTTGCATCTCACAGAAATGCTTATACTTCTGGAGCCTGCTCCATCTAGTTTACCATCTGGGCCTACATTTGTGAGCTCTAGGTACCCAGAGAAATCTTTCTTTTGTTCCCAAACTGGAGATTTTCTTATTTGTACTTGTTGCTGTTAATTGTTATAAGGGGTCTTAAATTAATAGGTGCTTCTAAGTTACAATATTTACAAAAATCAAACAGTGCATCAGCTTTCAGTGATAATAAGAAACTGGCATTTTGGAAAGGGCCAACTCCTTGTGCTGCTTAGTGGTGGTAATTGTGTCAGACAGAGGACCAGGTTTCCTAAAACGCTTGGCATTCTGAAGCATTATGGTAGTGTTAGAGTGACACTGTAGCCATGAGGGTCCAGGAAATATGCAAGAGGCAGGGATTTTTGTGGGTAATATATTTCATTAGACCACCTGAAAGGTTGGGATTGTCAACATTGTAGTACTAGTAAGCACCCAAGACCATGTTTTAGGTTCTGTGCAAACACAGACATATTTTTTTTAAAAAGATTCTTCCTATTCAACATTGAAAATGAGAATATCCACTGATAAAAATAGATGGGGGGCCTCAAGGAAACAATGAGACAATATCACTGAACCCTACTAAAAATGCCTAAGGAAGTTTGACTTGTTTTTGGTGGTCAATGAGTAGGTTTAGAGAGTTATCTGTAATATGCTGGCTCAATGTATCCACCTCCCCCCTAGCAGCCACGCCACCAAGAGCTAAGATTTTCTCCTTCAGCTGAAGAGAGAGATGTCTGATTTTTGTGTGAAGGTCCATGCTGCCTACCCACAGTGAATACTATCAATGTTTTCTAAATCTGGACTTGTAGTATGCAGCTAAACAGAATGGCACAGACTTACCTTGCAAAAAAAAAAAGCCCGATATTTTAAATGTTTGAAGTATGAAAAATCTTTTGTGGGATTGAAAAAGTGTTTGTACAAGTCCTTCAGCATTTGCATTTTTTACTTATACATTTCAATTAGAAAAGTTCACTACAGCAAATTATAGAGATAAGTGTTCTTTACCATACATTACTGTTGTGCAAGACAGGACAATAACATATCTTTTTGCATACTACACACACCTTTTTTGCCCAGAAACCAGCTTTGGAAATTGCAGCGTGCGTTATAAGTGAGAAATGTTAAAAATTGTTACCCTTACTAGGTAGGGATGGATATTGCACATAAACTGGTATACGTGATCAGAAACCTGTTCACATCTGTAACACAACAGAAGTTCAGTGCACATAAACTGCTTTCAAAATGGCCAAAACCGGTTTAAGATAAACTGATTTAACCTAAATCAATTAAGTTGGATACTACATCTATCCATGTTTATTTAACTTCTGTCCCAGCTGCCCTCCAGATTGAAGTTAATGCTCACTGTCCTCCAGCATTCCAGGATGCTTTGCACCCGCTTTGCAAACCATTGATTTCAGGGTGGGTGGGCTAGCCTTGGCTCAAGCTGTCTGCTCCAGCTGGGCAGGGAGGCATGGTCTAGCACCCCCCAGATTGTGGTTTGGGCCACTCCAGGCATGTGGCAGTATTTCTGGAATCACAGGTGAATGTCTGTTCACTTACTTATTGGTTCAGTCTGCACAGCTTAGATTAACCAGCAAAGATTGAATTGATTCCACCTTGGGCTTTTTGACTGTCAGTGCTTAGCCATTGGATAAAAGCAAAATCTGCACATGATGCACAGGCAGCAGAACAGTGAGCTGATTTGGCTTCTTAGCTGCTACTACTCAGTTACTACAAGGAGTGTACATCTACACATACAGTTAGTGCACCTCAGTAAACTCTGTGACAGTCTTCACGTATGTCCAGGACTGCAGTTGTTTCAGCCAGGGTAGAGCAGTTCCAAGCTGGGAGCTGGCTTGGAAGGGTGAACCCTGGCCTCCGGGTTGGGGCATTGTGTGGTGGAGGGGCTGGCTGGGGCATGAGTGCCCAGAGAGTTGAGCTGTGCTTTTCAAAAACAAGGGGCATGCTGTGAGAGAAAATACAGTAATCTTGGGGGTGGGGAATGTGGAGCAAAGACCAAAGCTATTGTATTTTAAAGTTAGAGAAGAATTCCTGTATCTTACTTACTTCTAGTTTATTTGCATACAATAGTGATTTCTTTCACTTGAAAGCTTATAAGCTTTACTTCGTTAAAGGAGATTTTGTGCAGTGAAGTCTTTGTAGTGGGACTGAAGTTGGGGTGCTGTCTACATAAAACCAATTTGCTGACAGCTGCTAATAGTTGGAGACTGCTGACAGTAGTTATTAAGATTGTGGTGATTTGAAGCCTTTCTTCCTGTGATAAGCGTTTAGAAACAAATAATAATTTTTTCCAGTTCCTCTACAGCTCTGATTTCCAGCAGTTCAAGTGGAGCAAATTGTGCTAAGAAAATTTAAGTGTAGGTCATCCCCAGCTGTGTATGTTATAAGATAAATGTTTAGAAATGTATTTGTAAGAAGCGTTCAGTCTGAATGACTTGTAAGCTGTTAAGTGGTGTTGGTTGTCAGATTGTAATGAGATGCCTGAGGTGTCATTTTGGTTTAATGAGGCAGGGACTGCAGAATCTAGGTATGAAAATGAAGTCTGTAAGGTGTAGGAAGCAGAGTTGCAATGTTTGGGTAAGGAGATGGGTCGCTCATGGGAAGGACAGGCTGGCACTGGTTGCACAAGCACATGATGTGACACAACGGCTATTGAAGCTGGTCACCGTGTGATTGTGCAAAGATTCAAGGAGATGCGTATTAATTTCTGAAGAGCTGCATGTGGCTCCAGAGCTGCAGGTTGGCCATCCATGGGCTAGGGCCAGGTCTGTACTGCAAAGATTTGCCAGCATAGCCACATCTGCTATGGTTGTGAAAGGATCTCATTCCCTAGCTGACAACTCTGCTGGCAAAACCTGTGGTATGTTATAGCTATGCCAACATCAGAGACTAGCTCAAGGAAAGGAACATGGGACCAGGGCATGATTTGCTGAATTTACTACAACTACAGCTGAATCCATGGGAGTTGCACTTGAATATAGGAAGTAGTGTATAAAGCAAAATGTTCCAAAGAATCAGGTCCTTGCCTGATGCCTTTGACTTGAATAACTTTGTGCTTTAGCTCCCCACCTGAAAAATAACAATAATACCCTTCATCCCTCATATACTTTATAGGAAGATGCATGCATTAATATCTGTGAAACACTCAGGGAGGCTACTCCGACACACTGTAATTACAGTGCATCAGAGCAGACTTGATTAATAGAGTCTGCTGGAGTGTGGTAACTATTGAACAGTCTGCGCTGTTCAATTTCTTCATCAGCGATTTGGACGATGGGGTGAAATGCAACCTGTTTTAAATTCGCTGACGATACCAAAATTTGGGGTGAGGTGAGCACACTAGTAGAGAGGGAAAGACTACAACAAGACCTGGATAGGTTACAGGAGTGGGCTGACATGAACAGGATGCATTTTAATACTGACAAGTGCAAGGTGCTGCACATAGGCAGTAGAAACCAGCAGCATACTTATAGAATGGGAAACTCCCTTCTTGAGAGCACGGAGGCAGAAAGGGATCTTGGAGTCATTATTGACTCCAAGATGAACATGGGCCGACAATGCGAGGTCACGGTTGGCAGGGCTAACCAGACCTTGTCGTGCATCCACAGGTGCATCTCAAGTAGAGCCAGGGAGGTGATCCTCCCCCTCTATGCGACACTGGTCAGGCCACAGCTGGAGTACTGCATCCAGTTCTGTGCGCCGCACTTCAGGAGGGATGTGGACAACACTGAAAGGGTCCAGAGGAGGGCCACCCGCATGATCCGGGGACTACAGGGCAGACCCTACATTGAAAGACTGCGGGACCTAAACCTGTTCAGCCTTCACAAGAGAAGGCTGAGGGGGGACCTGGTGACTGTCTATAAACTCACTAGGGGGGACCAGAAGGGTTTAGGGGAGACACTGTTTCCCCTAGCGCCCCCTGGCATGACAAGGAACAATGGACACAAATTATTAGAGAGTAGATTTAGAGTAGACATCCGCAAGAACTACTTCACAGTTAGGGTGGCTAGGAGCTGGAACCAACTTCCTAGGGAAGTGGTGCTGGCTCCTACCCTGGGGGTCTTTAAGAAGAGGCTTGATGACTACCTGGCTGGACTCATTTGAGTCCAGTCTTTTCTCCCGCCCAGGCAGGGGGTTGGACTTGAAGATCTACAAGGTCCCTTCCGACCCTACTTCTATGATTCTATGAACTACCGTGCTCCAACAGACTCCAGTGTCACGTGAATCAGTGTCCCCATACTGAAAAATGGTGGTGGTGGCGCTTTAACTAAAACTTGTTGGACTAAAGCATCCCACCCCCAACTCCTGGAGCATGTGTATAAACACTCTCATTCTAGCGTGATGAATGCCACAGAAAAACTCTTGAGGAAATTGATTCTTTTCTTTTCAGAACAGTATTTGACTAGTGTGCAGTAAATAAAGCCTGAGGCTACATATTGAACAGTGAGGATAAAAGAAAATATTGAATAGCTTTTCACTATTTTAGTACTGCCTCTCCTGTACACAGACTGACAGGGGTTCTATGGAAAAAATAGCATGTCATCATGAAATTAAAGAGTGTCATCATCTTTTAACACAGTGGGGTGTGTGTAAAATGCATTTATATCAAGAAAATGCTTCTAATATAAATTTAAATATATTGAGAGAATTCTGTGAAGCAGCATCATTTTAAGGTCATGTACAAGTCACCATTAATAAACCAAACACAGAAATGTTTTTCTGCGTTATTAAACACAAAATATTCTGTTTAGATGACAGATTAATTGTTTCTTGCTTCCTGGCACAGTTAGCCATTTTCTGTTGTTATAAAAAACATTTGAAGGCCAACTAATGTATTGACCAGAATGGCCTATTACATATTTCTCATTGATTAGATTGCCCACAACATTTACCAGAAACAAAGTTTCTTCCTGATGTAAAGTGACACACAGATTTCTATCACTTTGTCCAAGGAGAGATTTGACCCTGCACATCTACTTTTACTGGCTTAGCTGGCTTAATGGTCACTTTTCCTTACGTAAGCCTTTCATTGTCTTTAACTATCCAGCTAAAAGAATTGCAGATTTCAAACAGCTATATAGACATCATTTTGGTGTGATAACCCTGATATGCAAGTAACATGCTGAAATCTAGCATGATTGATTCTGCTACTGTTATTGTCTTTTCTGTGACACCATTTGGTTTTGGAGGTGCACCAGTACATTGGTCCGATATTGGATCGGCACCGATATAAAGAAAATTGTCTGTATCGGAACTCGGCTTGATATGGCCAATAAATGGTCCAAGCGTGCATGCAGCTGCAGTGTGGCACATAGGTGGTGAGGAGCACAGCCCAGCAGCCTGAAGAGCAGCGTCCAGCTGTTAAGTCTGGAACAGAGGGGGGAGAGGGAAAGGGTGTGGCGAGGAGCAGATCAAGGCTCCTGCAGTGAGGGAGAAGTGGGGCAGAGGCTGGGGCAAGCACTGCCCAGCTGGGGTGGGTGGGCATGGGACGGAGTCATGGCTTGTTTGGGGGGGTGCAGGGGAGGGGCAGCTACTGTTGCTGTGCACCGCTCATCTGGGAGCTGCTCACCCAGTCGTCTGGTGGTTTCCACCACTGCTCCCACCGCTTCTCTGGATGGGGTGTGCCCCTGAATCTGGACAGGGCGGGCTCTTCCCAGCAGGGGCTGGACCGGACTACATTTGGGTTGGGCAGCAGTGGTGCTGGGAAGAGGCTATGGAGGGGGGGGCTGGAGCTACCCCAAAATTCACTGTAGCCCCCTCCTCCCAGCACCACCGCCACCTGCCCTGAGTGCAGCCTGGTCCAGCCCCCCCAACTGGAAAGAGCTTGGCGCGGCCCTGGTCCCAGCCCACCCTGGCCTGTGCAGTTCCGGGGGCATGCCCCCCCCCCATTCCCTCCCAGACGAGTTGTGGGAGCAGTGGTGGGAGCCACTGCACGAGTGGCATGCAGCGGCAGGAGCTGTCCCCACACCCTCTCCCTGGGCCCCCCAGACAAGCCGTGGCTCTGTCCTGTGCCCACCCTGTCTGGGCAGTGCTTACCTCAGCCCCAGCCTCTGCCCCAGCTCTACTCCTCCCTCACTGCAGGGGCCTTGATCTATATCTCCCCCACCCTTTCCCTCCTTCCTCCCCTTCCACCACACCAAACTTACCAGCTGGACACTGCTGTTCAAGCTTCTAGGCTGGTATCAGAAACTGGATCATATTGGCTGATATGACTCCTTGTGGTGTTCATCCTTGGAAGTGTAGATGACCACATCCAGTGGCAGGTGGGGGCAGGAAGAAGAGAGAAAGGAAGTGGGAAAGAAAAAGGGAGAAAGACAGGATAAAGGTGAAAGAAGAGACAGGAAAGAGAGGAAGGGGGTGGAGGCTAGGTTGCGTAGGTATGCAGGTGAATTATAAGCCCTATCTATGGCCTGAACAATCTGCTGCAGCAGGGGCAGGAGAGCAACAAGGACTGGATGTGAGGTCCTTGTTTTTCTGGCGGCTTGAAGGCCAGAGCTCTGCTCTGGACTGATGATCTCCAGGATGGACGGTCACAAGTGATTTGCTCCCACAACTCTGGGTCGATGCCAGAACTCTTTAGGGACATCTTCAAGGTGTCCTTGTACCCCTTCTTTGGTGCGCTGCAAAAGCATACTCCATTTTACAGTTCATCGTGGAAGATTTTCTTCGGCAGGCAAGTGTCAGGCATTCTTGAAGGGTGGCTGGCCAATCTTAGCTGCACCAGTTTCAGTAGGGTGTGGATACTGGGGAAAGCTGATCTTCTGAGCCCCTCAGTGTCTGGAATTTTGTCCTGCCACTTGATCTTTAATATCTTTTGCAGGCAGCACAGGTGGCAGTGGTTTTGTTTCTTGGCATGACTCAGGTAGACAGTCCAGGTTTTGCAGGCATAAAGGAGGGTCAGGAGAATGATGGCTTTGTAAACCTTCAGTTTTGTCGACATTCCGATGTCTCTGTGGTCCCAGACCGAATTACGGAGTCTGCTGAAGGCCATGTTGGCTTTTGCTAGCCTCGCGTTGACTTTGTCATCAATGTGGACAGTATGGGAGAATGTGCTGCCTAGATAGGCAAACTTGTTGACCATCGACAGTTGTTGGCCTTTAACAGACGTGTGGTTCCTGGGATGTTGTGCGAGGCGCAGGCTGAAACATCAATTTGGTCGTCTTTGTGTTGGTAGTGAGCCCAGAGTTGTCACAGACTGAGAATAGGTCCAGGGACCATTGCATGTCAGCCTGTGAGCCTGCATATAAAACAGTCATCAGCGAAGAGGAGGAGGAGGAGGCCTTAAAAATCAGCTATTGGTATCGGCCCCAGAAATCTCTATCTGTGCACCCCTATTTGGTTTGAATGCTTACTTTCCTCTGCTCTTCTTTTGAAGGACGGTTATGGTAGCTTAACTAGCATATAAGAAGGGGTGGCCGTGACTGCCTGTGTCGGAACTCTGGTGTTCTCTCGGTGGATAGTCACTGAGGAAGTGAGAAGTGAATATAGGAGAAAAGGGGCTTTTTATTGGTTTTGGATATCCCCACACCTTGTCTTGAAAGGAGGAGATACCAAGTAGGGGTTGCAAAATGGGAAACACAGGGCTGCATCTGTTCAGAGTTACACCAGGATATGTCTGGAGTTACCCATGGACTAGAAGCCCAAATTTCTCCCTTCCAGGGTGAACCTCCTGTGTTTGTGTGTGCACGTGTCATAGGCAAGAGAGGAAATCTCTGAAGAATCTGTTAAAATGTTGTCCTTGTTGCAGCAGTGGGGAGAAGGTGTCTAAGCTGCAGAACCTAAATCCCCTGGAAGCTCCAGGGCTTCTGCAAGTCTTCACGGCGGTCCTGTGTCTTTTGGTGTGGGAGGCCCCCTGCAGTACATCTGCAATGGGTATTGTCCTACCAGGGCTGTCTTCAGCCACTGCTGACCCTGGCACTCTCTTAAAGGTGGGGTTCGTACCACAGAGGGACTTTGGGACAGTTCCAGGAAGGCTAGAAGCCTAATCCTGACTGTAGTCAGTGGGAGTTTACTATTTTTGTGGCCAATGTAATGGAGCTTAAGCTATACTTACATTATCTGTATACTCTGTGGAGCCAGCGGGGATCATGTGAATCTTCCTGGGTCCATACATCAAGTCCTCACTCCTTCCATCCTGCATGGATCTCTAGCAGTATCTGTAGCAGGTTGAAAGGTGTTGAGAGGAGAGGAGGGAAAAGCTGCAGAGGCACCTAACTTTCTTCCTCCCAGTCACTGGTGGCAGGGTTTGTGTACCAAAGGTCACCTTTGTGCTCAGATGAGGGGGATGTGGTCTAACTCCATCTGTTAGATGGAGGAAATATCATTGAAAGTTCGGGATAGAAGAAGTAGCAGGAATACTAATCAGAAAAGCATTCGTGAGGCACATTGTTGTTGGGAGACTCCTATAAAGCAGCTGCATAATTTCTAATGAAAATGCTAATTTGAGGTTTTTGGGGGTTTTTTTCTCCAAACCTGGCTTCCTCCTGGCTTTCTTTCAGGGAAGGTTTTCAGCTCTACAAAGCATGAGCAAGTAGGTGTGTTAATTTATTCATTCTCTGATATTAAATGTGGAATCTTTTATAAATATACCGTTGATCCAAAGTGAACTTGGACTTTTCTAATGTGAAACATTTTGTATTTGAGTTTTAAAAATAGGTCTCTGGAGATCATCAGGTACTGATGACTGGTTTCTTCAGTCACAGAATGTCAAAGCTGCAAGGTCATAAGGTCATCTGCTTGGCTAGGAACGAGTAATAACCGTTTAACCTTGATTTTTGTTTTGTAAGCATGTGACTCTTGATTAAATAACTTTGCATTCTGAATCAGTAGTCAGAATGAAACGGGCAGAGAGGAGATATGGTTATTTATAAAGCAGTGGGCCATCATGCAGTTTAATAGACATTTTGTTTCCACTCGCATACTAAAAATATTAATCTCAGCTGCACTCTAATCTGATTTGGGGTAATAACAGCAGGAAAAGCTGCCGTTTCAAAATACTTCTTCACAATTAGAACTCTATTTCAGTGTTTTTATAGGTGCAAAAATCTAACCAGCATCCTGTAGTGAGTTGATTTCTTTCTTTCTTAATGATTTGGGACTACTCCCGATCGTTGAATTAGACATCATGTGATGGAAAAAAACAATGTGATGATTTTGAACATATTTTTCTTAGCTTTGTTTTATACCCATGGTATTAAAACATACCCACATAAGGGATCTGCTCTGCCGCTGATCTTTCAGTGTCTACAAACATTAGGATGGGGAAATAACGTAGATTAGTGTCATAACATGAGGTGGGTTTTTGTTCTTTTTTCAATGGGAATCCTTAGTCCATGAGGTTGAAACTGTATTTAAAAGGGATCATATTTTATTTATTTCTAAGGCTCTTGAAAGTTAGCTGCTTCGGCTCTTTCCACTGTATTTTTAGTTGTATGTAAAAGAACGGTTACATGTAAAATAAGTGTGCTTGTTATGATGACAGCACATTGTCATGCATTGCAACTAGGAGGAGGAGGGAGTCTCTGAAAGAAGTATCAACCCTACGCCACACTTAGAACAGATACTGCTTAGCAAGCCCCTGAGCATCAGCATTGTCTCAGGTGGGAGGTGCTTTGGTCTTTCCAAGAGATGGTTAATGTTGGATGCAATAACAGCAGGCATTACTTTTTATTCTGCTCCCTACTGAGCTTTTCTCTTTTCCCCCCTTTTTGAGAAGTTGTTTCTAAAGGAGGCTGGTGGAATAGTCTGAAGCTGAACCATGTACCTCACAATTTAACTCCTGGATCATCATCACCATCATCTTTATCTTCCTCTCTTTCCCCCTTACCCCTCAATCGACGGATACCTGAACTGAGCTGGTCAATTCAGAGAACTTCTGGCATAGACCAGTAAAGCATATCTAGTGAGAACCTCCCTAGAGCCCCTTATTAGAATAATAAAAATATTTTCCCTGTTTTATGTGGTATTTACCAATTGCATCAACCAACCGTCTGGCTTTTCCTGTGTATATAATATAGAACAATTAACTACACAAATACTGTGCATATTGCCCTTTGTTGAAACAGAACTGTACTGTTACCAGATGTGCCTCTGTAGGAACTTAAACCAGAGTTCAGTAAAAGACTGCTTCTAGCTGAAGCAGCTGTGAATACCTACAAGGTGCCGTAGTACTCATAGACTGGTGCTTCTTTTTTGTTCTGTGAAGCTGTGCAGTTCAGTGGTGTGAGGACTGCCTGTGTTTTGTTGTGGAATTAGTAACCCTAACTTAAGGGGAAGCAAGATACTGGAAGGTCAGTACTAGTACTTCCCCTTGGATCTTATTTTTCTGGTGGTAACATTTACTTCTTCCTTTCCCCCCCTCTTTAGGCTCCATTTTACACGACTAGTTTAAAAAAAAGTTTATAGAATTCCATTTTTCATTGTAGATGCAGTATATACAATATATCTGTGATGGTTGTAGAGGAAAATGCCAAGACAATAATTTCATCACTAGCACCTCCAGGCAAGGTGATTAGCTCTCAGCAGGAAATGCAGCTACAGCAAGTAAGGAAGCTGGCAACAATTCTTAAGCATAATGCTACTAGTGCTTCCTTAGTACTGGGTGTAGTGGTTACAGCCATAGTGGGACTACTTAGGGTGCCAAGCAGATTGCTAGTTTTAAATGCAACAGAATCTAATTCTTGAGCCCAGATCATTCATGTATGTAGATACACTTTTTTCATGCAAGTAATCCGATCGAAGAACATGGATGTTTGAAGGACTGTGACATTAGCATGGAGGTAAGAGTTCTCGTCCTGCTGTAAACTGAAAATTATGTCTTAAACCTCCTATAAAAGCATAACATGTTTTAGAGGAGACCTAGCTGTCATCTTTCAGATATTTATATGACATAACATTTTGGGGACATATGAGATGGTTTGCTCAGTCATACAAGCTTTTATTGGACCTGAAACATCTGTAGCATTGCTGGGGATTATTTTGAATATTGGTGTTGCTCAGGAGTAGGGCAGCAATGAAGAGAGTTAAAAACTAATTGAAGATGCTATAAAGATTTGTCCTTATTATAACTGATTGTTAGAGGTATTAGTAGTAGTAGTTTATTTACAGCTTTCACCAAAACAATACAATCAAATTAACAATAAACCTTATAATAAAAGAACAGGATTTATATTAGAGGTGCACCGATACATGGGTCCCATATTGGATCAGCACTGCTATAAGGAAAATTGACAGTATTGCCAATCAGCATTTTGCAGCTGATGTGGCCAGTAAATGTCCCGTGCAGCCATAGCATGGCACACAGGGAGCCAGGAGTGCAGCCTGGCAGCATGGAGAGCAGGTGGATCTGGCTGGTAAGTCTGTTGTGAGGGAAGGGGCATGGGGGGGCAGATCGAGGCCCCCATGGTGAAGGGAGGGAGTGGGGCTGGGGCCACACAGCTGGGGTGGGGTGCAGCATGGAGCTGCGAGCGGCTCATCTGGGGGGTGTGAGGAGGGAAGGTGGCTCCTGCCACTGCACATACCCTGGGGGGGATGGGGGGCATGTGCCCCCAGATTTGCATGTGGGGCAGGGTGGGCTGCCTCTGGGCTGGGGCTGGGGAGGCGCTAGGCTTTTCCCAGCAGAGGGCTGGGCAGGGCTGCACTCGGGGTGGGCAGTGGAAGTGCTGAGAGGGGGGCTGCGCCCCTCCATAACTCCCCTCAGCGCTGCCCCCCCCCAAGCACAGGCTGGCTTAGCCCCCCACCAGGAACAGCCTGGCACTGCCCTGGCCCCATCCCGTAGCAGCAGCTTGCCCTCACGCCACACAGATCCAGGGGCACATGCCCTCGTCCTCCCAGGATGCGTGCAGGAGTGGGATCCACCCCTCCCCCGCATCCCCCCAGACAAGCCGCTCGTGGCCCCGTCCTGCATTCTGCCCTGGCTCTGCAGCCC
>NW_017729004.1:23690996-23695641 GCF_001723915.1 Gavialis gangeticus | reverse complement strand
TTGTTAAAGATCAGCCATCAGTATCAGCCCAAAAAATCTCTATCAGTGCACCCCTAATTTATATAATTCATAATGTTCGCTAAAAGCGTACAGTAGGATTATCCATTGTACACAAAATGAAAACAGAACAAAGTATATGGTAATATAGAAAGAATGATAACAAGATAAAATTAAGCAGTTAATAGAACAGGGACATTCTACTTTATTTTGACCCTTATTCTTTGTGCAGGTAACACAAATACACCTAAAGAGTACAGGATGGGCTTTGAATTATTAGGGAGAATCATGATAGTTTCTTTGCATCAGCAAAGTATTTAAAATGTTGGTAGTACTGGAGATGTCCATTTTCCTTTTATTTCTTCAAAGAACAAACAAGACCTGAATTAGTGATTTAAGTAATCTATCTCATTCTTCCCACAAGAGCATATTCTGTCAAATGTAGAGTCTGACAGTAGCTGCCCATGAGAGCTACAGATCTCATTAGAGTGCATCTCAATCTAGTTACGACCCCTTGTTTGTAGTTTTGTACCACGGAGGAGTAGGTTTAGAGGTCATAGATTATGTAGAGATAAAAGCTGCCTTAAAACACAATTAGAAATTTTTTCGATTTTTTTTTTTTTTTTTTTTTTCAGTAGACAGTAGGGTCTACTCCATGCAATAAAATGGGCTCTACCTTTGATCTATGGACCTTTGCAACACCAAGCAGTAGTCCATGCAGGTTTTAGCCTTCTCTAAAACCAGCCTGTTGTTCTCCCAGAATTCTTCTTTTCAGACAACTGTATCTGAAGATGAAAAAGTAAATGTCTCCCAAATATTTTGGCAGGGATATGCAAAAGATTAATGGGACAATATAACACGGGATTGCTTTTTTCACCAGTTTTCTGGTGAACTATTTTCTATTTAATCTATATATTATGTGGAATATAATATAATGTATGTGTTTTCTACATAATAATTTTTATATATTATTTTCATTCCAATGCTTTGGATAAATTCCTTCTAATATAATTTATATTAAAAATTTTGTTCAAAATTGGGCACCAGCAGTCAGTGAATTCTTTGAAGATTTCTGTGGGAAGAAAAGCCTTTAGGGGTCTTTTTCATTCCTCAGGCAGGGGTAGGCAACCCCCAATATATGTGCCAGAATGTGGCACACAAGGACATTTTGCTTGGCATTCGCACTTTGTGGAAGGGCTGAGGCTTTGTTGCCACAACAAGGATCGGGTCCCTCATGTCTGCCTCTGGCACGCCAACATCTTACAAGTCAAGGTTGTGGGCATTTTTGGCCCTGTGCCCAAAAACGTTCTGACCCCTGCTATATGTATGATCTTGAGATTAAGAGGTGAGATAATGATCCGCTTTATAGCTAAATAGATAACATTTCCTTCAGCAAGAAGCCACATTTTCCTTCACCATCTGTAAGTTATTAAACTTACTTTTAAAAAACAAGACTAATGTATCTTTATGCATTGGGAATTAAGCTAAATGTTGTTGTTTTTTTGGCTATAATTTGCCAAAAACATTGGTTATCGTTTTTTCCTAGACTCTGCTAGTTCCTCCCATAGCCCTATTTGATACTGTTTCTTTTTCTTTCTATTAATTTTTTATAGTCTCTCTTAATCTGTTAGAAGTACCATTTAGCAAAATACAGGTTTACCCTTTCTAGAAAGATTTCCTTTTTCTAACTGTTCTTTTATTATTTCGTTACTCCGCTAAATTCCAAAATATATTTCTGCTTATCTTTAAATTAACAACATTCTTGTAGGATTCTCTCAAGAGACACTTTTTTTTTTAATATAAAACATACAATAAAGGTTTAAAAAGATAAATCAACCTTGTTTTACTCCTTTGAATTAGAAAAAATATCATGGAAAGATTGAATTCCATAAAACTTAAATGTGTAAATATTAGACCCCAGTATTAGAATGGCACAATATCCTCTTTATTATATAATGTTTTTTTGCTCCAGGAGACATTAGCTGACAAGATCCTAATTTCCTTAGTGTCCAAAAGTCTGGAAAACATTGTTTTCCTTTTACTGGAGGCAAAACTGTTTATTTCTCCTGGGACTATTAATTCTTCAGGGCAAGGATTGAATTTTCTCTGCATGTGAGCAGTTCTCAGTTCACTGTTGGCAATATTGGAATGCAAATATTATAATTCTTTTATATTACTTCCACTGCTGCTTTCCCCACCTCTTGCCCCCTTTATTGCTGCTGCTTTCCTGCACTGCAGCACTGTGGGGAGTGAATTTAAGATGACCTTCCAATAATTAGATTCTATACATGGAAAATTATAACAAATTTATAATTTTCCATATAGAATTTAATTTTGGGGGGGTCATCTTAAATTCATTGTTGTCTTGGATTCAAATAAATATGGTAAACAACACACCCACCCATATCGACACCCACCCCCAACTTCCCGTTCAGCAACACCACATCAATAGTGGACACATGGCTTTAGTGCCTGTGCTGGCAATCTGTACTGAGCATTTTGTAAGGCTACAGTGCATTATGGGTAGGTGACAAAATACCCTATAATCTATTTGTATATTAAAAAAAAAACAATGAATGCAAAATGGTGCCCTAGATATTTTAATTCAGAGCCCAGTCCTGCAAACGCTTATGACCAAGTATGGTCACCAGTTCAACAGAGCATTTCAGTTATAGTTTATTGACTTCAGTGCTCATACTTTGCTGCATCAAGACACATGCACTACGTCTTATAGGATCAAACCCATTGTATTTAGTGATTCAAGTAATCCCAATGATGTTATCTTATGGTTCTGTAATTATCATAGCATATATTGGTATCATATCTAGAAAAAACATTGCTTCTTTAATTGTGTTTGGATTCTCCATTTGTGGGTATTCAAGTCACCCCAAATCAATGCTTGTTAAGTTTTTATTGGCTCTAGGATCATTAATACTGTATGTGCCTTGCCTCATATTTCAGATAAATAATGTTAGAAGTACTTCAGGGAATTTGGAAGCATTTCTTTTGGTGTATTGTTCAAATTAAATTTACTTGTTACCATGAGTCCAACTATAGAGAAGCCAAAACACTTGAAAAATTATCTTTAAAAGTTTATAATTGGCATATGCAGACACACAATGTAGATCAGTCCAGATGTTCATAAGTACAAGATGTGTGTGTGTGATGTATCTAAGTGTGTGTGGTTTGGGTATTTCATTCATTTAGACCCAATGTTTTAGATGATTCCAGGGTTAGATGCAAGTGCCAAGAATTTATTTTTTTCATTGATAGAAAATTCTTGAAGGATTGAAAAATAAACACTTTAGATCTTTGACATTTTTCTTTATTGATAAATAGTCACTGGCCCAGAAGTAGAATCTTATCTGTTCTGACCCTTTGGAAGAAGGGAAGTCCTTGGAAGTCCACAGGAGGAAGAAAAAGAAACATTTATTTTGCACAGATTTTTAAACACTGGCTCCTTGAAACTCCTCAGAAGGTTGGAATAGCAGATTGCCATAGATAGATGGATTAGTATGTTGAAGACATATGAGAGAATCATAGGTGCACAGTATCACTTAAATCCCATTTTCTTACGTGACCCTGACATTTCTCCTGTTCCTGTCACCTGCACCCAAATGGCATTTGCATAGGAATGATTTTTATCTGAAAACTTTCCCTTTTCTGTGATGAAGGTTACAAGGATTAATCTAACTGTTTTATATAAAACATGCCTGTACAGGTCATACTGACATGAGAATTACTGAGCCAGACAATTTTTTTTCCCCTTGACTGCGTCATCTGCCCTGTATCCCATTTTCCTGTGTCTTAGTCCAGCACTCAAGCCCTGAGCCACCTCGGACAGATGCCCTGTGGGAAAAAGGTTTGGTTGGTTGGAGGTTAGTGGGAACCTTGGTGTCCCTGGCCATTTTTATTTAGTGACTTCAATATTGATTGACTTACCATATGTTAGGAGCTATATTTGAAAACATAAGCAACATTTTAGAATCTGTTTGAGATATACAATATCTTTTTTGAGTCCCATTAAAGTCTTCAAAACACATCTGTATCTGAGGAGGCTACCTTAGGGGCCTGATTCTGAGTCCTTTGAAGTTTATAATTTTATATTTGGTTTATGGCAGCTTAGAGGCTCCACCAGGCTCCGCTGTTCTGGGTACTGTACAAACACTGGGTGGTCATAAATATACAGACACACAAACCAATATGGTAGACATATTGGTTTCATTGGGCTCTGATTCAAATCCAGATAGGACGTCTGGGGACTATATGTTTATAGTTGTTGGTCTGCACAGAGATAATGATATGAACTGAAAACTTAAAAAAAACCCAACCCCTAACCTGAAACATTCAGCATGTTAAATCAATGCACAGGTGTTTCTGGATGTGATGTACTCAACTAGGACAAGAAAATAATTACTTCTGCTTGGAATTTGTAGCCCAGTCAGATTCTGCATTTGTCATCCGTAAGCATGCTGTCACAGTTGTTGAGCCCGCAAAATATAAATGACACGGTGTATGTGATTAAGTAGAACAGAAAAATATCAGCAAAGTTTGGCACTGTGTTTTGCATTACCTTGCATTTCTCACCAGAAAGCGAGTTACTGTCCTTCTCATAGTTTCATAGTTAGTAGGGTCGGAAGGGACCTGA
>NW_017729004.1:23675862-23687688 GCF_001723915.1 Gavialis gangeticus | reverse complement strand
GGGCTCTGTCTGGGTGGAGGCCTCAGACAAGCCCCAGGTATACTGCTCCCCCCGGACAGGGGCCCTAGCAGCACTCCACATCAACACTATCATAGGAGTTTCTGCTGTTTTTAGTTTAGTGCAGTGCCTTTGCCCTGCCCTAGCAGGAGTCTCTCTCCTGGCCCTTCCTGCTCGCCCGCCGGCGCACACGCCAACACAAACACCGGCGCGCTCTGTTCGCGTGTCGTGGCCCGGGAGCACAGCTCCCTACCAGTTCAGCTAAGAGGGATCCGGGGGGCTTCCCCTCTGGATCTGGCTCAGCTGCGTCCAGTCCCTTTGCCCACTTACCTTAGGGGGATCAGCTGCTCCTGCCCCCACTGCTGGCTCCGCTGCTGCTGCCTCCTCCTCCACCTCGGGTCTGATAAGGGGGCACACATGCATGTGGGACACACGTGTGCCTGGATCCCTCCTCTCCCCGCTGCTCCTGGCTTCCACGGCTTTTAAAGGCCGCAGTTTGAATTTCCTGCTGCTGCCCCAATCAGACAATCAGGTGCTCTGGGCTTCCTGGAAGTGCCTGCCGGCAGTCCCGCCCCCTACACTCCCCTGCTGAGGGGATCCGGTGCCTCCGGACCTGCTCCCCAAGGACATATGAGCAGGGCTAAAATGTTGTGGCTCCCAGGTGTAGTGCTGAATCTTTTCTGTAAAGGAGAGGTGGGAGCACAAGTATTTTAAAGGTAGGGCACTTACAGATTCATTAGTTGCAAGGACGTCATTTCTTAAGCTCCTTCTACTGCCAGTTAACAGCCAAGTTTGATATGAAGCCTGGTCCCATTTCTCTTAATTTTTGGGTCTTACCCATTCAAATGGAGATCCACGTTCTTGCAATTCTTCCTTAAAAATTCCTTACTGATTCACCTGTATTCTACAAATACCTTTCATGCTACAGTACTGGTATCTGATTCATTAAGTAATCAGAGGTTTAAGCAAATTGTGCAGATAGTTAAAAAATGCAAACCCCTCCTCCCCCACCAAACCTCTCAAAATAGCTGTTTTCAATTCCAGTGCCTGAATTGAATTTTAGCAGGATTTAACCTTTGTTCTTTGATCACGGTACAAAAGAATACATACATGCCAAACGAAGAGGCTGAGGTGATGATTATATGCAAAGATGCTGCTAAACCTGTAATTAAAAACGGCCCTGTGAGACACCCCCAAATTTTATGTCCTACTTTTATTTTATGCTGCCATTTAGGGGAGGGAAAAATTCACCTCTCCCACACACTCTATTTGCACCTGTTTTATAGTTAATGGGCAGACTTGGGATCCATCTTTGTAGGGAGTCAGCTCTGTATTGTTCCTATAACATTGTGCAGTATTAGTTAACCTAAACTGTGCTCCACCCACTGTTGTGGTTCAGTGATGGAAACCTTGTCTGGCATGCGGGACACCTGGGTTTAATTCCTGGATGTGCATACAACTACAGCAGTTGAGGTACTGAACATCTGGACTCGGTCTGGCCTTTAGATTCTGTCTTCGTGGTCAAAAGGGGGGATGGAAGGTCTGGGCAGCCTCCACTCCTCTATACTCTTGCCTAGACATATGCATCAAAGGTCCTCATGACTTTTCATACATACCCCATAATCCAGAAAGATGGACGTTTGTCTACTAAACTGTGCCTCATTGCAGAATAATTGGCTTTAGCTCTGAGTGTTTAAATTAGCAGGCACTAGTGTCAGTGAAAATGGGGTGCCAAACATTTGGTATCAGTTATTTATATTCTGTTTTTTCTTCAAGAATATAAAAACTATAGCATGTTCTCAAGCCCCTCAAAGTTTGAGGTGAGGAAAGTAAATAGAGTTTTTCATCTTATCTTCAGAAGTAGTTTCCTTTCCTGGGTATCGTGACATTCTGTATCAAGGCTTTTCCATGACTGCATTGTCCCACCTGTCTCTCGTTAATATTGTCAGCAATCCTGCTTTTTTTTTTTTATTTTCTGAGCTCATTCTCTGTTTCATGGTCTAATCTTTTGCTTGAAAAGCAGTTCTGGATATATGAGATGTTAAACAAAAGGATACATTAATTTCAGAGGCTATAATTCCCTGCTTTTACATGGTCAACAGAGTAGGGCTTCAGCATTAGCTAGAGGCTGTGCAGTTTACTTTCATGAGCTGGAATAGAAGCTTAGTCTTGTGGTGTAATGAATTTATCCAAAATTATGGTGGCTCTTGACAGCAGAGGGTTTATCCAGAGATGGAAGTGGGAAACTTACTTTCACTGGTGCTTCTCTTTCAATGCAATCTTTCAATGCAATCCAGGCATACTCCTCTTCTCCTGAAAAATGAATTGCCATTTCCTTATAGCAATTGGGGTAGCTGTTCCAGTGCAAGCTTTTAGTTTAAATGGGCAGAGCTGCATTGTGCACTGGCGAGCCCAGTCACTGAAAACACTCATTGTGCCTGTGTCTGTCAGACAGGTTTTGCAATACACTGCCATCAGCTACACTAGTGGTTGAAGTTTGAGCAAAATCCCAGTATAGACAGAGCCTAAGTGTTGCTATTAGTTTTGGGGGAAGGAGATCTACCTTTAAAATGCTTTGGAAATTTTGTCTGGGGGTGAAGGGGCAGAGTGGAGAACAGGGAATAAATCACAGAATCACAGGAGCTAGAGAAAGAGGTGTAAGTACTTCGGTATCTCTTAGCTACTTAGTGGCGCCCTAGAGGTGCTGTACAAACAAAACAAAAAGATGGTCCCTGCTCCAAACAGTTTGCAATCTAATAACTTGATTGTTTTCTGAGGCCAGAATTTTTATCTAGCATTTTTGTCTGGAGTTTTGGTCTACAGGTCTCATTAGTGCTGCTGGCACTTAAATTAAGTAACAACAGCTGCAGCCCATCATTGCTGTATCAGAAATGTCTGGCAAAAAGGGTGCTTTACCACTCCTTGATAACTATATATGTAAACAGCAGGAGCCTGCAATGCCTATGGTGTTCCATTGGCACAATCTCTCCCAGTAATAATGAATGGTTTGTCATGTATAATCTTGTTGTGTCCTGTCAGTTGAAATAATGAAATGAATTTTCATAAAAGTGTTGGATTTTTAGGAAATTGCTTTTCATCAACAGCCATCTCAGAGTTCTCCCCACTGCTTTTTCTGTATGCACAGAAGGGCTAGAAGAAGTGCAAATACCAGTCATATCAGGCCAGTGTCTCTGAAAGGGGGCTACAGGCCAAAACTGCACTGTCTGCTCCTTTCCCCTAACATCCCCTAACGGTGTGGGTACCTCTTTGTGTGACCAGCTTGTGATAGGGGCTTTGGATATGGCCAGCTGCAGGGCAGGTTTTGGTTTGTAAGCATGGAAAATAGGCACTGTTATGAGAAGACAAGGGAGTGTGGGCGTTTCATGCACTGGGTAGCTTTAATTACTGCTTTTGATTCCTGGCAGCACTGAATGCAATGGAGGAGCCAGATGGGTAGAGTCTTCTGATGTCTAACAGAAATTGTATCAGTGTAGTTTTTAATATGCCAGCCACCAATTTGTGATTTTGTACCAATACAAGCAAATAAATATCAAATTCATTTGCCTCACAAAGCCTTTTCTCATTACTTTTAAAATACTAGTTCATTGAAAGATATTTGAATGACTGTCCTTGAATTTCTCTAGGGCTGTTATTTTTTTTATTTCTTAAAGATCTTCTTGTTTGCAAGCACTTCACTTGCCTGGCTGGATATGCTATTTATAAGGCCTACATGAGAAATATCATACTGGGTCAGACCAGTGGTCTATCTAGCCCAAT
The DNA here is from genome assembly GCF_001723915.1 of Gavialis gangeticus. NCBI lineage: Eukaryota > Metazoa > Chordata > Crocodylia > Gavialidae > Gavialis > Gavialis gangeticus. The sequence goes on along the minus strand of NW_017729004.1, from coordinate 23,683,914 downwards.
AGCCCACAAAGTCCTGGGACCTTCTGATTAATCTCTTTCTGGCCATAGCCCCACTCTCAATCTACCACATGAGGAAGGAGGTGCTGACTGGAGGAAACCCTGTGTGGATGCAGAGCTGTCTCCTTTTCCTATGTCTGCACATGTCTCGGGGATTCTGGGGTCAAACTAGAGCCTGGCAGGCCAGACCCATGCTCTGGCTGCCGGCCTGGCTCCCAGTTGTGGGAACAGCGTGACTGCAGCTCCCCAAGGCTCCCAGGACCCCAGGCATAAGTGGCAGAAGGGAGGGTGGGTAACAGGGCTTAGCACTCACAAATGTGGGGCTGCAGTAGGGCTGGAAAGCAGCCCAGCCATGGGCTTCCAGCGGCTGTAGCAGGGGGTGGGGAGGGAGTAGGACTGGGGCAGGCACTGCACAGCTGGCAGGGTGTGGGGCTGAGCTGCGAGTGGATCATCCAGGGACACGGCTCCTGCTGCTGCGCGCAGCCCAAGAGGCATGCAGGGAGGCGAGTGCCCCAGATCTGCATGCGGGCAAGGCAGGCTGCACTTGGGGTGGGTGGCAGTGGCACTGGGAGGAGGGCTACAGGGGGACTGCAGCCACCCCAAAATTTTGCCGTAGCCCCCACTCCCAGCGCCACAGGCCATCCCTGGCCCACAGCAGCAGCCTGCCCTGCCCTGCCCTGCACAGTTCCAGGGGCACACGCCTCTTATGCCCTCCTGGGGTGCATGCAGCAGCGGGAGCTGCCACTCCCTCCCCTTGCTGGGCACCCCCCCAGATAAGCTGCTTACAGCTCTGTCCTGCACCCCGCTCTGGCTGTGCAGGGCAAGGCATCGATCCATCCCCCTTCTCCCACAGCCCTCTCCCCTTCCACCACCCCTTTCTTCACAGACTTACCTGCTGGAGGGGACGCATGTGCATTCATGCGTGCTCAGCCCCCCCCCCCCCAATAAGTTTTTCTCCCTCTGCCTATGACCCCAGATAAGACTGCTGGAGTAAGCACAGTTACTGGTTCCAGCTTCCCCTATCTCACCTGGGGTAACCTGCTGCATGCCAGAGTGTGCAAGGCACGGGTGTTCCCTGGGGACAAGTAGCAGGGGCACCAGGTATGCTACAGTTTCTTGTCCCCAAGGAGACAAATATCTGTGTTTGTCTGGACACAGCCTTAAAGTCTAGTTTTTGAAGTTGAACGATTACATGAAAGGTCTCGCTCTCCCTTTCTCCCTCTGAACTTCTCACATCCATCTTTCTGCCCCTCCTCCCGCCACCATCTCTGCTTTTCTCTTTTTTGTTGCTAAGTACATTTCTGGTCCTCATGAATGTGGGGGAAAAGGCCTGGAATGTGAACTGGATATATCCTGTATGTTCAAAGCTAAGGAGGAAATAAAAAAAACTGATTTGTGTGTGTGCGTTTTTTAGCCAAGCGCAGGTTTTTTCAGTGCCTTTAACTGGCAGTGCTGCTGACTATTTACCTCATTTTTAGAACACTTCTAAAAATTGGATTTCCCAGTAAGAGTTCTGTAGAACTGTGATCATCTTTGATTGCGCTGCCATGGTTTTAAGATATGGTCAAGTGCCCAAAATAAACAGTGTGTTGTTTGATGGGTTTCCAGAGAAATTTTTGATACCATTATCAGTTAAGTTGTATTAGAGCTTAATGCATTTTACTTTTCATAGATTGTCTGTGAACAGAATGCATCTTCTATTGATTTTCGCCTCCGCCCCCTATTTGTAGTTGTCTGAATTTTTTTGCCAGCAATTTCCAGACCATGAACATTTTCACTAGGTGTTTACATGTTTGATTCTATGGTAAAGCTGTCTCATTGGTCACATAAATCACATGCTGACAGTGCACTCTTCTAATTGGATGATCTGATGATTCCTCTTGAAATATATTTTGTTTCATAATTAAACAAGCATCATCCAGCCATCTGGTCAAACTTTGCATTTCAGTAACATTTTGAACAATCAATACTTTGTTCACACAAGCCCAAGAACTGAATACAAATGGAGTAGAACTTGTAACAAAATTCTGTTTGGAAATCTACTGAATGTTTACAAACTCTTTTTGTTAACATTTACCTGGCCTGAATAATTAGTAGGATAACAGGATGTAAAGGGGAATTTCAGATAATTCAATAGGGGTCCTTCTTTCATGATATTTTTTCTACAGTGTCACTGACACGAAGGAGTTTATCAGAATACTGGGAGTGATGAGGAACAGTGGCCATAAGTTGACCGAGAGTAGATTCAGGCTAGATATCAGGAGGCAATACTTCACAGTTAGGGCTGCTAGGATGTGGAACCAACTTCCAAGGGAAGTGGTGCTTGCTCCTACCATGGGGACTTCAAAAGGAGGCTGGATAATCACCTTGCCAGGGTCATTTGACCCCAGCACTCTTTCCTGCCCAGGGCAGGGAGTTGGACTTGATGATCTGCTCAGGTCTCTTTTGACCCTACCAACTATGAAACTATGAAATAGAGTGCCAGATCTAATATAGGTTTCTTTGATACTGATAATTATTGTCTCTTCTGAGTTTTGGCATTGATTAACTCTTATTTACTTCAGTGTTTCTGCTCTTCTTAAACAGAAAGTGCATATCCTAATTAGGGCCATCAGTTAATCACAGTTTATGGGCACGATTAATACAAAAAAAGGTTAATTTTTTTAACAAGCATTAATTGCATTTGTTTTGACGAGGGGTGGGCAAAATGGGGCCAGTGGCGCCTGGGCAGAAGCTATTGCTGAGTATGGGGGGAAAGGGGCCCTTCCCCCTCACTGTTGCCAGGCCCTTCTTGTAGCAGCTGCCTGGACACTATGCCTAGGCTACCCTGCAGTGCCTCTCCACCACCATAACTGCCACTTCCGGGCCACCCAGCAGGGCTGCAGTGGCAGTGAAGAGGCACTGCAGGACAGCTGGGGCACAGGCTCTGGGCGGCAGCAGCAAGAAGGTCCTGGCAGTGGCAAGGGGGACAAGCCTCTTTTCCCCTGCGCTGAGCAGCAGCTTGTTCCTGGTAGCCACTGAGAAGGTGAGTCTGGAGCAGGCATGGGGTAGGCCAGCGTTAGGGTTGTGCACGTGGGTTCTGGTTGGTCTGCTTTGGACAGCGGCAGTCTGGAATAGGTACAGGGCTGACCAGGGTCAGGGCTGAGGCTGTGCACTGTTGGTGGTGGTGGTGGGGAGGAACCACAGGGCACATGGGCTCCAGGCTGTTGGGTGTGTGGGGTGGGGAATGCTATTTTTTAACTGTGCAATTAAAATCATAATTAATTGCAACTATTTTTTTTTAATCTTGCAATTAATTGCAATTCATTTTTTTAATAGATGAATTTATGGGCATTAGGGCTGACAATTGAATTGCAAATAATTAAGCTATTTTGCCTCTTATGTTCTAAGTGCCGTTGTGGTCAGAAAACAAAGAGTATAAAAATAGCCACTGTTGCATACACAACATACAAACTTGGTGATAAGGACACCAAACAGGCACATGAATAAATAATCCCCAAAATTTGCCATCGCCCCTCCCCACCCCAAGTGCAACGCTGGCTCAGCCCCGCAGCTGGGAAGAGCCTGGTGCAGCCCTGGCCCTGAGTACACAGTGGGCAGCCCTCACTTGCCCCGCACACAGATCTGGCAGAGCATGTTCCCTCCATGCCCCCTCAGGAGTGTGCACAGTAGCAGGAGCTGTGTCCCTTGGATGAGCTACTCACAATTCCATCCCGTGCCCTGCCTTTACCCCTGCCCCAGCCCTACTCCCTCCCTCACTGTGGAGGCCTCGGTCTGCACCCCCTCCCCATGCCCTTTCCCCACAACAGACTTATCAGCTAGACACTACTCTCCAAGCTCCCGGGCTGCAGTCCTGGCCTCGTGTATGCTGTGGCTGCATGGGTGCACGCGACATTTATCTGCAACATTATTGGTCACATCAGTCAAAAAAAGCTGATTGCCGATTAATGTCAATATTCCTTTCATCAGTGCACCTCTAAGTTTCACTGTTGCTGTTCCTATATCAGTTGTTTCTAAAGATGTGTATGGTTGCTTGATATTGTGGAGAAATAAAGATGCCACACAAACACTCCTGTGAACATATTTAATATTAATGCTAGATCAATGTTAGCTTGAATCTTTTATGCACCATATGTGAATTAAACCCAGCCAAGTCTAAACTGTCATAGCAAAGATGAGGAAAAATAACTAATGTGCAGCTCTTCCAGCTAAACCCTAGTGCCAGTGTGCCCTTCTTATTGATATATTTTCATTTCCAGTTACTGTTAATCTTACTATTTTTATTAGCTGTTTCTCTTATTTTTGCCATCGTGTTACTTCACCTACTAGCAGGTCATCATGTATAGTGAAGTTCTTTTAATGCATTCTCATTCTTCTGATGTTAGGGAATGGGAGATGTTGCTTCCTGAATTTTAACCCTGCTATGAATTGTCTGCGCACTACATGTATATACTGGGGAAAAATGTATCAGAGGATTTAATGGGCATTTGTAATGGACCTATGGTAGAAACCATTTGCAAATACCTTGCATGAGAAATCTCATGTGTTTGACAACATGTGAAAAGGCTTATGTATTTTTTTTTCTTTTCCAAGATGCCATTTATGATATAATTGTCTAAGCAGAAGTACAGAATGGAGGTTGTGACATGGAGAAGGAAGGGAGGCAACTCCTAATTCCATAATAATGGAAAATAATGGTTGGTGGCTGCTTTGCCAAAACACTTATCAGTCATCAACAATAGTTGATTTGCATTGTTTATGCTGATGTTCCTGATCTGTAAATAAATATGTATGCATGACCATCCACAAAAAAGCCCTTTATTATATTCACATTTAAAATATAGATTTTATTTTTCTTTGAATAACTTTTAAGTTAACTTTTTAAGGCAACTCTCTTTGCTAGAGGTCTGATCAAAACCTCACTCAAGACAATGGGAAGATTCCAGTTTATTTTAGTGGGCTTTAAATCAGATACAAGAGGAGCCCTTTCGATTAGCAAAAAGAAAATACTGTTGCAATTTATGATGATAAACAATTACCATTGCTGTAGCAAGAGCTACATGGCAGCGCACAAGCTTTTAATAAACAGAAGTCATTTGTAATGTTGACAGTCAGAACGAGACTTTTAGACACTTGGACAGGTCTATAATTACCTAGATAACACTTCATATGTCAAGGATGTGCCTTGCTGTCTGCCGGTTTTACATTTAACTAAGGGCTTTGAACACAAACATTTGATAAACTTAATTGTTAGGAACCACAACCAATGATATTTTAGAGCAGTATATAGAATCATAGGGCACATCTACATGTGCGTCGGACTGCGTAGTTGTTCCTGCACAGTCATTTAGTACTTGCTTAAGCTTTTTTTTTTTCTTTTCCAAGATGCCATTTATGATTATGCTATTTAGTACAGTGTAACAATAACAGTTCTCAGGAAAGTAAAAGTTATATATGCCTGACCAGACTGTAAAAGTGTTTTGCTGAAAGATGTTGAAATATGAAAAAATAAAAAGGGGCATTGGAAATTTTGAAGTTTCAGGATGACTGCTGTGAGTGCACATAGGCTCAGGCTATGAATTAGCCTTAAATAGCCATGAACAGCAAAGCAGGGCTTTCCAAGGTCTGTTAGTCAAGCTGTGGAGAAAAAAGCAAGTTACTTTCTCAGGTGAATGGGTGAGAAGAAATTCCCAACATGCAAGCTAAGAGATTGAAGCTATAGCCAGTGAAAGAATACAGTAAATTACTTGTCATTAGTTTTGTGGTTCCTCTGGTGTTGTCTTGTGTTTGTATGTGGGCCATAGCATTAGTCCTCTATTTTTTGAGGTTGGAGAGTTTGACTTGAACATGCTGCATTTTAATACAGACAGCATGAAACTATCCAAGACTGTAGTTGTATTTTTTTTAACTCCAGTACTGTATGTTTCGAATCGAAATTACTGTAGCTTCCTTGGTGATCACATGAGTTGAACACTGAAGATGTAACCTTTTGTTAATCAAAAGCATTCTTGATAGGCATTGTCAGTATATGACACGAGGTCGTCTTATTTAAGTCATCTGCAACTGGTTCCTCAAACAGGTACTTAGCATGCAGGTACATCTTGGGGATTTCTGCTTTGCAGTTTGGGCCTTTAGATACTTACATATGTACGTTTCGCTTTGTGTTTTCTCATGAAGATGAGCCAGATTTTCAAATTAGAAACCTGCACCTAAATTGCATATGCCTAAAAAATACTGACTTCTTTAAAGCGTATACGCTTAACTGAAAACATGTTACATTTGCAATGTGTCTAAGTGCAATCTGACTCCATTATGCTCAAGGCCCTGAAAACCTGTTAATGGAAAAGGTGAACAGAAGCATCTTGTTCCTTTTTATCACTTAATGGCCATATCTAAACGAGATGCTGACTGCATAGCCGTTACTGCGCAATCATTTTAAGGAAGTACTAAATGACTGCGCAGTAACTCGTAGCATGGCCAGATTTTTGTGTGTGTGTGTGTGCTGGTGACTGTGCAGTAACATTGCGTCATGCTTCCTGCCATGTGATGCTACTGTGCAGTAGAGTAACAAGCTACTGCACAGTATCTTGTGTAGACGTGGCCAAAGATGATGGTATTTTAGATTTTTTTTCCAGGAACTTGATCAAAAGAAGACAAGCTAGTTCAAAAGTGCGCCACTGCCATTTTCTCAGTTATGACAGGCATTTTGACACTTACATAAGTGATGCAGCACTGGGAGCTTTTCAAAGCACCTGGTGCTGTGGTGTTTGCATGTGTAAAAATACTATCATTTAGGGTGCATCCACACGTGCAAGCACGTGCACTTGCAGGAGCTCAAATAGAAGCGTTGCAAATTTGAGCTGGGGATTTTTGCCTCAGCGCACGTGCTTGGACATGCACTTTGTTGTGGAGCAAATTGTGCCACTTGGGGCAAAATAACCCTGCCTGGCTCCTCCCGGATCTGTAGCCAGGGGGAGCCAGAGCCCGGGGCCAACACCTGTGCTGTCTCCAGCAGCATAAAAAGCTGCCCTGTCCTGCCCCCAGCAGTACAAAAAGCTGTCCTGGCAAGTAGCTTAGGGCTACTTGCTCTCAGGAGCTTCTGGGGCCCAGCCAATTAGTACTTGGGGACACTACCCCTTGTGTCAGCTGCACTGCTGAAGCAGCCCTGAGAGTTCCCTGCACCCTCTACCTACTGCAGCAGTCTGGCAGGAGAGGCTGCTGCCTGGCTGTAACCTGGTGTGCACCTGCCAGACCCCGATGGGGACTGCACAGCTAGTAGACGCATCTGCCCCTATCGGCCAGCTGCCAGTGGGCTATGACTGCAGAATTGGCCTCTGTGCAGCATTAGTGCTACGTGTGCCCTCTGCCCGGCCATCTGGGCAGCTATCGCCCGGAAGATATTCCAGGTGTGGTGACCTGCTTTGAACTGTTAAAGCATGTCCTCCTGGCCCCATTTGGCCAGAAGATCAGCCACAGCCAGCTGGGTCCAAGGTGCCAGCTCTGAGCAGTCAGAGTCCTGCCACTGGCTTCCCTAGCAGGAATTTTGGTGCTCCCTATTGGAAAACTGAAAAAACTCTAATTTAAAAAAAAATAAAAATAAAATCCCAAAGTCACTCTGTAAAATACCCTCAAATCCATGTTCCTCCACAAGTAAAATAAAGACCACTATAAAGGGAGACAGAGACAGTGATCAGTTAGACAATGTTTTATTGATCTGTCTATGGTGTTAAAGCAAGTCTCTTAACATAATAATAAAGTGAACTCTAAATACATGTTTCATGAATACATGAATACATATTTTGCTGCCCTCTCACAGGGGGTTCAGCCCCCACACAAGAGCTATGGCCCCCCAACAGGGGGTCAGCCCCCACACGAGGGGTTTGTCCCCCCCAACAGGGGCGAAATGGCCCCTGCAGGGGCTACCACCCCCTCTGCAAGGTCCACATGCCCCACTCCAGCCCCCCAATTGCTGCCCCACCTGGCCTCATCCTGCCAGCTGCTGCTGCCCCACCCAGCCCCACCCCCCGTTCTCCCAGAGCCCCCAATGGCTTCCCC
>NW_017729004.1:23673248-23675439 GCF_001723915.1 Gavialis gangeticus | reverse complement strand
GGGGCTGGTGGGGTCCCCCCCATGGTCCCCTCCCCCCTCCTCCAGCTCCCCTGACCCCTTACCAGCACTGGAGCCCTGGTGCTGAACATGCAGCCTCACCAGCCGTGTATTTCAGCACCAGGGCAAGGGGCCAACCACAGAGACGCTCTGGCAGCCAGAGCATCTCTGTGGAGGACCCAGCGTCTGGTTGCCTCAGGGCACAGTCACAGACCATGCCCTGCTCTGCTTTTTTAAACTTTGATTATTTTAGACCCCTGGATATCCAGGGGTCTAATTTTATCCCTGTGCTGCAACCTTGCAGCGCGGGGAACTTTTTGTCATTCCCATACATACCTGTTGCCCCGCTTCAAAGGGGTTTGAGAAAGGACAAGAGGCACGTGTGCTCTCATTTGGACATGCCCTTAGATGCCGAATAGTTGAAATAGTACCTACTTTCATGATAAATCAGTCCTATGCTAAAAATTAACTCTGCATTGAGAGTTAATTCCATATTCATTGTTTTGGGGGGGTTTCTGTAGCATGTTAACCTAGGCCTCCAGGTATGCATGGGCAATACCTTTGCCTTAAAATCAAGGCTTCCATGGCACCTTCTGCAAGATCAGCAGCATTCAGCAAGTGTCACAGGAGGTGTACCTTGAAGGCAGTAGTTATTTATTGTACAGATGTATCATAATTAGACCATAGAACCTCTGACTGTAGAGCCTCTGAAAAAAATACAAAAATAATAATAAAAAAAGACAAATGAATCCAATCTAATACGGGAATTTGTAGGATGTTTTAAAAATGGACCTGCAGGATGGCTTGTTTGTAAACTTGGTTTTTGTGTTGGTTGCCCTCTGTTTTTGATGAGTAACCTGCCTTACTCTTATCCCTAAGATAAAATGTAGAAGGAAACTGACTTACGGAGCAATGGGCTGATAATTCAGCTGAAGAAAAATGCATGAATATGAATGGAAAAGTGTGATGTAAGTGTATTTGTTTCGCAGACCTGAAAGGGCACGGTCTCTGGTCTGAAGTGTTTACATTCCACGTTTAGACGAGACATAGCAAGCCCCGACTACGGGGAGTCATAACAGAGGGAAGGGAGTGAATGGAGTACAGAAATGATGTCATTCCGTTTCTGAGTTTGCAGATGTCTCTTCACACTTCTGCAGTGCTGATAGCCAAGGCTTTTTGGAATAGTCATTTTCCTTGTTTATAAATTTTTTCTGGGTTGTAATCTATGTGACTAGGACTTGTAATAAGGGTAAGGGAAGCAGATGACTCTGGGAGCCTATCAGGCCTGAGGGATAAGAAGGTAGGAGTGCCTATGTGGGAATGCAGAAATGCTGTATTTCTGCACATATGACATGCACTTTTTCCTCAGAATTGGGGTGTGTGTTGTTATAAGTGGGAAAGCTGTTTCTTTGCTTGAAAATAAGCAAGTCTGGAGACACTGTACATGCCACACAGCTGCCAAGGTAACAGAGTCCTATGTTAACCATCTCACCACCATAGGTATTGGCTGAGTACTATAGCTTATTCCTGAAGCAGCAAGTGAACTGCTTGTAGGATCTTGGTGAGGCTTGTGATAATGAAACAACACTTATTTACAGGAATTTGTATAAAGAACTACTTACAATAAAGGATTAACAGTCTTGCTACTGTCCTTACAAGGGTGTAGGGCCTAACCTTGTGTGATATAGAGTAAATCCTCCTGGAAGCAATGTCAAGGAAGTCTGCTATCCCAGGAGATGGTCTGGATGAGGCAGCTAGCACCAGGAACTTCCTGGCGCTATACTTTCTGTCACATCCAGACAACTGCAAACATTTGTTTCCTTGGGGACAAGTTGTCCCCAGTGAGTGCCTGTGCCACATGCTCTAGTGCATGGCAGGTTACCCTGGGTTGGGGAGGGGAGGCTGGGGCCAGCACAGTTTTATAGTTTCTAGGGTCGGAAGGGACCTGAGTAGATCATCTAGTCCGACCCCCTGCTATGGCAGGAAAGAGTACTGGGGTCAAACGACCCCAGCAAGGTGTTCATCTAACCTCCTCTTAAAACCCCCCAGGGTAGGAGCCTGCACCACTTCTCTTGGAAGTTGGTTCCAGACCCTAGCCGCCCTGACCGTGAAGTAGCGCCTCCTGATATCTAGCCTAAACCTACCCTCTGCCAGCTTGTGACCGTTATTCCTGGTCACTCCTGGCGGTGCTCGG
>NW_017729004.1:23641036-23672942 GCF_001723915.1 Gavialis gangeticus | reverse complement strand
CCCCACATTACCCGGGACCTTCTTTTTGCCCCCTATGTATTTAAAAAAGGACTTCTTATTGTCCTTAATCTGGGAAGCTAGTCCTAATTCCATCTCTGCCTTGGCCTTCCTAACTACCCCCCTACATCCCCGAGCAACTGCAGAATAGTCATCCCTGGTGATGACCCCTTCTTTCCATTGGGTGTATGCCTCCTTCTTAGCAAGGAGACATTCCCAGATGCTTTTGGTGAGCCATGGAGGCTTGTGTGCTCTCCTGCTCCCTTTGATCCTCATTGGGATTACCTTCCTTTGGGCTTGGAGGATCGTCTCCTTAAGGAGCGACCACACTCCTTGGACACCTGGCTCCCCTCCCTTTCGGGACCTCAGCGCTTCTCCAGCTATCCTCCTTAGCTCGTTGAAGTTTGCCCTCCTGAAATCTAGGGCTGCTGCCTTACTGCATGCCTTTGCCACCTTGCGCTGGATGGCCCCCAGCAGCCTTACCTGGGGCCTTGAGGGCCTCAGGGAGCTGCAGCCATGGCGATCCTGCTGCTTAGAGTCTGGCTGGCAGCTGGCGTATGGCTCCAGCTGCCCAGAATCTGGTTTTGGGCAGCATGCAGTACTGCCATGTGCACCGCCCTGCTTTTTTCTGGCATGGGTTTTTTTGACCCTGGGATCTCCCAGGGTAAAAAAAGAACTGCTGTGCTGCAAGGTAGCAGTGTGGGGAATGCCTGCATGTTCAGTGCCACAGGCCGGTCTGCAGCACCATATACCATACGGATGCACTCATCTGGATGCAGCCTCTGTGTCCCCAGGAGGGTTTATTTACTCTGTCACGCAGTCAGCAATGACTTTGGAAAAATTATTTTTCCCCTATATTCTGCCTTCCAAAAAAAAGGTAAATGTTTTATTTGGGGGTGTGTGGTATGCAAGAAAATACGGTACGTGAGAGAAGATTGTTCGGTGAAGCAGATCAGTTCAGTTAGGAGCCAAAAAATAGAATCTCCAACCAGCACCAACAGGGTAAACTGGAGCTTGGAGTTATCTATAGAATTACACAGCCTCTGACGCTTAGAGAGTTAGCATGGCAAAGGCTGTGCATGGGCTCCTCCATGGAGACAGAAGCACCATCTCTGACAGACCAGTTGAAGAGGTGGCAAGAGGGCCTTGTGGTTGTGGAGCACTGCTGGGATCTGCTATCCTGCATGGCTGTCTCATGATCAGGGATTCGGATTTTCTGTGTGATGCAGAAAAACGCAGATTTTCTCCTTGAACAGAGAAAATCGGAGATTTTTCTCTTTTAAAAGGGAAAATAATGGATTTTCCCCTTTTAGAGGAGAAAAGCATGGGAAATCATGGGTTTCTTCTTGTAGGCTGGCAGAGTTCCAGTCTGCAGGGGGTTGCTTGGGGTTGTAGGGAGCAATCAGGCAGGGGGGTGCCATGTGCATGTGCTCACACAGACATGCACGTGGCAGCCAGGCAGTGGGGGAGAGCAGCTCCCACAGCTCCCTGCAAGTAAATCTATGGGGGGGGGAGGGGGCACAGGACACATGTTGGGTGGCAGGGAGGGGCAGAGGCCACATGGGCGGGCACAGGGAGGGATGTGGGCAGCAGGGGTGGGGACCATATATGCCCCCTGAGAGTCCTGAGCCCATAGCGAGGCAGGGGGTTGCAGTAGGGATAGACTAGCTCCACAGGAGTTGGTGGACCTGCACAGGAGGGAGCACTGTGCCACCTTGGCCACCAGCTGCCCGGAGCTGTTCTGGCCCGGCTACAGCCTTGCGCCCCAGTGTAGGTGCAGAAATCTCAGGGTGCATGTGCCCCCCTGCCACATCACCTTGGCCCTCCCATCTTCCCCACACACATACTAGGGACTTAGGAGGTGGGACTGCATTTTGGGAGTGAGGGGTACTGGTAGGACTGGGGGGTCTGTGGGTTGGGAGTGAGTATCAGGGGGCTGCAGGTCAAAAGTGAGGGACAACAGCATGGGCAGTTGCAGGGCACCAGCAAATCAGGACTGCCCAGCGCCAGGGCACCATCATATCAGGGCTGCTGAGCGCCGCAAAGCAGCAGGGAGGGACAGCCAAAGCTAGACTCACATCCTGGTGAGCAAAGGGGGCAGGGGAGCTCTGATTTTTCCATGATAAAAAACCCGAAGTCAAATGCCAAAATGTATAGATATTTAGAATTTATTTTATTATAGTGACTGAGGCACTGGTAGGCTTCCAAACTGCTTTAAGACAGTAAATATATCAATAAAATATTATGTTCAACAAATATATATAGTGGTGTTTCATTTTAATCCAGGAAAACCCACAGATTTAGGGTTTTTAACTGGAGAATTTGTGGTAGGGGGTTTAATCAGAGAATTTGCAATTTTTAAGCAGAGAAAACCAGGCTCCCAGGTGATGATCTGATAAACAGGAAATGTAAACAGAGGGGCTAGAAAAGCCGTGCGCTTATTCTTAATGTATATGCCTAATTGTCGATACCTTCTAGTTTGGCGTCTATGTAAAATGATCCTTAACATGAAATATTGGACCTCTTATGTGGATACTTATTGTGTCAGAAATCATTGTATATGAAACCTTCTGGTTAATTGACCTTCTGGGCAATTGACACTGTGCTATATGTGTTTTCTTTTTGGCTTGAGGCATTTGTAGCCATTTTAGCATAAATCTTTAGGTCCAATGTTACTTTTAGGTGCAAATCCTCCTTAGGTAGGTGAGAAAGTCCACCTAGTAGAAGAACAGGGCAGTTTTTCTGTGCAGGGGGAAGCTGATCTTGGGAGCACCATGTGAGCACCCTACATAGTGGAATCTTTGGGAAATGTTATCTGATGACTTGGTGAAGCTAGGAGAGTGTGTGGTATTGTCAGCAGATCTGTTTTTATGGTTCTCCCTTTCTCTAGTGATTTCCATCAGCAAGAGGCCTCAGTCAGTTCAGGTTGATGATGAAGAAAGGTATTCTTTCTTTTGTGGCCTTTCTGGTAAATGAGGTGCAGTCATTGTTACACTGCAATATTTTATAAGGTCTCTGAGTATATATTTGGGCCTTTTAAAATAGCCTATACAGATTATGATAACTGTTTAAGTTAGCCCCTTAAATTACTGAAAGCTAGGAAAGGTAAACTCTAAAATTCTCTTGCTTTTAGATCATCTGTCTTGTGAAACACATTTGTATTCTTTTTCTTTTTTTCTCTGTCTGCCAGACCAGCAGAACCAAACTTTTAACATCATCCCTTAGCAGGCGAGGGAGGCTCTTCTTTCCTATTTCCTGCCTGAGCATTAAGTCTTCAGATGTCAGGAGCTCCGTTGTTAATTATCCATGATGGCACAGCCAGTGTGCTCTAATATTTTCTTTGAAGTTTACCCAAGTGGAACTGTGAAAGAATAAAGGCCACAACGCCAAGTGTGGTAGTTGGACTCCAGAGCCAATTCTGTAAATTAGCAGGTAGTCAAGGACGTCAATTAGATGATGTTTCTTATTCAGGTGTGAAACTCTCAGATCTCGTTGACCTAATGGTTGTCATTGGATCTATCGCTGCACAGAATACTTTCTTAGCATCCCAGTTAAGGATACCCTGACAGAAGGACAGGCTGGTGCTTTAGATCTAATGTTGATGACCTAACACAAGGTAAAGGCCATCTTTGATTTATCTTGCTCCCAAACTGTACTTTAGATCTCTAACCACAGAATGACCATAGGCGTGCTTGCATATATCAGTTATGGATTACAGTACACAGACTTTACATCTGGAAGGCAAATGTCCACTACTATTGCATTTTTAAAACTCACTGGACTGCTATATAAATCGGATTCAACATTTAAGATTTATTTTAATGAATGCCCTATCATTTATCTCCCAGGTGACTCCTGGGACTCTCTTGGAAATGTATATTTAATTCCTGGAGACTCCTGGGCAATCCTGTAGAGTTGGCAACCCTAGGAATATTGTGCTTTGTTGCCCTGGTTTCTTTGGTGATCATCAAAGAAGTCTTTCACTTCTCTTGTCCATGGTAATACATGGTGACAAGGTTGATCAGAAGACTGCTACAAGCAGAATGCTTGGAGAGGCTCCGTGAGCATTGGAATTAGGAGCATGACTGATCTCATAACACAAGTCTGATGGTGGCATTCTGTATGAAGGAAAGTCTTGAGGATAAATATAGTAAAGATAATCTGTGTTATAAAATGTTGGAAATATTGACGTGGAATGTTAAGTTGGTTGCTGTGCATTTGCAAGGATCATTTAAGACCTTGGCCTATTTTAATTCTTTTATATGCTTAGTTATAGGCATGGATAGGACCCTCATAATAGCCTGCAGGGATAGGAGAAATTCATGGAGATTAGATGTTAATTTCTTCCCTGCCAAATGTAATAGAATAATTTAATCTGTAAATGCCAGTTGACTGAGTTTTCTTGATAATATTGACCAAAATGGCTTTAGGTTGACTGCTAGCACCATAGATGCCTTAGTTCTTGTTAGAAAGGTTCTTCAGCTCTTTTGGTAGAACAGACATCTCAGAGATGGTGTTAAATCCATGGCTTGTCATATTCCACACCCAGACCTTGTTTGTAGGGCTGTGTGAAGCTTCGGTCCCTGGTTCCATTTGGTGGAAATTCGACTTGATTCAGTGGCCAAATCTCCAGATCTGAATTAAATCAGAGGACCCTTTAATTTCTCTGAATTGAATTGGAAAGATTCGGTGATACAGACATAGAGAGAGCTTTAAATGTTGTTTCTACATACCTCTAGGTAGCAGGGGCTTGTGAGTGCTACGATGCTGGGGTGGATGGAGCATTGCACAAAAGCGTGGGAGACTCCCCAACATGCTTGGCAGCAGGCCCAGAAGTGGACCAGAAGCACTTCTGGTCCACTTCCAGCTCTGCGACTGGTGCCTCTTGGGTCTGGGGGGGGGCACCTGGGGTCCCCCTGTGGCCAATTCCTGAGCTGGGAGGGTGCAAGGGGGGGCCTGCATGCTCTCTGGCAGACCTGGAAGTACTTCCGGTCCACTTCTGGGTTCACTGCTGAGCGTGTAGAGGGCCCCCCGCGCTCCTGTGGGATGCTCCATGCGCCCCAGCATCGCAGCATTCAGAAGACATGCCTGGCACCTGAGGAATGTAGAAAAAACTTTTAAAGCTGTCTCTATGACCTAATCACTGATTCTCTGAATCAACATTGACTCTTCACGTTTGGATTTGGCTGAATCGAATCAGGGACAGTGATCCACATCAATGAATTGAATCACTGTCCCTGATTCGGGCCGAATCTGAATTGAATAGGGCCTGCTTTGCACACCCTCACTTGTTTGCATCTCTGCATACAGCTCTCAGACTCCTGAACTGAGAGGACAGAATCAGTAAAAACTACAGGTTGCTGTCCTGTTAGAAAAAATATCCCAACATGCTGGTACTGCACAGTTTTAGTCTACATAACTTCCAAGAAGCATAAATCATTTATGCCATAATTGACTTATTTCTCAGGTTTCCAGTCGGACTGAAAAGGGTAAATATCTGGGGATGGTCACTGATCTCCTGTGCTATCGGTCCCTATGGTACAAGTCCACTGTACCATCATTTTCTGTCTGCTATAGAAGAGGACATTTGAATAGTCAACTTCAGCCGACCAACTTATTTGTAATCTACTCTCAAGCTAAATAGTGTAATTGGTTCAAGGAAAATCCACAAATCAGTGAAAGTAGAGCATCGCTATTAGACAGAGGCTTTGAGAAATTCATGAGTGCAAACTTGAGGCTGTCTGTGTCTCTTAGGTCCAGTGAGTCTGCTCTTTCGCGATGGGCCTGATGTAGAAGTGCCAACACGTCTGTTCCCTGTGACATGAGAATGCCGGGTAGCTGCTCTGGAAGTGATCTAGCTGGCATCTACCTCATCTTTCTGTTACTAAAAAACAACTCCCAGCATTACAGTGTCCTGGGAACCTTTGGCTAGGACAGCTTCATGACTTCATAAATCACTGGTGAGGTGCTCCAAATTACTTTGAGGACTATGGAAGCTCAGTCAAAAGGAGAGGGACTCTCAGACCTCTTCAGTGCAGTAATGGCTGTTGTTCACACCTGAAGAGTTGTTCCTACAATATTTCATACCTGAGCAGTTACATCTGTGGGTGTGTTTCTGACATAAAAGGGCATTGAAAAGTAAAGTGCTTTTTCAAATAGTTTAGATGGAGAATTGTTTAATTTATTATATATTTCAAGCAACCTGCCCTAGAAAGAACCGGGATTCAGCCTAATGAGGATGCTGTGTGAAGGTGTTGCTTTGCTTTCAATAAGGGTTGTTTCATAGTCACTTCTTTTTGCTAGCAAATCTACTGTGATAGCCTGGAAATCCTTTTCATTCCCAGTAAGAACATTACCTTTGTGACATATCTTGATGCAGAGCGTTAAATCCACTAAAGGTCAGACACAGCAAAGGTTTGGGGGAGGGGGTAGGTTGAATGAGAGTTTCTATCAAAAGGCAGAGCACTTTCAAATTGTTTATGACTTTGAAGTCTAACTCCTGGAGGATCTGACAGTTTACTTGAAGGGTGCTTTTTGCACTCAATACAATCAGAAAAGCAGAATTCTGTGGTTCAGGCTGTGTTGTTCATTGCAGGGCTTTGCTTTTCAAGATGGTAACGTTTCCAGTAGAGTATAAATAGCGTAAAGCGCTTTGCAGTTGAGGAATGATTCAGGCATATAAAAAGATATCTTGTTTATAACATGTTACAAAATAACTTGGGATTTGAAAGCCATTTTCTTTCTTACAGTTCAGTCTTGATCAGTTTATAAACTACAGATGTAATGGTTAAATTCATGGGCTCATGAAATAAGTATCCACTCCGCGCAATATAATACAAGTTTAATAGGTTATGGTATTTTGATCTATGTAGTGTGTTTGAAGAAAAAAAGAGCTGGGCACAAATGTGTATGAATAGTATGCAACAGAAATATTTGTTTTTATCCAGATGGTCTTAAGTAGTGCAGTAAGAAATGTGGTCACAGTACATTAGTTTTGTCTCCATGGTAACACTAGTTTGGCAGATTTAGTTATTTAGATCTGCACTGCAGTGTTCCTAACTGTGCAATCCTCTATATATGTGCTTTTATTGGAATTGAAAATAGTACCTATGCAACCATTCACTTAAAAGTGTGCACAAATCAAATGAAGTCACATTTCCCAGATCAAGAAATGACAATAGGGGGTGTACTAAGAAAGAGTGCAAATCATTTTCATTGAATATTATTTTGTATCAATTGAGAATATTTCAATATCCTATTTCTTCAGAGACCAATATGCTTCTTGTACCTGAAAAGAGTAGTAAAGAGGCACATAAACAATGCTTTATAAGTCTGGTACATATACACAAACAGTGTTATTGTTTAAACTTGGCATTAAATCTTTTATCATTCTTAAATAGTATATCAATATGGAAAGCCAAATGATGGAAGCTCTGTTGTCTCAAACATTCAGAATTAGACTGGACGACATACTAATTGATGTCCTAGAGCGAGCTGTTTTTTGTTGACAAGGTGGCAATGACCTAATAGGTATTTTCAGTTTTAATTTCTCTATCTTTATGAAACTTTATGTAAGGCAGAAGGGTAAGCAATAAGCTCAGCTAGTCAGCAGAACACATTTGCCAGTTGGTGTTGTTAGGTTGTGATGCCCGGTATGAGCTAGTTAGCTGTAATGGGCTGATTTTGTGCTGTGGTTTTCAGGAGATTCCAATGAAATAACTTCATCAATTTAAGTACTCTAAGTCGTTTGCCAAATACACCCAAATTAATTAGGACCTAATCAGCAGTTGGTAAAATTACAGTCAGAGAAGTTTGCCATGTGGAGCAAAATGCCAGAATTGTAATGTATTTGCTTACTAGAGAAATGCAGATAAATGCCATAGCAGTTTCTTGGCAGTGGCTGTGTTTAGATCCCATTTAATACCAATTCCCTTTTACTGTATAGTGTAATCATAGTGTAATTTGCAGATCCGAACACGGTGAAGTTGACCTAAAGTGTTTCTGAAAATCAAAACTCATTTTTGCACTCATTGCCAGAGTATTGTTTCCTTTATGTTTTCTATTAGGTAAGTCTTTTGGACATCTGTCCATTATCATCATGAAGCATGTTGTCCATCACTGTTTAAAACTCACCGTTTTCCTCTTACCCTTGATCATGCTCGTCCTGTGTCTTTAATTATAAGTATATTTGAAATGTTTGAAGCAAGAGAGGACTTGGAATCAGGTTAGGAAGCTTTGATGAAAGCCAATAAACTAATTAAAACCAGATGTGCTTTTATCAGCTACGAAATTAATGAATCAGATATGACTATGCCTTGTGTTTTATTGATGGTAAAAGTCTTACATAATAATATTTTGAAAATTGACCTAAACAAACAAGATTATTGCTTTTTGCAGTTCCAAGTTGACAATTTTTTAAGAAACGCAGAACAAATTTTAGTGCATCAAACCATATGAATGCATATTTTTTCCAGGGTCATTGGCTTGCTTTCCAATCAAATTATAAATGTCCAATTTATTTTTAAAGTTGCTTTAACAAAAATAGTCTTGTAACATGAATGGTTTAATGCTTACTTAATGTGCCGTTTCACTCTGCTATACCAGATCCACTGGTCACAATCCATATTTAACAACTGAGTGCATTGTAATAGGCATCACGTGTCCTGCAAAGGAACAGTTGTGGTCTGTATGAACTCAGTTTTCCATTAATCATTGACATTTTTTTTTAATGTTAAGATCCTGGGCATGCAGAAGGCATGCCTGAGAAATATTTATTTCTGCCATAATGGATCTATTATAAGCAGAGCACTCTCTCTTTATTTTTCTAGTAAGTTGTTTTACATAGAAGTTATTACTTGTGTAAACTGGCTTCTTGTCTGATTAATAGGTTCTAATCTTGAGACCCCCACTTGGTAAATTTACTTTTTCACAACATTTTATAGATACGGTACAACATACAGCTATGTACAAAAATATATTAAAGCCAACATTAAGGCAAAATAAAGAACGCTGCAGTAGGTATTCTATTTTCCACATATCTGATTGTAACCAAGTAGTGCAGCACCCACTGTACTGTCTGGAGGCATCTTCAATACCTAGGCATAAATTACTTGTTAATAATACCAATCTAAATTTTAAAATTACACACATTACATCAGGCACATTTTAAGTATCTTTGTGACAAGTAAACTTGATGATGGTTGTAATTTTAAAAAAATTTGGGGGGAAGGCATAGTGGAGAGGCATTTGACAGCATCCGAAATAGAAGTTTCAAAGCATCCTAGGCATTTGAGCCGAATTTCACCTGACTTCTTGAAAACGGGACTTAGGCTCCTAAGTTGCTTAGCACTTTTGAAAACGTTACCTTTTTGTTTGTTAGTTTCAGTTTCCTTCGTGGCTGTTTTCCTTTGTTTTTTGTGTGGAATCTTATGAGACCCAAAAGGAAAATGTGATTATAAAACCACAGTGAATATAGGCACATTCTTGAGCTGTCTTGCCAACCTGGCACTAGTGTTAGTACACTTTTTTTTCTCCCAGAAAGAAACTTGACTCACTCTTCTTAAATTGATGGTGTTTCCTTAAAGGGTCACCATCCAGCGTAGTCTCATTAACTAAATTAATAGAAAACGACCTCTTAACATTATTTTAGATAAACTATTTTATCTCCTAGTGGAAAGAAAATGCTTTTGGGGAAATGTTTGATTCCATTTTAATCAGTTAAATTCTAGAAATTAAGAAGTATGAATAACTGCATTTATCATGATTGATGTGGTTCGAAAAGTCTTATCTATGCCTTTGGCTGCTTGTACGCTAATTTTTATGGATACTATTGCCACCCTCAAGGTCATAAATCAGATTTTTAATAAATTAGGGAAATATTATCTTTCAGAGGCCTGTATTATGCTTGTTAATAGTCTGGGAAGATTTAATTATTTCATGTCTAATTATTTTTATTCTCGTATAGCGTCAACATTTTTGTGTGTGTTTCTGGAGGGGGGTTGGTCATTTTGACTTTAATTTGTTTTTGCAGTTGGCCAGTTTTTAGAAGTTTTTGATTATAAAATGTGGCACCATGGGAACATGCTTTTGACTTTACATAATGTCAAAAGGTCTCATTCACTTTAACACTTTAAAATCACATTAAAAAGGGCTGTGGTTAGCAATGTTCTTTTCAGCTACGTTGACCCAATAAATTAGAGCAGCAAAAATAATGTGGGGGTAATATATTTTATTGGACCAGCTGCCTGGTTGGAAGAGATTTTTAGACGAGCTTCCAGACACAGTGTAGTCTTCCTCAGGTCTGAGAGAGAAGCAGAGGCAGCTTGAGCTGAGTAAAGGCAGTTTAAGGATGTACCTTGTTAATTTAACTGAATCAGAGGAGCATACATTTACAGCCCTGCTCCATTTCTTTAAAAAGAGCAAAGAGATGGTATCAGGATTAATTTTCAGGATTAACAAGTGAAATGCAGTGCGAGGGGATAACCTGATAAGTGGAAAAGCAAAACCATTCTGCAGAGAAGAGGGTAGTTTTCACATGTGGAGTGCAGAGACATTAGCAGGAGATAGATATTTTCTTTATGTTTCATTTTACCTTCTAATTTATGTTTAGTCCCTGTTTTTTTGTTATTTAGTAAAGTTACGAAGTTTTGATCCCAGGCCCATCTTTTGAAGGTGTTAGGTAAATTTCTCTTGATAATGTAGATTGCGCAGTTAGAAAGTGAGTGGTTGTTCAGTGAAAAGTTTTTTTTCTTACCTGTCTCAGAACACAAATTCAAATATACTTAGCTCAAGTTCCTTCTGTTTTTTTTCTGTGGCCCGATAAAAATACATTCTGTGCCCAAAAGTTGCCTGCAATCTTTCTGAGCCATGCAGTTAGTCCAATAAAAGATATCACGCCCAAAAATTATGCTTTCTATTGCATATTTCCTCAGCCATCATGGCTGCACGTCAGCACTGTTAAATTAGGTCATTATAGGGTTTAGGAAGGCTCTTCTGGTAGGCTTGTATAAGTTAATTTACATATTGACAAAATATAGAGAAGGAAAGAATGTTAGAGAATATTAAAATAAATATTTCCAGTGTTGAGCCAATTGGAGGCCTTTTATGCCTTTAAACAGGTCAGAAGAACAAAGAACATACTTTCTTTGAAAAGTTTATTTCTATAACCAATGTGCTGAAACCTGGGACCTAAGAATTAGGCAGCTAAATCCAAATTTAGGTAAATAAAGGGCCTAGTTTTCAAACACTGTCAATTTACACCTTTAAATGCTACTGAAAAAAGTGAGGGACTCAGACATTCAGTGAAAATTTAACCACCCTCTTTTGAATGTGGAGGCTTATATTTACAAATTGAAGGCTTCATTACAAAAGATTTAGGGCTGAAAATGTTCTTCAGTTTACGTCACCAGCTCCAGATTATTCCCTCTGGACAAAGAATGCATAGTTAAATTTAAAAAATCATGAATACTTGCAACTAATCTGCATACAGCTTCTTGTACTGAGTTAACTATTTCTGTTGGAGTTGTGGCTTTGTTTGTATAAACCACATAAATCAGTGTATGTACATACACACTCATGCACACACACATGCATGCACATGCGGCATAGGTACAATTGCAGTGCTTAAAGATGCAACAAATGGACTTATGGTGGTGGAAAAAGTGTGTCAGAAATCCCAAAAGGCTTTTCATTGCTCTATTTTCCTTCATTCCTTGTTATAATTTCACTCACTTTATATTGCCCATTGTATGCAGCTGACTGTTTTATTCTGCATTTGGAATATGCTTTTAAGCATGTACCTCTTGTTAGTTGTACTGTCTGTAAAGATATATAATTTAGGGATTACTGTAAATTGTATTGCTGAGTTCTGGAAAATGCTCGTGGAATCAAAGAATATGTTTTAGAGGTCGAACTGCGAAGACTGAACTGTCTTTTTATAAAGCGTGTTTTAATTACATAACGTAAGCTTATGATGAGGAAAGGATGGTCCAGTAAGTAAGGCATTACTCACTCCTGAGCTTCAAGACATTAGTTTTTTGTTTTCTATTTTTTCAGAGTAACTCAGCATTTTAAGTCCTGTTGAAATCAAAGGGTGCTAGGTGACTGATTCCCCAAGGTGCTTCTGTACTTTTAAAAATCTTCTCTTTAGTTTCTCATGTGTAAACTGGGAATAATTGCACTTCCCTATCTCAGTGGTTCTGAGAGGATAAATACATTCAAGTTTGTGGGGCACTCCAACCATAAACTGATGGGTTTATATTATTAGAGAACTGTACTGTCTGTGTAGATCTTGCTTGTATTTTAACTAGTATGTAGCACTTCTGTGACATATCCCAAATTTAAAGCACCCAGTTTTTGGACGGTCCCAAGAGCAAAAAAAAATCTTACTTTGGAGTATGGGTAAGTGCCAGAGGCTTGGGGTCTCCAAGGCTGGGGGCTTTCAGCCTGGGAAGGGGGGAAAGATGTCCTGGGACCCATCCAGAAGGCTGACGGGTCCGGGGACCATGTGCTGGTGCCTGGTGCTAGCGGGGCTGAGGGCCATGTATCAGAGCCCGATTTGGGACAACACCTCCAGAGCTGTGCGCTAAGTATGACCCTGTTAATTAGCTCTTGAGCCTTGGGCCCAAAATTGCCAGACCAGTAGGAGCTATTTCCTTGCGTATAATGCACACCCTGATTTTTCCCTGGCCATTTTTTTTTTTGGTGGAAAAAGTTCAGATTATATGTGAAAGAATATGGTATTATGGGAAACTGATGTCTTGAGTATGCTTGGTATAAACATATAAATAAATGTTGATTCATTTAGTAGTGTCCCAGGGTGAAATGTTAATATGACAAATTTCAAATTGGATTTAATGATCCTCTGTAAAGGAGGATTTTAATGAACGTGGTGCAATCAACTTGTAATTACTTAAACACACACAAGGACTTCTCTATTGAAGTGAAAAAAAAATTATTCTGTTTATTATAAAATTGCTGAACTTCAATATTGTGCCTATTTTTTCTTGCCAATTGAAGTCAAGGTTGGTTTCTCATGGCTGTTTTAGACCACCTATGGTTCACCCCAGCAAACACTCACATGCGTAAGTGGTGTTCATTGGCGCGGCCCTATTGAAGTGCCTAAGCCAGTAACAATTGCTTGGCTCAGGAGCCATGTGAGAAGTCACTGTTAGGCAAAGAGCCACAACAGCACACAAACACTAATTCCTTGGGTGATTTGTGGCAAACACACTTCAGTTCAACAAAACAAAACAAAATCCTCCTGTTCGTTAGATAATATTTGCATAGTCGAAAAGGGAAAAATACATTAAAGGTGCTAAGCTTTGTTCATAATTGCGTGAAAAACATACCCAATCCATGTAGAATAATAAACCAGATTGATAACATTTCCTTCAGAGTCTCTGGTTATAAATTGTAGAGCTGCTGTACTTGTGGCTGGGCACCTGCAGTCTAAGTATTGTGTGCTAAAGTGTTTTCAAAGTTCAGCTCTAAAGACAATTTCTACAATTTGCCGTGTGCAGAATAGTCACTAGCTGCCAAGTAAACTTAGATAAAACTGAATTTTGAAGAAATGTCATTTGAGTCCTGGCTTGAGTGAAGCATGTATTTTTAATACTGCAAATAGATGCTGATTTAGATTGAATAGGTAGCACGCAGAAATGAAAGTGTAGTTGCAAAAAGAAAAATCCTGCAAATAACTACTCAAAGTACAAAAAAAGCTAGCTCACCACCATGTTAATTGTGAGCACACACCTGAACCCTGTCATAATTAGCCCTCAGCCTTTTCTCTGTGAAACACTGCAGAAAAAAATGTCAGCATATTTTACATTAGCTCAGAGTGGTGGACAAAATTAGACCTTGGTCTAGAAGAGATTTTAAGTGGCAGCTACAAACTACAACCTTCAGCTTAGTATTTGTGCAGTCCTGACATTACCATTGCCCCAATTTTGATTTTTTTTTTCCACCTTTCTTCCATTAACATTGACAAGTTGATGACATGGCTTTAACCGGTAGGGGCCAGACTTTTTGGCAAGTGTGCCACAAACTAGCCTTGCACTCTGCCTGTGTGTCATGCCAATTCTCTTCCTTTGCCTGATACACTGTTTGCTTTCTGCTCCCTACCAGCCTGCTGCTCTACTTTCTGCTTCCTGCCCTGGGTTTTCTGCTCTCTCTGCTGCTCTGTTTGCATTTGTTGTCCTACTAGCTGCTGTTTTGCCTGTCTTCTGTTTCCAATCTGCTGTGTGCTTGTGCCACTTGTCCAACCCTGTCCTTAATATACAGTTAGTAGGGTCTTTTTTTATGAGTTTTAGTTGGAAAAAGAGAAGTGAAGAAAATGAAGTTAGCTTTTCCAAAAAACCTACCGTCTGTGGTACAGTAGAATGACTACAGGGATGTAGAGTTTTTATGATGGTTCTGGACTAACTCCTTATCACTGTCACCACAAGTGTGAGTAAATTGGATTGTATTTATTTGTGTCTTGAACAAGCATATGCATCTTAACATGCAGAAATGGATATAATCAAGCCCAACCAATTTCTCTAAGGAACTTGGATTAGGCTAATGTAAAAAAACAAAAGTTTAATCAAGCCATCTTTTGGAGAACCCAGTTTTGTAACACGTAAGCCAGGCTGCTAGCATTCAACTTGATATCTGAAAAATGTATTAGGTCCTAGCACCTTTAAATGTACTAACGTGTCATATCTAATCATGTGAGGCAAAGTAATGCTGCACAGTAAATACCATCTGTAGCAGCATTCAAAAACATTTTCTGTGCTGTCCTGATACGCGCTATCAGTTTGGCTGGTGGATGTATTCAGCCTCAGTTGACAGCAGCTATCTGAAACAGTGAGAGCTAGTAAGTGCATTGAATTATTTCTAATTTTTCTGGCATTTTGAAGTGTAATATCATGATATTTTTAGTATCAGAATCATGAGTCAGAAAGCAGTAGCAGAGACCTCATTTGGTACTGCAGAATACCTATGAGTTGTTGAAATCAGTCACTGTAGTCCTTAATTGATGATGAGAGGGGATTATAGACCTTAATACAGTGAGATGCTTAAGCACATGACTGATTTTGAGCATGTGACTCTTTTAATTCTGCCCAGCTGTTGTCAACCCAGATGGCATGTATCTGCCTGTCAAACTTGAAACTCCTGCTTAATGTGCTGCATGCTTAAGCACTGGCTTAAGTGTCTTGCTGAATTAGAGCCAGAGCCAGTGTCCCTGTGCTGGTTAGGGCATCCATCTGGCCTCTTCTCAGAATAATTGTCTTCAAGTACCTTTGCATTACTTTTAAAAGTCTGTAGGTTAACCCCTGTCATCCCATGTAGCTTTCTCCTTTTTCTATCTCTCATCTTGCCTATGTTAAGACGGTGGCCTCTGTTTTAGTACAACCACAGACAGAATTAAGCTTTGAACCTCACAGCCCTTGCTTAAGAATACCTGGGTACAAGAGCCATCACTTTTTTTTTTTTTTTAAGTGTTTGTATCTATTTTAGTCTCCTGTATAAACATTCATGTTTCATCTTCACCTGGGATCCATGTTACTATTAGCACCTCTGCTCAGGTAATTGTTAAGTTGCTTTGACACTGTTGGGTAAATGGGCCAGGAGTCCATTCAACTCATGGGATTTATAAGGATATGAAATGAAGGGTGAATTCAGGACAATCCACTCCCTGCATGACTACTTCCCAGTCTAGGAAAAAGAGGGCAAGGGGTGGTAAATTAAAGAGGGAAGGGAGGCAGGAAAAATGATATCATTAGAGGAAAAGAGTATCAAAATGCTTTAGTCTCACAGTCTTTGATTTGAAATAAAAGTGGTATTTTTTTAAACATTAGCTAATGTTTCCTTGAGGACTTGAGAGGAAATGCTAGGAATCAGGAGTGCACAACTCAGGCTTTATCGAGGGCAAGGGGGGGCTCTTTCTATCGTAGGGCTGCCACTAGTGAGATCTTCCCTTACTGGAAGTAAATAGCACGTCACAAATCAGAAACTGGACTGCATGTGTAGGCTGATGTGTGGGTTTATGAATTGCAGTGCAACAAGGACATGCTATTCACTGTGGCTTTTGAAATCCCTTTTTTTTCTGCTTAATAAAGCATTTTGCTAAATCGTTATGGTGGGGCTGTGAGATTGCCCTAGCAGGCAGCCTGGGCTGTGTATTGTGCACCTCTCTGGAGAGCCTATCAGCTGGGTTGTGCTTGCGTTTTTGATATTTCCATATCAGGACGCCTTAATTTAATTTGCATAGTAATTTTTCCAAATAAAGTTTTCTACAGTTGCAGCCATATGCTCGGATTCTCCTCTGGTCTGGAATTGGAAAGTTGTCCTCAGGAAAGATAACTGGGGGACTCCCCTGGGGTAATGGGCTCCTTGCATGGTTTTTGGTGTATTGGGACTGCTGGAGCAGCCCTCAACTGCGTAAATCAGTTTCTTGAAGCAAGTTGGGATTCAGTCGTTGGATTCAGGTTATAGTTTGACCATTAGTGTAGGTCCTATTTTTAAAATGGTTTCTTTTAACTTCTTTCTGTCCAGTGTTATAGAACAGCCATTTTCTTGAGAATGACTTTTCTTCCCCAAGACCCTGAGTTAACTGTATAATTTAGTCAGGGACATGAGGATAAGCCTTTTTAAATCTACAAGTTGTATCCAAAATGTGAATCAGTTACATTTTAATCCATGTTAATTAGTGCGCTGCTACTTTGGTTTGGCTGATCCTGTGTTCTTTCAGGACTCGGTAGCTATGTGAGTAACAGGAAATGTGATGTTCTTAAATAGGCAAATAGTACACTTTGCATTTTTAAGAGACATGTTTTAAGTTTGAATTTTATGGAAAAAATACTTGTTATGCTATTGCACAGAGGAAAACATTAGTAAATGTGCAAATTCAACACATTGAGTGGTCAACACGTTTTTCTTTAAAAAAATGAAGACCAAGAGCAAAACCCTGGCTGTTCATGAAATTAGTGGTGGTCTGGCACTTTGCCCAAATCCAGTTCAGTTTAATAAGTGTGGAACAATATTTCAGAATTTTAAAGTGACCTTTTTGGGGAAGAGCCTTCAAATTGAAGCCTTTCTTTAAACAAGAATTTCTTCTGGGTACTATTTTACTAATTATTTTTAAAAACACTGAGCTTGTAATCGCAACAAAAAAACCCATAGTGAATGTTATACAGGGAAAATTACATTACCAGCACCATGGTGTTGTGGGAGGGCTGTCAAGTGCCAAGGAAGATGGCTTAACTGGTGAAAATATAGTGAATATGCTTCAGTGTACAAAAGAGCCTCCTTTTAAACCCTAATAAGATACAAACATTGTCTTCTATGTGCATAAGAAAATATCAGATCCTCTTTCATTTTTTTTTAATGAGATTAAACCAGTTTTAAGATGTTTCACTACCTGTATTTGTTCTTGCTAGTAGGGTACATCTGGTGAATATAGACATGACTTGTGAGAGAGAAGATAACTTTCTGGTTCTTTTGCATGTTTTGATACTTGCTCTACTAACTCCAGGCTTCACCCAGATAATTTTAAAAGTCAGCCCTTTAGAGAACATTAAATACTCTCTAGTATTTTAAACCAGATTTATCTGAATCACTACATAAAATTGTACTAAATTTTTAGAAATTATCCATATGTTGACACGAATCTTTTATGACTATTTAAAAATGAACTATTGCTTAAGATTATGAAATGCGTAGGGGTTCACTAAGCAGAAATCACTATTGGGTAAACTACAGTTTAAAATACTCAATAGCTTTTAGGCAATAATGTTTAATCTGACTGCCTTTTCCATTAACAGTCACATTTACCTGTTGAGAAGAATGCATTCCCATATAATATACCCATCAAAAATATGTACCATTTGAAATCTGTCTTAACTGGAGCTTAAGTGGTTCATTGAATTTTGTGTAAGCTCTCTCCACTGGGGCAAAATCCTACAATATTTGTTAGTGTGTCATATTAAACTATACTGAATTTTAAAAATATATCCACTTGAGGCATATTTATTCTGTGATCTGGTTCACTTCTTGGCAATAAGTAATATCATATTTACCCAAATCCAAGATAACTTTGAATTTAGACAGTCCCCAAAACTAGATTCAACACATCTAAAATGGAAAAATATAAATTTGTTATAAATTCCATGTATAGGATCTAATGATTGGAGGGTCGTCTTAAATTTGCTGTGTTTAAAAATGTTGAAATCAAGTACTCTTAAGTCCTTAAGATGAACTGTTTTCCTTGTATTTATAAAAATAATTTTCCCCTGGTGAAGTACTGTTATATCCTTATTTACACAGCTATAGCAGAGGGATGCGTGCATCATAATGTCATAATGTCTAGCATGTTTTTGGTCTTACTTAATGTTAGAAATTAATTTAATAGTATAATTATTCATATCGGTACTTAAAACATGCTAGAAATGAACTTTAACCTCCCCCCCCATATAACAAGCTTTAAATTAATCGCTAATTTTCTTGGCCCAGTGCCTGAGCATCACTTCTTTTTATTCTGAAGTAAAATAGAGAGTTTGAAGAACATTTTACACAGTAGTTCAGCGGCTGTAGTTTTCTCTGTTCTACATGATGAACCATTATGGCAATACTTATTGTAAAACACAATGGAATTTTAATAAATCACTCAAATGAAACCCTAGACAGTTTTCAAGATTTTAACACTGCGTTAGCAATTACTGACATGTAATGTAAAGAAATGATAAAATCCTATTAACTGCAAGCACTTAATGAATGAATTAATTATTTTAGCATGAAGAACAAATTAAGGACCAGATCTCCTAACTATTACAGAAATGTTGGGCATGATGCTACGTAATGTAAGTAATCTTGTTTGAATGAATAAAACTCTTCATGGTAGTAAGCTGTACATATGATACTGTTTGCAGTCTTCAACTTTTTTTCACTGATATGTAGCCTTGTTCAGCACTTCTTGCTCAAAACTCTTATTGAAATCTTACTGAAGTAAAAATGGGGTACACAATGTAAGAAAAATGGTGTGTACAGAGTGCCCAAATTCAAATAGTTGGGCTGTCATTGTCTGGCCATGAATTTAGAATTACTTTGAATGAAGAATATGAATTCTGTACAGGGTGTTTACCAGGTTTTTAACCATCAAAAATGGTAGGAAAACTAGTGCATTTTTTTTAATTGGATTTTCCAGCCTCTGTATTCTTTACCTGACTTTTCGTCACTTCTTTCTTTTTTGTTACTATAGTCTTTGCTCCCCAGAGCCTGCCACCTACTCTTTCAGCTGTATTTGTGTAATTGTGCAGTGACATGCTTGCTTTCTGTGCCTTCTTTTTCCTCCTATTTCATTTGCCTCTCTTTCTGTCTCATCATGTCTACTCTTTTTTTCCATCTGACATCCTCTTCTCCACTGTGTTGTTCCCAGCTGAATATTCTGGTGTTCATTTTAAACCACTGTATATCTAGAAATTTTAGATACAAATGTAGTGCCTAGCATCTTCCAAGCATGTGCATTTTGCTGCAGGCAGGGCCTCTGTGTTTAGCCTTTGTGAAATAACCCATGAATTTTCAGGGAACCCCTTGAGTACTAAGTGAGGAAAACACCTTTCGCTTTCCAATTCTCTTTTGACCAGTAGCTTAAGCTGAACCCTTTGATATGAAAACAAACCATGCTATGTAAAAGGTGGCAAGCAACTTACAGTCCAGGTACAGTGCCATGGCAAGGAAGTTTAGTGCCTGGGGGAAGATCCTCAGTGGCACCCTGATCTCCCCCTGCGCACAGATCTGGGGGGCACACGCCCCCCGTGCTTGCCCAGGAGTGCACGCAGCGGCAGGAGCCACCCTCTTCCCTTGTCCCTACACCAACCCAGACAAGCCACTTGCGGCTCCGTCCTGTGCTCTGCCCTGGCTGGACAGCACCTGCTAACATCCCTTTGCTTCAGTGCCTGCTGCGCCCCCCTCCCCCCCGGCGCTGCTACAACATTGCCCAAATAAATAAGTTTTATTCAAAATAGCAGCAAATTGGCATGTGAACAGATCATTATGATCAAGAAGTTTGCTTATGAGTTTGCTTATGTTTGGATTCTGCAGTATGATAACAGTGAAGGGAAGTACAAAGGGAAAGTATTTATGGAAGTGTTTAAATTCCTTACCAGGTTTCATGTTGTCTTTCCAAAATAAGTAACTGTGATTGTGATTTGCTATGTGGAGTTACAGAGCCTTTAACTATAAAGGCTAAGTACAGACAGTCAAAAAGCCCAAAGCAGAATTGATTCAATCTACGCTGTCCTCTGTGTCCTACTGGCTGCCACTGGTGCTGGGCTCCAGTGGGGTGGACTGGGGGCCTGCAGCAGGACTGGGCCAGCTCCATAAAGGTCAGAATTGGGCCCCGCCACCCAGCACAAGCCTCCAGCCCAATCGGTACATCCCATCAGTGGCAGCAGGCAGCCCAGAGGGGTTGAGCTGAGTGGCAGGGCCATGCTGAGCAGCGGGGGTATGGGGGAGAGCCCCCCTGCAGCAGACCCTAGTAGGGGGCCTGGGGCCAGGACAGGGGTCTATTTCCTTTTATTCCTGCCTGCTCCCAGTGCCTGACAGGCAGGGCAGGTACAGGGATGGGGCTCTAGTGAGCTCCTAGCTGAGCCAGTGGCTTGCAAGGATGGACCCCCCCACGGCAGACCCCAGTAGGGGCAGGGGCCAGATCCAGGAAGGGGGCCAGGTGGGCAGAGGGGCCCACTCTCAGCATCTGACAGGTGGGGCTCTGCTGAAGCCCTAGCTGGGCTGGGCTGGGTTAGAGGCTTGGCAGGGGGGGCCTCTGCCATGGCCCCCGCACAGCAGACCACAGTGGGGGGGGGGGCAGGGTTGGGATGGGGATCCATGTCTCACCTCCCTTCCAGCAGATCCCAGGGTGAGGCCAGGACAGGGGCAGGGTCTGTTTTCCCCCTGCCTGCCCCCAGCACTGGGGTCTGGTCCCAGGGGAAAGCCCTGCTTCTTTCCACCCATGCCCTCCCATGCTGGAACTGCTTGCTTGCTAGCTGGGTGCTGCACAGGGAGTAGGAAGGGGCCTGGTTCTTGGGAAAGCCCTACCTGTGTCCCCCCCCTCCCCCCTGTCTTTGCTTAAGTTGCTTGCTCGCTGGCCAGAGTGAGCCCAGTCCCAGCTCTGTGGGAGCTCAGAGGCAGGACCAGCTAGGCTCTGGCTAGAGTGGTGAGTTGTGCTCCAGCACGCCTCCCACAAAGGCACTTGGGATGCCAGGAGACTGGGACCCAGCCTGAGTCGGGGTGAGGGGGAGAGGGCTCTGGGGCAGAAGTTCCAGAGACTGCTTTAACCTAAATTGGTTAGATCTGATTCCATCCAGGTCTACCTTATACTGGTTTGGACCATTTTGAAACCATTTTATGTGCACTGAACTTCTTTTCTGGTACAGGTTTGAACCAGCTTCCAATCACGTATACTAGTTTGTGTAATTTCTGTCCCTAGCCAAAAAGACTTCCTCTTAGATATGTAAGCTTAGAAGAGGAGAGATAATAATGTGCAAAATCAAGGTGATAGTTTTTACTTGCAGACAAAGTCTTGATGGAGCTGTAACTTAAAGTGTTTCAGTTTTATTTACAACACTTCTGTTTTAATGTGTCTTAATATACTAAGATTCCAGAGCTGGAGTTCCTATGCATTTTAAGAAAAAGTATCACTAGTGCATGTAGTTTTGCTTGCTTCTTTGTTTTAAAACTACTTATTAAGTAAAGTTGTACAGAAAAAATACACAGTGTGATCACTTCAAATTTCACTATTATCCTGACATCTTGATTTATTTCTTTTCTATGGGTAAAAATGAGAAAATTGGACCATGTTCTTCTTGGAGTTTCCTTATTTTGTATCAAAAACCTACCTCTAATAGATCACTTGTATATAATAAAAACATGGGGGTGTATAAAAATAAAAATGATACCTATTAGACATGCATCTCATACAATCCAAATTATTTTCATATAAGTCATTACATTTTCCCAATAGTGCAGTATACCATAAGTGTGAAAATCACCTGATCAGCTGCAGGTATATTTTCTTTCTGCTGTCTTCATATCAAAGCAGCCTGTACCAGGAGGAATACTCACCTGCTGTAAGCCATCTCCTTTATTTTCATATGTATATGTATATTTAGGATTGTAGAAAAAACATCAATGTAATGTTTGAAAAATGCCATGTGATTTTGTAGTTAAAGGCCAGGTCATGATGCATACTTAGAAGGAGCAGAGTTAAGGTTGAATGGATAACCTTAGCCCTTATCTTTTGACTTCATTTGAAAAACAATTGTGTACATCAAAAAAGGGAATTTCAAGTAAAAGCGACAAAAAGTGGTGTTTAAATTTATGCCAGCAGCATTGGTTAAGGGTTACTCAGGCAGTCTAGAATTGCTAGGAATAAGGGTGGTTATGTCATGCTGGTTACCCCAGCCATGGCCCTTCTGCCAGTGGTTGATCTGGGCTTTGTGCCCCAGCCTAAGGATGACACAACCAAAGTAACACAAAGCAGTTATAACACAACAAGGATTAGGGACTCTAATGCTGTCACTTTTGCTGTGAGTACTTTCTCTTGCAACTTGAACATTTTGTTAAGTGTAATTCCCGTTTTTATTACACCAGCATAAGTCACTTCGGAAATCAGTGGATACTCACCAGTGTTCGACCCATGTAAGCAGCAACAGAAACAGACCTGAAGACCTTGCTGTGAGAACTGGGATGTAAAACCCCTTGTTATTTAAGGAAAGATTTTTAACATCTAAATATCTTTTAAATTTTCAAGAGGGGTAAAAATATATCTCTGTTGATCATTATTGCATTTGCCAGGTGGAGAATGGATACGTTTTCATTTCATGACCTTTGTAGGACTAATGCAAATAGGAGTTGAGTTCAGATAATTTGACGTAATTTAGCTTGTTAGTTCATGTCAGTCAAAAGAGAGGAGCACCTTTGTGCCAGTGCTAAATTAGGTTCTGGTATTGATATTTACTGTTAATGACATGCCAAATGATGAATGGCATTTAGTGTAGCTTTATCAAAAACTAGTATCATTATATAGTCGCATATTCCACTGGTTCCCATTATAGAGTCATCTTTTTAACCACAGATGTTACATTAATTCCTATGGATAGTTGAGTCATCGTCGTCTTGTCTCGGATACCTCATTTCCCCCTCTACACGTCATTAACGTGGCAGAGCCACACAACTACTTTATTGTCGACTGCTTTATTGTTGAGAACCATAATTACCAGGTCCTCATCCGGGGTGCGAGGGTGTGCTGCATACGTGAGGAGGTGGTCAACAGTCTGTGGTGCATCACCACGCTCACATATTGGACTGTCCTTTAAGACAGTCTTCTAGAGCATGGCATTAAAATGTCCAGCTCCAGAGCATATCCTGTGTAGTTTAATCTGTAAATTGCAGGGGAGCTTGTACCTGGGTGGATAGGGTGTTGTGTCGCTTATGAAGTGCTTGAGACTTGTTGAGTATTCCTAAATAAAGTGGAATAAATAGCATGATGCTGTCTAACTGTGGACAATTGTTTCCTTTTACTTCCCTAAAGTACTGCTTCCGCCTGGGCTAGATGCGATCAGTAATGCGCTATTGATGACAGCTGTGTCAATGTTCTGACAGAGTTGTTAGGATTTAGACATGCCTTCAAGCCATCTCCCTCTTCATTCAAAGAATGCCATTGGGCATAATTAACCAGGTCCTCTATACAGCACTCATGGTATGCCAGATCACTTTTATGTCTAGATGGGCTGAGGAGGAAGAGTTTCTCCCCCAGCACAAAGGCAGCCTTACCTCAGAAATGTTTAACTGGCAGAGGCTGTATTTATACATGCACTTTATTATTTTGCAGTGTTTGGTCAGTTGTTTTCTCTTTACTCATGTACAGTGGTTTACATTCATATTTCGTTTGGGGCAGCAGAATATTTACTCTCATGGTATTTCAAAGAAAAATCCATGCAACGTATTGGTTAAAGCATTTTATGTACATAAAAAAAAAATACTGTTGAGGTCTTGTCTGCCAGAGATGATACGAGACCCTTAAGTTTGCATGTTCTGTCTTTGTAGAATGAAGACATTTTACCTTAATGTTTCAGCCTCTGCAGCTGAGAGATCTGTGTATGGCCCATTAATTTTCCATCAGTACAGTATTAGTAGGTCCCAGGAGTTCCCTTTATTCTTGGTAGCTGTTTACAATCTCTGTGCTGGATGAAATAATGCCTCACTTTACTATATATTAGTTGACTGCATCCTGTCTTTTGATGATGCTTATAGTTTTCTTTTTGTACTGTTAATATGTTTAATATTTAGACCTGCTTACATATAAAATATATTTACACATAAAATAGATCTGGTGCAAATAAATGCGTAAAATTGAAGGTCAGGTGGATTTATTTTACTTTCATTATAAAAATAAATTTACATTATGAAGCAGGAATAAATGCTTTTGAAATGTGATGGATACTTGTGTGCACTTACAAATAATAGAATAACTCACTTCCCCATCCCCCCACCCCAAAAAAACACAGATTCCAGTTACATCTTCTGTACTTCAATGCCTGATTAAATAGCAGCATTTTACACATTTGTACAAATTTCATAGGCTTTGTTTATAATTCTAATTCCCTATAAATGAATATTAAAACAGGCACTGTGCTAAGTTTAAATGATCTTCTCTAGAAACTAATTGGATTACTTACATTTTTCCTTTCCTAAGGCATTTTGCATAGTTAGATAATTAAGAATTTGTTTTTCACAAGGAGATATACTGTTAATTGTATGCAATAAACCTATTTAATTAACTGTTCTTTCCTAATATATGAAATTAATAAGTTTGATTTTGCCGTTGAGTTAGATAACTAGGGTTGTTCCATGCAGTATTTTTTTTTAACTTTTGCATAGCTTTTTAAAAAAATAAATTATAGTGCTGGAATAAAGAAGAGATCTGAAGTTTGCCTAGCTAACATGTCTAGGTTGATCTTCAAAGCTGTGGTTTGGGAGATGTTAGGAATGATTGTGCAAGTGATTTTTCAAAGAAGTTCAAGAGGAAGTGACCCAGTGTATTTTATCTCAAGTTGGGAGGACACATTGGTTTTGGGAATGAATTCTAATATATCCCTTTTCACCTTGATCTGGAACTGGCTGAATCTTGAGGTAGACCAATTAAACCCCAGGTTGCAGACAGAAGTTACACTTGTGCAATTGGCACCTTGAAAGTGCTCTACAGTTTTGTCCTGACAGAAGTGCATGGATGCAGAGTGCTTTAAAAGTCCCTGATTGTGCAGCAAATTAGCTCTCATTATATGAGGGTTCAGATGAAGGCACTCCAAACTAGAGCACTTTCATTAACTTCTGTCTGCTTGGGCAGCTGGACTAATGTGACCCAGCACTGCCCCCAGTGCTTGCTGCATGATAGGAAGGGCCAGGGAGAAGGGAAGGGAAGGAGCTCGGACTGGGGTTTGCCTAGCCTACACTAGATGGTGGGGGGGAGTAGATTGGAGCCCCCGCCCACTCCAGTGCAGGCTGGGAAACCCCTAGTCTGAGCTCCGTCACTCCCTTCTGTACCTCTCCCATTGTCAAGACAGCAGCGGAGCTAGGCAGGGCAGGGGGAGGAGGCTAGGAAAGAGAAGCTGCAGACATGCAGCTCCTTGGCTGGATTGACTCCAAAGCAGAGGTCAATCTCCCACCCTCCTGACCCAACAGCGAATATCTGTTGGGTTGGGAGGGTCAATTTAACTCAAGGCACTTTTTATGAAGCATCATGAGTTAGACAGGGGAGCTGCATGTCTTTCAGCACCCGCAAGTTCTATTGGCAATTTTTTTAAACAGAAAGAGAAATCAAATAGCTATTCTATATTGAACCTGGCTACAGGCAAGGAGATGTTTCAGCAGTCAGGAATCACCAGTATATGAAGCCACTTTCCCCTTGGCTTTTTCTGTTGCATTTCCTCTAGCCCTGTGGTCAGCAAACAGTTCTTCACAGTACCTGTGCTAGGTCTTTTTCTCTAGGGTGTTCTCTACTCACAAGGACTCCTTAGTATACTCAGGGTAAGATCAAAAAAATAATCACATATGGGCCTAAAGTGCAAGTGAAGTAAAATGTAGGTGCTTATGACTAAGCTGCAGTTCACAAAAGCCCTGCCTACCTGTTTAGGTGTCATGGTTTCTATGTGTACTTGTTTTAATCAATTAAGTTACTTAAGATCCTAAATTCTGCTGTTGTATATATCAACAGGGGCTTGATCATGCATATGTGTTTGGAGGACACTGAAGCATCTGGTTGACAGAGTTAGTGCAAAGAACAGCAGCCACAGATACCTTCACTTAAAAACATAACTGGAGGAATTGATGGTGGGCCCCACCTCTTCTAAAATAATGTAATGTTTCTAGCATTTATCCAGGAGTTAGGAGATGTAAATGGAAACATGACTTAGCTTTTCTGAGAACTTCAATCTCTGTACTTACTATTTATGGTGTATTTTATACAGTGACTCTAATACAAAATATATAAGTAGTCCCTGGATTCCTCACTCCCAGGGGTAGCCTTCATTGCTGCACTTCTTGCTTATCCTCTCTGGCCCTGTGAATCTTACTTTATTGTGATGTGCCACAACTTCAACAGGAAGAGTGGGAAGTGCCCTACTACAGACTACTTATTTTTGAGAACTAGGGTGTTCTCTTTTTAGAATTTCTGAAGGTGTTTTCACTTGCTGAAGATTTTACTGTAGGTGTCTCCAGGGCTAGGAACAGAAGTTACACATAAACCAGTTTAAAAGATCAGAAGCTAGTTTAAGCCTGTAACGGAACAGAAGTTCAGTTCACTTAAACCACTTACAAAATGGCCAAAACTGATTTAAAATAAACCTGGTTGGATTTAGTATCAGACATAACTGATTTGGGTCAACCCAGTGGAACTTCTGTCCTAAACCCCTCCAAGTTAACTCTCAGTCCCCCAGTATCCCAGGATGCTTGGCATTGCTAGGTTGAGCTGTGCTGTCTACTCCAGAGACCAGGGTTGGCCCCGCCTCTTTGCTACCTAGCCAGACCACTATCACTGCTCCAGCTGGCTGAGAAGTGGGTGGGGGTGGGAAAGCCGGATCTGCCTGCTGGGGGTGGAGCTGCCCCTGCCAGGCTTTTCCCCCATTTGCAACTGGAGTGGGGGGGGGCAGACCCTGGTGCCAGGAAGGCAGAATGAGGCAGAGGGGAAAAAGGGGCTTTAAGCCCCTGCCCCGTGTCTGGGACTCCAGCTGGGCTCTGTCTGGCAGGGGTGCAGCAGCCCCTGCCGGGCTTTTCCCTGCTGCCCACTTGAGTGGAGGGGGCAGAGGTGTTGCCAGCTGCCTGCAGCAGACTGGCATGCTGAGGTAGAGGGGAGGGAGAGGGGGTTTAAATTCCCCTTTCCTCCTCTCTGCAAGGGACCTCAACCAGGGGTTGCCTGGCAGCGGCAAAGCAGTCCCTGCCTGGCTTTTCCCTTGCTCCCTGTTTAAGTGGAGGGTGGGGGGCATGGCCAGATACTGGTCAAGCTGAAGCGGGGTGTGGGAGACCTCTCTCCATCATCTCAGCATATCAGCCCATCCAGCATCTGGCCACATTCCCTGCTCCTCCGCTTGAGTGGAGAACAGGGGAAAAGCCAGGCAGAGGCAGCTTCCCCCTTGCAAGGCAGACCCCAGCTGGGTTCCCGTGTGGGCTAGGGAAGGAGGAGTTTAAAACCCTCTTCCTCGTTCCAGACCCCAGCTGGGGTTTTCTTGGGGGGGGGGCAGGCAGCCTCTGCCACACTTTTGTCCCTGCCCCCGTGCTCCCTGCTCAAGGTGGGACAGGGCAGCCCTTGCTGGGCTTTCCTCCC
Source organism: Gavialis gangeticus (assembly GCF_001723915.1). Taxonomy (NCBI): domain Eukaryota; kingdom Metazoa; phylum Chordata; order Crocodylia; family Gavialidae; genus Gavialis; species Gavialis gangeticus. The sequence continues at coordinate 23,645,092 of NW_017729004.1, read as the reverse complement.
TCACTTGAATGAAGAGCGAGGGGAGCAGCCATGCCCCGGCCCAGGGCTGTCACAGGGAAGCTGGGAATTTAAATCCCCTCCCTCCTTATCTGAGTGTGTGGCCATGTCCCCCGCTCCACTAGAGCCAGTAGTGAGGGGGGGGGGGACAAAAGCCTGGCAGGGGCTGCCTCCCCCAGCATACCCTGGCTGGGGTCTGGGGCCAGGGGTGGGTTTAAACCCCAACCCTCCCCGCCTCAGCCTGCGAGCCCCCAGCTTGGGAGTGGCCACACCCACGACTCTGTGCTAAGCAGGGGGCCAGGGCCTGGCAGGGGCTGCCCCCCTCTCCCTTCGAGTCAGACCGGGGCTGTGAAACTGTGCAGCCAGGAAGGGTCTCTCCACCGCAGCCTGCAAGCCCCTGCACCACACCGCCCCCCCCCCCCCAACAATCTCTCCTGGAGGGGGTGGCAAAACCCTGACAGGGACAGCCACAGCAAGGAGTGGGGGACACAAGCTTGGCAGGGGCTGCCCTCCCAGGGAGATCAGGGCTGGGATCCCATGTGGGCCAGGGAGGGAGGTTTAAAGCTCCCCTTCCCCTGGCCTCTCAGCATGCTGGCCCCACTGGGGCCTGACTGTTCCCCACCTTGCTAAAGCAGGCAGGGGAGGAAAGCCTTGGAGGGCCTCCCCCCCCTCCTTCCCTTTGGCAGTGGCAGGGAGACATGCTCTAGCGCTCCCCGGCTTATGGCCTGAGCCACTGCAGGCATGTGGCTGCGTTTGCGGCATCAGAAACGAATGTCTGTTCTCTTGCTTCTTGTTTCAATTTTCGCAGCTTAGACTAACCTGCAAACATTGAATCACTTCAGCCTCTGGCTTTTTGACTGTCTGTACTTAGCTCCGATAACCTAGTTTTGTTTCTGTTTCGTACAGCAACAAGTCACCTAGGAAGTGGCATAGATATTAATTGGAATTAATGTTTCCATTTTTCTGATAGCTATTTTAGTGCTTTAAATATTTGCATAAGCACTTTTTACCCTTCTCTGTTTGCTGCTTTTCATTTTCCACTTGGGTATATTTAACGACTTTCTGTACACGTAAAATGTTAAAGGCATAAATGCAGTCTGGGGTTTGCCTGCAGGACATCAGAAATCCAGACGAAAGGGATTGTCACTGTTAAGTTAAAAAACATTGAATTCCTCCCTTTGCTACCTTCTCATCAGTGTCTGCTGCTATATTTCGTACAGAAACTCTCAAATCTAAAGACAGCAAAAAGAAAAGAGTTTGGCACTTGTGACTCTTTATTTTGGAATAAGCAAATGTTTCAACAAGTGGAACAACTCCCAAATTGCCATCCTTACCTTGGTAACAGAATACAGTAATCTCTTTCTAGCAGTTTCGCTATTCAGCCAAACACAGTAGTTAGTTTGAAGCTCTCAGACAACAATATACTCTCATATACAGGCAGTCCTCAGACTTATGACACAATAGGTTCCTGAAAACTGCGTCTTAAGTCGAAACGTTGTAATTCGGAACCAATTTTCTCATAAGAAACAATGTTATAATGGGCAATTCGTTCCTGAACCAAGGCCCAATACCCTATTTTCACCAAAAATAGCCCAGAATTTTGTACTCGATCAATTATAGATGAGTAATATAGCTACTTTAATGTATTTATATTGTAAATAGCAATCATATTGATTTGGAAAAACTTCTTTGAGGTGACTTTGCTGGACTTTTTGAAGGGCTCTTTGTTGGACTTTTTGAAGGTTCTTGGCTGGTGTCTTCTTGGGAGTCTTGGCTGCAGGTTTTTCTGGAGTCTTGTCTGCTTTCTTGAAGAAAGTGTCCAAGGAAGTTTGGACAGATGTTCTCCAGGGAGATGGGCAGCGCAGCGAACTTGTTTGCTGGCATGGCATTGCATCAGATGAAGCATTGTAAAGTTGAAACTGACATCATAAAGTTGAAACAGGGTGTCAATTTATAAACGTTGTAAGTGTGAAACGTTGTAACTCGAAACATTGTAAGTCTAGGACTGCCTGTACTCTTAATTTGTGCCCTTAGGTTATACGTTAGAAAACTTAAAGAAAATTTGCATGAAGCAAGCTTTCATGGGTAGCTGAAGCATGAATTTTAACAGCTGTTTTACTTGAAGCAGAAATATTTGTTGTATTGTTAGTGATTTATCTGTTACAGCAGAATATTGACTATTAATGCGGTCTACAGAATCATATCACACTTGCCTGGGATTGTTTCAAAATCACTGTCTAAGCCAGTATGCTTTTCATGGAAGTCATTTATTTGCCAGTGGATAGATGTTCTCTGTCTTCCCTGACAGATTCTTTGGAAAAGTAAATACTAATGTAAGAAGAGAGAGAACCAGAACACCACGTTAGGAAATGTATGAGGAAATTATATTAAAGCAGGAAGATTTTTCTTGTATGAAAATTGCTGCTTATAACTAACTATTTGCACTTTGGCTGCATCCCTCTGTGGGAGTCCTGATGAGTGGATAGGGGGTGCTAACTGCAGCTTATGAACTAGAGAATCAGGTACAAACTATGCATAATCAGGTACTCGTGTGTTTTCTATCATCAGCAACCCAGCATGGTGTCTACAGATATGCAGACACTGAACTGTTCGCAAAAGCTACAGAAAAGAAGTGAAATTCCTTTGAAGGCATGGATGTTGAAGCCTTTGGAATTTATTAATTTCCCTTTTAGTCCTGTATAGGATATCTAGATTCCCAGCTTCAGACTAAGAGAAAACTCAGTGATTGTTTTAAGCGTTCATGTTACTTCTTGTGACAAACCCGCAGAGTTTGGGTTAAGTTTTGACTTCAGTTACACTAGATTAGTGAAAGGCCAGTTTTCTGGATTTCAGAATAGCTCCATAGATTTTTGTCAGACTGGTTTTACTCTGCTCGTGCTGCGATCAGAATCTGTCTGGATGAATGTTAATCTAATGAAATGGATGGACTGAACTATGTTATATGTCAGTTCTTCCTGTATAAAATCTAATCAGGTAAATATTGGGAAAGAGATTAGATTGTTGCAATTGGCCACTTACTACTTGCTTGGAAGGAAATGATCCTTTAAAGGAGTTTTATATGCTAGGGTCATTTTTAATGCATGATAATGTCTTCAATTTTATGACATATGGCAAGAATAAAATCCAGTAGTTGTGGAAAATGAAACACTTTGCATGGTCTAATGGAACATAATAATGTCATTTGATGATATTTTTGTTCCCAGCTTTTGAGTTGTAATGATTACCATGCTAGCATTTGGCCTTTATTAGTACACAGATAGGAATTCAGAAAGTTTTCTCTTTTTATTACAGAACCCTTTCTCCCCCTCTACAACCGATATTCCATTTACTTATATTTTTTCAGCCTATGGGGGCCTTGACATACATTGCCAGATTCTCCTAATTCTTTTTTAACTTTTTGCTGAAATTCTATGTAAACAAGACCTTTTTGGGGGTTTTTTTTCCTTAGTTTTCTCAAATATTTTCACTCTTATTGTTATAGAAAAGCAGAGGGCAGATGGTTTATGCAGGGACTAAAAGGAAGGTGGCTTTATTCATGCATCTGACAGCAGATGTTTAGGTGTTGGGCCTTACATGCTTTAGATTTATACATGTCCTTCGACATCATCACATGAAATCAAGGCAGTTGAAGCAACACAACCAACTTCTGAATTGTACAGATTCATAAGCAGCTAATGTCTGATGTGGAGTTTCGGCAATGCTTTCAAGAGCCCAAATGATCGACTTTTCTCAAGTTATTAAGGCAAAAAACATATTCCATTGTAATTTAATCTGAACCAGGACTGGGTTCATATTATCATAGTACTTAGGGTCGGAAGGAACCTAAACATATCATCAGGTCTGACCCCTTGCCCCGGGCAGGAACAGGTGCTGGGATCATATCACCCCAGCCAAATATCTGACCAGCCTCCTCTTGAAGACCCCCAAGGTAGGAGAGAGTACCACCTCCCTTGGGAGCCCATTCCAGAGCCTGGCAGCCCTAATTGTAAAATAATGTCTCCTGATGTCCAGCCTGAACCTTCTCTCTAACAATTTGTG
>NW_017729004.1:23634208-23636036 GCF_001723915.1 Gavialis gangeticus | reverse complement strand
CTGGTCCCCCCTGGTGACTTTGTAAATGGCCACCAGATCCCCTCTCAGCCTTCTCTTGTGGAGGCTGAACAGGTTCAGGTCCTTTAGCCTCTCTTCATAGGGCCTGCCCTGCTGCCCCTTGACCATGCAAGTGGCCCTCCTCTGGACCCTCTCAATGCTAGTCACATCTCTCTTGAAGTGCGGCGCCCAGAACTGGACGCAGTACTCCAACTGTGGCCTGACCAATGCCGCATAGGGGGGAAGGATCACCTCCCTGGACCTGCTTGTGATGCATCTGTAGATGTATGACAAGGAAAGTTTGGAAATAACCTTCTTTCTCTCTAGCTCTCTCTGGTGTCAAATTCTCTCTTATTTTCCTGTGTGGAAACCAAAGACATCAGAAACTGGAAGTGAATGGGAATGAGATCCAAGACAAGAAGGGACTTTTCCCAGTGCTTAGTAATTACCCTTGATTACTTGGGGTGTTTATACATGTGTTCCAGGAGTGGGGGTAGGGGGGTGCTTTAACTCTTGGAGCCACTCTAATTAAAGCGCCTGGAGCATCACATATATCAGCATCCCCCCACAGAAAAATGGCAGCGGGGTACTTCAACAAAAGCTCACTGAATGAGCTTTAGTGAAAGTGCCCCCACTGCCATTTTTTATCATGGGAATGCCAATACACATGATGCTGGATTCCGCTGGAGCGTGGTAATTACCACTGAAGTACACTGGAGCACGGTAATTATCACACTCCAGCAGACCTGATTGAGTCTGCTCCAACAGGCTGTAATTACAGCATGTCAGAGCAGCCTCCCTGCACGTGTATAGGTGCTCTTGGTGACCAGTCATGGGCTAGCTTTTCATTACTGAAAGTAACCATTGCGATCAAATAGATCGTTAGGGACCTCTAACAATTGTTAGGGATCTGTTCAGCTGGCTAATAAGAAAAATATCTATACCACACTTACTCAAATAAAAAATAACCCCAAATATAAGACAGCCTCCCAATAATTAGATTCTATCTGTGGAAAATTTATATATTTGTTATAATTTTGCAGGTATAGAATTTAATTACTGAAGGTTTTGCCTTGAATTTGTACCCTTCCCACTGTTACAGCAGGGAAAATAAATCTGGGGGATCAAATAGTTCTTTGCTCTGTGCTTTCCCCCAACTTTTTCCCTTGGCAGCCCCTCCGCACTGCTGTAACAATTAGCATACAGTACCCTTAGACTTAGTTCATCTGGAATTGATGCAAGTTACCTTTGAGAAAAAAAAAAAGGCGGCAAGTTTTAGCACAGGTGTTTCATAAACAGACTTCTGAGGAGCACTTTGGCACCTACCTACATCTAGTATAAACTAGAGTCAAATTGGTTCCAAATTCACTTTGGGAAAGGCCAGGAGTCAGTTTCTGAAGTCGAGCTGAATTGTCAAGTCTGTGTGGGTCTGCCACTGGGCAAGTATCCTCCCTCCCAGACCCATCAGTCTGGACTTTCAGATACTCCTCAGATCCATGGTAGGCATCTTACATTTAAGTCCTGGGCCTAGAAACCTTGGAGTTCAGATGCCCCCTGGTCTCACTTGCTCCTATCTAAAAGGTCAAGGAGCAAACTAGGGAGAAAGCACGAAAGCAGAACCCCATTGCCACAAAATGCTGGAGTACAAGGAACAGGCCTCACCCTATAACTTTAACTTTATTAGTGAATGTTAAAAGGGTAGTTAGAGTTGAAGGAGTAGGAGGAAATACAAATATTTAGACAAGGGTGGCTACATAGGGAATACGACTAAGTTACACAGTAAGAATGTAATCTACTTAGCCCAGGGGGAAGTGTCTGGGGGTGGGGGGAA
>NW_017729004.1:23607044-23629208 GCF_001723915.1 Gavialis gangeticus | reverse complement strand
AAGATGATCCTTGAGCATACATGTTGCCTTTGTTATAAAGTGCAAAGTGGCGCTAGGGGAGGAACAATGGGGATTTCAACAATGACCTGGACGGGGTGGGGGGAACTAGAAGGCGTGATGATTACGGAGAAGAGAGAGTACAAAGCGTTCTGCACAAGGAAGCCCCGTCGTTACAGTGTGGTGGGTTATAAGGGACGCACACAGGTACAAGTAGCAGGGTGCAGTGTACAATTGCAGGGATGCGGAAGAGTCCAGGAATAAGTGTCCTAGGTCATGATCCATTGTTGTGGGGGAGGGCATGGGTCAGGTCAGACTGTCCCTTCTGGTCGCTTGTGGCTGGTGGTCTGTTGGAGTCCATGTACTGGCACTCACCCATAATGCGCTTGACGTAGATTTACACTTGATCTTAGCCCAAGAAGCTAAGCGTGTTTGTTTATGGTTGCACGGTGAAAATCAGTACCACCCCCCCAGGAAACTCCTATCTGGAGCCTCTCTTTGTTCTCTTGTGATTCCTGAGCTGAGGGGTCCCTTCACCTTTGATTTCTATGAAGTCATGGTGAGCACTAACCCCTCAGCTACATCTACTCCATTTTCTTTTATGAGTTCTCCAACTCGGACAGATTGCGCACCACCAATTTAAAACCATACAACCTTAAGTACCACCAGCAGATTTTTTCATGTAAAGTAATTATAATAAATCTGTTAATACGTGCTACTGACAGGTTGTCTGTGTACCACTGGTGGTACCCGTACCACAGCTTGGGAACCACTGTTTTACAGCATCAAGCCCCTTACGAATCTTACAGTTTTAGAAGACAGGGCCAGTGCACACAAACCTGACTTCCCTAGCTTCTTCCATTCAAAAATAAATGCAGTTAAAACATTTTAATGTGTTCAAAACAAGCACAAAAGAGTTTTTTTTCATTCTCCCACCTATGGGGGATGTACAGATTAAGGACACAGTCCCTGTGACCAAACCTTGCATACCAGTACTACAGAGAGGTTGTCACACAGTAGCTTGCCATGTTTTCTAGACCTAATAACTTTCATTGCCATTTCTGTCCTCTCGATTGTCTTCAGTGTGTCATTGTCACCCCCCCCTTACAAACCCCTGGTACCAAAAAGTACCAAAACCCCCTTCCTCCCTGTTCCCCCTTCCCCTCCCCCCATCCATCGCCTCCAAAAAACAAAAAACCCAACAGGCTGAGGAGGGTTGACAGGCTCTGGGATGATTAAAATCAAGAACAAATAAAATAGTAGAGCATGTTGGGGAAGAAAAGTGTTTTCAACAGGGTGGAAGAAAAGTGTTTTTCAAAAATGAAAATAAATTAAAATTAGTTTCACAGGGAAAAAAATATTGAGCTGTCCTAGTAGATAAAGCTAGCATAGGGGAAATAGCAATGGAAAGAATAGGGATAGGTGTCATTATTTAAAATCCCTATCTAAAAATCACAGCATGCTACAGTGTGGTCCGCCTGATATGTGTTCACTGGGTTTATTACACTGAATATAATGCTTTGTGGGTCAGACATGTGGATCTGATAAATCTGTCATGAGATGTTGTGGAAATCAACAGAATGTTTTTAAGAGCAGGAATACTCAGGAACACTTCTAAATTGGGACCAGAGTAATGGGGCTTAACTAAAATATCAACCTTTTCTGTTTGCATTTCATGGAACTGCATATCTGACAAATATTTATGCAAGAAAGGTAGACAGCATCCACAGGCACTGACATCAGAGTCCACTGTTTGGATACCACAATGACTTCAACAGGATGGTTTCCTCCAGGTGCTGAGTGTCCTGGGTGCGCTGATGTGGGAAAGAAGAGGAGAAGTTGAGAGAACTCCTACTGATTTTTATCTTGTAGACAATGTCCAGCAATTTGTGGTTGTGAATAGATAGAGAAGAATTGTGATGTCATGTCCATGGGATTGAGTTTTACATCTCACAATGTTAGGAAAAATCCTGAAGGTTGTTTAGAAAGAAAGAGGAAAATTTTTCCTCTTGTTTGTACTCTTACACTTCTTCTCTGTCTGTTGTATTCAGTTCTTTGTTAAGTGTCAATGAAAAAGGAAACTTAATAAAGTTAAATTTCACTGTAGTAACATTTCTAAAAATACGCATTCTTACCAGTTTGTTTCAACATTCATGTTGTTCATTAAGCATGAATAGTTTAATTTATACTTCCAGCTAATGAATAACATACTCCTGTTTAGCTGTACCAGGTAGTTCAGTAATGAACAAATCTTATAATGCGTAGTGTTAACTTTTTAAATAAATTGTGGAAGTAACATTTGCCCTCAGTTATCTTCATTGTAACAAACTAACTCCATGAAGTCAATGGTTAATCCATGGATTTCTTATCATTTTAGAATCTAAGGCCATGTCCAGATGAGTGTGGATGTGTGCTATACATCACACATGCAGGCGTTCCCTGTGCTGCTACTTGGTGGGGGTTGATAATCCCAGGGTCAAACAAACCATACCAAGAAAAGTGGGGTGGTACACATGGTGGCAGCATGCACTGCCCAAAACTAGAGCCTGGTCAGCTCCCAGCTTCAGGAATGCCACAGCAGCAGCCCCAGGAGGCCCCCAGGTAATGCTGCTGGGGTCAGCACAGTTGCTGGCCCCAACCTCCCCTGCCCCACCTGGGCTAACCTGCCGCACACCAGAGTGTGTGTGCCGTGGGCATTCCCTGCGGACAAGTAGCAGCAGCAGTGTCCCACTGATATTTGTCCCTGGGGAAACAAATGTCCGTGCTCGTGTGGACATGGCCTAAGTGTCCCAGTAAATTGATTTTCTAATTTTTCTCATTCTTTTAATCTCTTTCATGTAGGCATCCTTTCCAATCAGTTTATCATTGAAAGTTGGTTGCTTGGGGGTGTTATGACTTCTCAGTAATGATGCTTATCTTTAGATATTAAGACTTTTTGAAGGAACTCAACAGCCTAATTTTTTTTAAGTCTGGTTAATTATGGACTCAACTCTTTCACTGTATTGAAGCATTTGGAGCCAATTCCTGGCTGGCTGAAAAAGAAAATTGGTCAACATTTGGAATTCTGACAAATAAAAATGTTCAGGGAAAGTGATGTTTTCCCCAAATCTTCAGTCCTTTACTGGGAAACCCTGCACCTGATTTTTTTTTTTGAGGGGTGGGACATAAACACTCTGCGTGTCTACTTTGAGCTTCAGATTTCCTATGAAAATCAAATGAGAAGGGCAGTAGCTGATCATCTGTACACTTGACAGTTGAGTAACTGTTGGGATCTAATCCAATTTTATCTAAACTAATCTAGAGGGTTTTAATGGACAGTTGCCGGGGCATTTGAGGGCCAGCTAGGAAGAGTTCTTAATTTATACCTTTTTAAAATCTAAAGTTTTTGCTTAATTTGGCTGCTCCTAGAGCTATGCCAAGTGATGTAAGACAGGATTCGTGGCACTGAGATGTCAGATACCATTAAACCAATGAAATGTGAAACTACTTTTATTTCTGGCGTATTATTCAAAGTCAATTGAAAGGTCATTCTCTTGGATAATGGAAGAAATCCTGGATTTAAATAAATATATGGCCAAACATTGTAAGTGTTTTTAAAGAGGAAAGAATCCTGAAAGTATATATATCAGAACAGCCTGTTGGTAACGGTTTGTTTCACTCAATGGGAGAAAAAGTGTTGTACACATCTTTTCACTAGAAATATCTGCTTATGGAGAGTTGTAACAATGACAGTGAAATTGAACATCCATGTCTACTTTAAATGAGGAGGATTTAAATCCATGTCTACTTTAAATGAGGTAGGCTATTTGACTCTCTCCCCTGACATGAGGAGCGTGCTTACCCAGTAAAATGCGACTAAGTTACTTTTTCCTTCTTCCTGTTGGCTCTTGTGAATATTGCACAGTTTGCTATTTATAAATACTGTTCCATCTCTTACAGACAGCCTAAATGTATTAATAACAATGTGCCAGATCTAAAAAAGGATGTGGGTGCCTAAGATCAAATCTTCATTCAAAAACCCCACTGCTCAGCAGTAACCCGCTGCCTGAGCCTGGAGGCATCAAAGCTCACAGGGTACCCACTGTTGGACCTGAAATTTCCCTAGCAACTTCCCCCTGAACATACTTAGTACTGCCCCAGTTTGCACAACCAAAAGCCTCATTCCTGTAAAGCCTTGCTAGGACTCAGAAACCAAGGGTAGGTATATAAGACACAAAGTAGCCACATGCAGGGAGAAATTAAGGCAGAGCTGGGTGCACTAGCTCTAGAATCTCAAACAGTATTTAGGTGCGTTAACTTGGTATTGTGCCTGGAATAATGGCTCCTGTTGCAAAGCGGCTTAAGCAGATCAGCTTGGAACTGGCTCGTACCTTAAATACAATGATGCTGAAATCCACTACAGAGCCTGCAACCCTGACTGAAGTGCCCAAACTCTGGAGAAAGGGTAGGATTTCAGACTGCCCCCCGCCAACCCCGTACCCATCCTATCCTGGTGGCTAGTTCTAGGTAGCTACCTGCTCAGCATCTGGGTTTCCTGGATCACGCTTCTCTGAGGCCAAAAGCCTGGGCAGCTAGTTGAGCGTTCTGAATTGCACTGTGGGTTTCAGGTGCCTGAAAAGTATGTATTGAAAGCCTCTAGCTTCTATTCTGTTGAGCCCCATATTTACTAATTACTTAATAACAAACTATGTTTCTAGGAATCGCTTATTACTGAAATGCAGCTGCTTTTGAGGTGAAGGAGCCCAGAACACTGAATGGTGGCTTTTAGAAGCGAAAATGAAGGATGACATATCCCATTTAAAATATAGGTAGTTAGGAAGAATCCATTGGCCCACACTGGAATCCGGCTTCCTTCCCGAGATAAAATCTACTCCTTTGGAAAAAAACATAGCGAATAGTTAAGGTCTTGTTTTTAATTCTTGCTTGCAAACATGTAAGGGAAATGTTTGCAATATATTAACATTAGATTTAATGAAAAGAGAAAGCTCTGCATTAGCTTAGAGTGCTTTAGTATTCTTATAGACTTGTTTAGAATACAAGTAGAATCGTGGCTAAAGAGAGAGCTTCGAAATACACTTTCGTTCAAAAAAGTTGAATGCAGCTCTAATAAAAAGAGAGGTTTTGATATAAATAAAAATAATACTGTTAATACTGTCAATATTCTTTCCAAGATAGTTTGTCATTGTTCACCAGAGTGCCCTATGGGATGACAAGGTCAAACGGTCACAAACTCCTCCAAGACCATTTTAGGCTGGACGCAAGGAAAAACTTCTTTACTGTCCGAGCCCCCAAGGCCTGGAACAGACTCCCTCCAGAGGTTGTACAAGCACCTACTCCGGACTCTTAAGACACATTTGGATGTCTATCTTTCTGGGATCCTGTGACCCCAGCTGACTTCCTGCCCTTGGGGCAGGGGGCTGGACTTGATGATCTTCTGGGGTCCCTTTCAGCCCTAATGTCTGTAAAATCATTCATTTATATTCAAATGAACAAAAAAGGTTGTATTACGTATTGTTTGTGGTAGTAAAAGTTTGTTTTTATAGGGTTGTGCATGGCAATGAAAAAGCGGACAGTTGACAGACAAGTTATAAGATCTTAATCAGTGATCTGGATGAGGGGGTGGGAAGCACTCTGTCCAAATTCGTGTACGACACAAAATAATGGGCTGCAGCTAACACCCTGGAGAGGAGGAACCAGATCCAAGCCAACCTAGACAGTCTGGGGAAGTGGGCAGAGAGCAACAGGACGCAATTCAATAAGGACAAGTGCAGGGTGCTGCATCCAGGGAGGAAGAACTGCCATCGTACCTACAGGCTGGGAGGCGACCTTCTCAGCTCCACTGAGGCAGAAAAAGATCTTGGAGTCACTGTTGACTCCAGGATGAGCATAAGTCACCAATGTGATGAAGCAGTTGGCAGAGCCAGTTGCACCTTGTCGTGCATCCATCAGTGCTTCACAAACAGGTCCAGAGAAGTGATTCTCCCCCTCTGTGTGGCATTAGTCAGACTGCAGCTGGACTACTGTGTCCTGTTCTGGACGCCGCTGTTCAAGTGGGATGCGGACAACTTGGGGAGGGTCCAAGAAAGAGCCACTTGCCTCATTAGAGGTTTGCAGGAAAAGCTCTACGAGGAAAAGCTAAGAGACCTTAACCTCTTCAGACTCTCCAAGGTTGAGAGGAGATCTTGTGGTGGCATACAAATTCATAAGGGGACAGCAACAAGAAGTAGGCGACAATCTGTTCGCTAGGGCACCCCCTGGAACGACAAGGAACAATGGCCATAAGCTACTAGAGAGAAGGTTTAGGCTGGACATTAGGAAAAAGTTTTTCACGGTCAGGGTTGCCAGAATCTGGAATGGGCTCCCAAGGGAGATGGTGCTCACTCTGTCCTTGGGGGTCTTCAAGAGGAGACTGGACAGGCACCTGGTTGAGATCACATGACCCCAGGTTTGGTGACTCTCTTCTTGCCTGCCAGGGGCAGGGGGTCGGACTAGATGGCCCACAGGTCCCTTCCGACTCTATGAATCTATGAATCTGTGACTTTTAAAAAAAAAAATACATTTGCCATATGTACAAAACTATATAAATATAAACTGAGCAACACCACATTAAAATAAGATATAAATATAATGTATATGAGCATAAAACAGTAGCATGAGAAGAAGGTTAGAAATTTGAGTAAGATGGAGGGATTTGATAGTCTTCAAATAAAAAATAGGATGGCAATCAATTGTTCTGAGTATCTGCTGGAAATAGACTAGAAGTAATGACCTTACATTGCAACAAGGGAAGTTTAGGTTGGATATTAGGAAGAACTTTCTCATGATGGGGGAGTTTAAGTACTGGAACAGGTTACGTGGAGATGTTGTGGAATCTGTCGTTGAAAGTTTTAAGTTCAGGTTAGACAAATATTTGTCTGAAATAGTTTATGCAGAGCTGATCCTGTTTTAAACCGGGGTTTGGAATAGCTAACCTCATGAGGTTTCTCCATCCCAATTTTTTCATGACTTTTTTCCTACTGCAATGAAGTATCATCGTGCTACTAGAAAAACTATTACATTTCTGTTTGTTTTCAAGAGGTTAGTTTTTCAACCAAACTAAAGTGGCATATGCAACTGTCATCCAAATGAAATATAGATTTTTGTTGCTTTTAGATTGCTACTTTAAAGGAAAACTGTGCTTGAGCTTTAATTTTCAGTGGGAAACACTGGGTAAATTTTGTTACTTTGCTGTATAACATACTTAATTCTGCTTTTGGATGTCCACCAAGTGGTGGGATGACAGGAATGAAAGAGATCTGACCTTTGTGAAAAAGTTTGTCCCACAGTTCTTAATTGAACTAGTGGGATATTTAAAATCAGGCAAAATTTAAGTACAGGCATACCTCGGAGATATTGCGGGTTTGGTTCCAGACCACCGCAATAAAGCGAATATCGCAATAAAGCGAGTCACATGAATTTTTTGGTTTCCCAGTGCATATAAAAGTTATGTTTACACTATACTGTAGTCTATTAAGTGTGCAATAGCATTGTCTAAAAAAAAATGTACTTACCTTAATTAAAAAATACTTTATTGCTAAAAAATGCTAACCATCATCTGAGCCTTCAGCGAGTTGTAATCTTTTTGCTGGTGGGAGGGTCTTGCCTCAATTTGTAAAAAACGCAATATCTGCAAAGCGCAATAAAGTGAAGCGCAATAAAACGAGGTATGCCTGTAATCACTTAAATCAAGATCAATTAAGAATCTGATCTTGCAAACAATTGAATTCGTATTTAACGTTTAAGAATGTTGCTGGTGGCATTGACTAAAAGTATTAACATGTGCAGAATGTTTGCAGATTAAAAATAATCTGAGACAGAGCAGATACCAAAATGTGAACCTGAAAAATTATAGCATGCACACAGGATGACTGTGATTGTTAAGTTGTTGGTTAGAAGAACCATTTTGCTCTCTGGCATCTAGAAATTCAAGGGAACTTTATTTCACCACTGTACTTGGTGAAATATTTTCAACAGCTGAAGGAATGAATTAAAAAAAAAATCAGTTACAACTCGGTGAAAGAATACAGAGTTTAGACTAGCGTTGCAATAATTCCTGAGACAAAAACTGTGGAGGCCAAATGCATTTATGGCTTGGGACCAAATGTTGATTGGTTTGGCACATCCAGTGTGGGGTACTTGACTTATCTCTGGCTATGTGAATATGCATTACACTGAAGTCACTAAAATAGTTCAAGCACAACAGAAAAAAATTAGTGGCATGCTAAAATAATCAGTTATCAAATTATCATTAAAGGTTTCAAATGAAGGAATCAAAGCTTTTGGATTTCAAATCAATGTGAAAGGACAATCTTCTCCCGTGAATTTAAAGCAGTATTTAATTGAGGCAAAAAAACTTGTACAAACAGTTTGGACATCTCAAAGACAAGACGTACAATATTATAGTAGCCAAACAATGATAGTAAATATTGATATGTTCTTTCTCTAATTTTTTAAACTGCTGCAGAATGGATTATATAGGAATGGAGTTCACTGGAGTGTCTGAGTATTGCCAATAATCTCCTATATGTTACTATGAAGCAAAACTATAATTGAAAAACAGACTCAGTCATTGCATATTCAACCACTTGAATAATTGACCTAAGTGGCAGTCATGCATGGTAAAATGCAGACGTGGGTACATAATGGATGTCAAGATCACTATTCCAGCAGCAGAGACCATAATGAAAGTAGGGCTGTTGGGATTAAGATATGACATTGACAAATGACCTTACAAGTGTTCTCCTTAAGTTATTATACTGTAAGTTAATTTTCTTTCCATTGGTGTGCTTCATGGACAGGAGCTATACTGAAGGGACCTTTCATTTTGCAGGGAGCTGAGAGTGGCTAATCTGGAAAGATTGCAGCTGATACAGTCTATGTAACGGATCAGCTGTTGCAAAGATTCATGCAGGCTTCTAATCAGAGCAGTGTGAAATGCTGGGGGGCTCTTTGTAGGGATTTGTGGGAATGTTTATTTCAACTCCAGCCTATCTGTGTTCACACCCTGTAAGTTTTGCTTCGAGCTGTGAATGACTGCAAAGCAGAACTTGCTCCCTGTGTGTGCCTTAGTGCAATATTGTAAGGTAGCCCAGCTGAAATGAAAGCCGGGTCTGGATTTGTATAGGAAGTTGCATAACCTTTTTAATAAACTTTGAATTTTCATTGCTGTAACTGAACCTGCAACAAATGGTTTCAAAAGGTTTCCAGGACGTGGCTCTCTAGAAGTAACTGAACAGCAGCGTACTCTGAGGATATGTTCTGATAGGGGGGCAGCTGTAGTTTTACAGACCTGCATAGGACTCTGAGTTAGAAAATGGTCTGTATTGCCGCTTTTTTCATTAACTTGCTTGGGGAAGTTGTTTTGCTTGTCCGTGCCGTTGTTTGTAAACTAGAGACAACGATCCTTGCAGGGTATTTTGAAACCAAAGGGCCAGAAGGGGCATACAAAGGAATAGTTGATTCCATTCAAAAATGTTTTTACACAAAAGCATTCAAAATGCTAGTAAAATTTCCAGTATAACTAGCGTGAGGCAGAGGTGAAAGCTGGGGCAAAGGGAACGTACAAGAGAAGTACAGTGCCTTGACTAGAAGCCCAGACCTTATCTCAGCTGCTGAAGAGATGGTCCTACCAAGGAACTGGTTCTTGTTTCTGGCTTTAACTTTCATATTAGACTGTGTCTGTTGAGTTTCCCTGGGTGCTGCAAGGAAAAGGATGGTGCTACCTCCCTTCTACACAAGTCATCTGATTTCTTTTTTATTTCAATTTTGTCTGTGGATTTTGGGAAATGACCTCCAGTGTCTTCTAATGGTCCCATATCCCAGACACTTGGCCTCAGTGAGGGGAGACTTATGGGGTCTTTTGGCCACATGAGAGGCTGATGTCCTCTCTGTACATTATATTTGTTACTCAGTTACCTGGTTAATTGTGCAATTAATTTAGACTGGCTACACATGCAAATTACCTATGGCCTGTTCAAAAGGTCCAACCAGCTATACAGTTATTGCTAGAAAGCATAATACCTTTATAGCTGGTTTCTATCCAACTTTATTTGCATGTGTAGCTTGTGCCCCTGTGTCGGGGAGACTGCAGCTGCCTCGCACATTGCTAGGGCTGAAAGTCCTACAGCTGATGGGACTCAGCCCTGGCAGCTCTGGGGCCCAGCCGGGGCTGAGAGTCCCATCAGTTGCAGCACTCACAGCTGCAGGGGCCTGCTATTTGCCAGTGCAGGAGGAGCCTGGGATATGGAGATCCTGTACCAACAGTAAGGCATGATAGAATCTGATGGTGGATCCCACAGTCATGCCTCCTGCCATACATGTGTGGCATGGCAAGAGGCACGACTGTGTGGATCATGTGTTAGATACCAACACGCTTTTACCTGCAGATCTAGAGGGGCCCTTATACTATAACTTTCTCAAGCTGCAGCAAAAAGAAATTGAAATAGGTAAAACCATTCAAAAACACTAGCCAAATGTGCCTGTTTCAGAAGTGATGTAGGGTATGTCTCAGCTTCATTCAAACTCAAGGTGCCCTTGGTTAGATTCAGGGTGTCCCTTAGCTCTTACTTTTCACACATTTTTTTTGACTACGGAAAATAATAGAGCAATTTTTTTCTGTAGGTGTTTGGTAGTCTTGCATGGCATCCTGTATCACCTTTAAAATGACCTTGTGGTACTCCATGGTGTTGTAACCGCCTAGCTGAGAATCACTTGTCTGTATAGTACAGGGTAGTGTTGTGCTTTGACTCCACATATGTCCATCCACTCCACATATGTGTTAGCATCAGAAGTGGTGTATCTGTTAATGTAGCATCAAACACGGGCATGTTAATAATGCAGCTACTGCGAGGTTTACAAGCTGAATGCAGGAAGTCTTTATATTTCCTTTTATTTCGTTTGTATTAAGCATTGCGTGAATTTGAGAATCCCTATTGGTAAAGGGTGCATTCAGATCCTTGCCTTGTCAATTTAATTGTGTCTGTGCCAGGGCTATGGTAAGGGTTTTACAAATTCTGTTCCCCTACCATGTCATGGTATGTCTTTTCTCATGCAAAATATACAGTTCTACTTTGGAGTGAATGTTTAAAGAGGAAACTGAAATTCTGTAGGTATTCATTTAAAACTGATCTTAGGCTAAATACAGACAGTCAAAAAGCCTGAGGCTGAATCGATTCAGTCTTTGCAAGTTTGTCTAAGCTGCAAAGATTAAACTGCGAGAGAACTGGAAGCACATCCACCTTTGATTCGGGAAATGCAAGCACATGCCTGCAGTGGCTCAGGCCAGAAGCCGAGGCATGCTAGAACATGCCTCTCTGGCACTTTCTCTTCCTGCTGCCCCTGAGGTCTCTAGGATTTGCAGTCCAGCATCACAGAAGCAGGACTCTGCAGTGTTGCTCATCACTTCTTTTTCCTGCTTCCAGGTGCCTCTGGGCTTTGTATTTCACAGTCACAGCCAGCAGTAACTTTCAGTATATTTAGCAGCAGGGCAGCTCTGTACTCAGGGAAAGGGGGGTTTAACCCCTGCCCTGGCCACAGACTCCAGCCAGGGTTTGCCTGTTGGGGTAGTCTCTGCCTCTCCCTCTTCTGCCCCCTCCCTCCCTCCCGCAATGTTTGCTGAGCTCTACTTACCAGTAGATTCTGTAATTATCTTCCCCTTTGTGGAGTCCATATGAGATGGGCTGCATGTTACAGTTTAAAACTGTGATATTCTCTATTATTTGATTGTGACCAACTGATTGTCAGAAGGTTTAAAGATGTTTAATTTTAATTTTTTTGTTTGCTTTTTGTTTTTCTTATTCTCTTGATTATTAACTGGGTTTTTTGTTTTCTTTTGTTTGGGGGGTTTTGCATCTATATATGTCTGCATGGAAATAAAAAAAATAAAATTATCTATGCAAAACAAAAATTTTCCTGGCAGAAAACTCATGAAAACATGGCCTTTCACTTAGGGCTGGGGGAGGTTGTTCAACATATGAAAGTGCCATTATAAATACACTTCAAGTATTAGTCTCTCTGTACTTCAGTCTATTCAAACCTTTATTTGAAATTACATGGTATAACAAAAATATTTTTCTCCAGTAGTAAAAATTCCCAATTATCCGGTCCCAAGAGGTGATGAGTGTCAGAAGCTCCCTCTCTGGACCAGCTTTGTGTTTCTCAGGACCATTTTGTAATGAGTGCAGTGTAATTAATTACATTTCTATAAATGCTAACAGTTTTGTTTTTGAATTAGACATTACAGTTGGTGCTTCAGAGCCTGATAAATGTGGTTTTCCGTTTTGAACTCAGGACAAATATTTTGGTAATGGTGTATTGCTTTTATTTCCTGCACAAAAACATTAATAGCCTCAAATATATCAGTGACTGTAGAATAATTATATTTTGTACAGACTATCTGGCACATGTTTGGATTATGCTGCAACAAAACACCATTCAAATAAGCAAAATATCCTATTTTTAAAGACCAGCGATCCAATCTAGTTTTTCTACACATCTGTGAAATGCTGTTGTTTTCTTAACTGGTGCAGGATTGGTCCTTCAGTTTGCTGTTAGCCATATTTGCAGTTTAGTTCAGATCATACTGGGACTTGGCACAAATTTCAGTTTTCATTACATGTCAGTTGCCTGCCTTTTCCTTGACTTAGGTTTTATTGGAATACAAAATATAATAAGAGGTCAGCAAACCAAATTAAACTGTTGTACATGTCCTGCAAACTAGGTATGCTAGTTTTAAGTACTCTTGTTCCAGAGGTTTAGTGCTTCCAGACCTAGTGTCAGTTATAAACCTGGAAGATAGATGTGAAGGAATTTAAATGGTAGCAGAGCCGTGAGAACAGGTTCACTTCCTTTATAACTCCTTCTAGTTATATATCCCTTCCTAGATAAGCCTGGGGATGTCTGTCCTTTGTAAAAATATTAACACTCCAGCTGAGATTAACTTAATGCAGTGCATTCAGGTTTAACAGTTTTCCTTTTTGCATAGTTCTGCCCTGAACTCCTGGATTGGATTGCATTGCATTTGTACCCATACAGGTTTTCACATACTTGAACCCATACTCCGAATGCACAAATACTGTATATTTCTCTTTGTGTGAAAACATGAATGCCAAATAAAATCAAAAGCCATGTCCGGGGAATTTTTGAAACAAGAGCAAAGAAGGAATCTCCTTTCCTTGCCACGATTATGTTCCAAAGGAGGGCGGTAGAACTTAGTTCTGTTTTCTGTACAAACACTTTTTGAAAAAAAATAATTTAGACATTCCTCCATGATATTTGTCGAGACCAAATCCAAAACCGAATCGAGCAGATGTATGTTCATTTGCCCTTTGCTTTCTGGATGGAGCCAGCAGCCAAACTTATCTCTTTCCAGTTCTCTCCTCATCTGGGGAAAAAGTAGAGTTTTTCTCGCACAGGATTCCTTGCTCAAGTCCAGCATCACCACCTGGCTGCTAAGAAACCAGATTTTACATTAATTCTGTTCCCCTGGATTCCAGACACGGGTTTGCAGGAAACTCCTCTGATCCCTCAGCAAGAATGGGAGGGAGGAGTTCCAATATCCCCTGCTCATGGAGGAACGGCTCTAAGCTTTAGAAACAGTCAGCACTGTGGGATTTTTTTCCAACTCCTAAAGTGCCTTCTTGAGCACTTTCCCTCCCTAATTAATCACATTCCTGGGCCATAGGCATGTTTTAAAAGGCAAACCCTGGAACAGGGTAGTAGTAGCGGTCATGAGGCTTCCTTCACAAGCCTCCAAGAACAGATACGTGCCGGTTTCCTTGTGCAAACGCATGCTTTTCTATATGCATGTACCTTCTGCAGGCCTGTAGAGAATATGGCACTTTAGACTATTTTCTAAATGTTTATTTTAGAAAAGCTTTGAAATGTACAATTTTCTGGTTGATTTGATTGATTTATGGCGGGGGAGGACTTTTGCTGTCTGTCAAACCTCTTAGAGATTTATTTTTGTTTATAAATATATAGATAATAAAACTTCTACTACTGTCTAGTCATGCAGCAAGTGCACTAAGAGATGATTCTAAAAATCCTAGTAATATTTCTGTTATGTTGACCTCTATAAAGGCTTTCAGGGACTTGTTGTGGGCAATGCAGCCATCCCAGTTTCATTCTGAAAAAAAAATGATTATGCCTGTTTGTGTACAGATTTGTGTATTGTATATAAAATCAGTATACTAGCATGAGTCTTGGTATACACATGCACATTCCAGTTTCTGTAAGAGGTCACATATCGTAGCCTTCACATTTAATTGACTGAAATTGTCATTCATTTCATTGGTGGCAGATGAAAGTACCTTGGCTGTGTTACATAATGAACTTGTTTTTACAGAAAGCTTCAAATATAAAAAGACTGCTATTGACTATTAATGTCTGTCTTGCAGTGATAAGTGTTTATTCCATAGAATTTACAAATTTTATTCTGTTGGCATTCATATAAGAAATAATTGTTTATGGGATATCCATTTTAAAATTAGAAACTCAGGATAAGTAGGTCATCTGCAGCTTGCTGTTTTGGGATGCTTTTTATTTGCTTTCAAACATGCACTAAATTATTTAGTTGTGACGCAAGATAAAACAAGATGTCAGAACAAAAATCTCATTACCTGCAATGTCAGCCAGGGCAGCTCCTGAATACTTTGCCTATTAAATTGGCTTTAGAATTGCATTCTTTTTAGAAAATAAGCAAGCCTGGTAATTTAGATAGCAAGTACGGTATATTTCCAGCCTGAGTGGCATATATACTTTTATTTATAATATTCTTCTAACTCTGCTGAAAATATATATCCCAGTGTTTTTACTGCACTGTCTTTAAAACATTAACTCCTAGGAGAAGCTCCCCTACCGCACTCAAGTAATTTGCCTTCAGTAATTATGACCATAACGGGCTCCTATACACATGCTGGGAGTCTGCTCTGACGCGCTGGAAATCCAGCACATCGGAGCAGACTTGATTAACTGAGTCTGCTGGAGCACGGAAATTGAGATGCTTCAGCAGCCTCGCATATCACGTGTATCAGTGTTATCGTGTATCTTTGTGCGGACAAAATGGCAGTGGTGTACTTTGAAATAAAACACATCCAGTGAGCTTTAGTTCAAAGATCCACACTGCCATTTTGTCAGTGCTGGGATGCACAGCAATGCTGATACATGATGTGCGGGTGCTTTTAATTAGCACAGCTCGCTAATTAAAGCACCTAGTGCCACATCTGGAACCACGTGTAAAAATGTCCAGTGACACAACTAGCCATCATCTTCTGCTAACTACAATCTATCCCCTTTCCCAGAAACCAGCACAAGACAAGAGAGGAGGAATTAATTTCAAAGTAGGGCACTCTCATAGAAAATGTCCTGTTGTTTATCCCCCCACCCCCACTCTCTAAACCAGGGGGATAATAGCTTGATGTAAGTGGTAGCAACGAGGAGTTCTCTTAAAACTCATTTCTATTTACTGCTCTCACGCACGTTGAACAGGAAGGGTGACAGTAGGGAGCCCACTGGGGAGAACTTCCCAAAACCCTGTCTGCCCTTTGAGATCTCTCACACACTAAGGGAGTGATTGCATTTACTCCTGTGAGAGACTGCACATGTGTTAACCAGGCTCACATGTTGATAGCTGTCAAAAGAAAAAGAATCAGGATGGCCATGCAATCATCATCTATTGCCGGGGGGGTATATGCCAGATGTGAGCAGGCGATTCTGTACTATGCTCAGGCATGGCAGTAGTTTTATTGGTAGTGAGGAAGTAAGACATCTGAGAAATCCATATGGGGCAGAACTTCCTTACTATGATTGCCTCAGTGACCTTTTCCAAAGCCATGTTCCCCTCCTCCCCCACTGGTTAGTATTCAGCAAGACAAATTGTAGCATCTCTATTCTTGGAAATTTTCAAGAGCAGGTTGGAGAAGCTGGGATGATTTAGTTAGAGATAATCCTGCAGGGGACCTAGAGTTGAAGACCTTGTAAAGTTCCTTCCAGCGCTGCTTTCCTATGATCCTATGGCAGCTAGATCAGAATCTGAGAGAAGTCTCCATACTGTCTCACCCAGCGGCCACATCAGTAGCATAATTAGAGGTGGGCAACATGGACACCTGGTCTGGGTACCAAATTAGGGTGAACACCAACCCACACCCTGGCAACATTGCCATGCTGGGAACTCCAGAACTGTTCCCAGATGCTGTTGCTTTAAGAGCAGCAGAGCTGGGACAGGCAGAGCAGGGGGTGCCTGCAGCAACTCAGCTGGGGTGGCTTACAAGTTCCAAGCGTTGATAAAGCTGCTGCCCTCTCCGGTCACTCCCTCCTCCTGGTTCTTGGATCCATGCGCAACCATCCCCCCTTCAGAGCCTGTGTCCCTTGCCCTGTGCCCCACTCTGCTTTCAGGCCCGCTGCACCTGCTCACAGAACCTGTGCTCCCCTGCCACCCCCTGCTCTCAGACCCTGCCTTCCTTTTGCCTCATGCTCTGAGACCCTTCAAGCCCCCCTGCATCACCACCCTGCTTTCACACAGGGTTTGCCTTGGGTGCCAACTTTGGTTGTTATACCACTGGTTAGTATATATGTGTTGAACAGGAGGTGCTCAGGGGCTTTGGTAATGGTGGAAATACAGATACCTTACTCAGAGATGTCTGTGCTTGTTTCATTGGCTTCTCAGAGTGCATGCAACAATGGTACTTTGAATCCAGTATTGAGAGAGATAGTGTTAGCCACCATTAAGCACCAATCCCAGATCAAACGCCCCATGCAGACTCTCGAGAAGGATGAGATGACCCAGAACCTACCTGTTGTCATCCCATTGTTGTCATGGTGGCCTTGATTCACAAAACTTAGCAGTCACTAGTAGGTACATCTACACATTCAATTAAGGCACTTTAGGTAATGCGCATTAAATCTAGTACCTCCGGGCATCCATACATCTGCTCTGACGTTGTTGCAGGGGAGAGCTGCTCTGATTAAAGTGCCTGGAGCATCTTGTGTATCAGCATCCCTGCGCTTCAAAATGGCGTCATGGCACTTTAAGACTCAATGAATCAATTACAATGCATCAGAGCAGCCTCCGTGATCATGTACAGGCACCCTCCATTGTGAGGTACTAGAAAAATGCTCATTAGCCTATTTTAATGCGCATTAGCTAACAAGTGCATTTTTGTGTCATTTTAATGCGCATTAAAATAGGCTAATGTGCATTGAAGCACAAGTGTAGACGTGCCCGCTGAGTACAGTCAGAGCTGAGAGAACCATCTGCTCTTTAGAGATGAGCTTAGCCTGATCTGGTACTTTGCACAGGAAATAAGCAACCTACACATGAGAACCTGTCCAACCTGAACCCTATTATGGTGCTAATGTTTATGACTTGCGGTTTAAATGCATCCAAATACTAAAGATTGAAATAATTTGTGCATTAGTTGTTCTAAGAAGAGCATATTCATACTGTAGTCTTCATATAGTTTTTCCTTCCATATCGTGGCTATATGGAATGGTCCCTTGTTTGCAATTCGTTGGCTTTGTTTATTTGCTGTACAGGCTTCTCCTTTGAGTAGTGGTATTTTTTTTTTTTTTTCTTTTGTATTGTACTGTTTCCATTGAGCACGTAAAAAGATGTGTATGTAAACATTGATTTGGCCCTAATTTGGGCATTTTTGGATGCCAATGTGTTAGGAGTTTCGAAGTAAATCATCTTCATTGTTTTCCTTCTTATGAGATATAATTATGATGAATAACATTGTCAAAGCAGTTTGTATCCCTGAGCTTTAATTACCTATGTGGGTTTGTGAAGTGTGCAGAAATATCATTTCATAAACTGGTATTTCAGTTAACATAAGCCTCCTTTAGTGGCTTATTTCTTTTTTTTTTTTTTTTTTTTTTTTTTTTTTTTTTACCTGGTGTATTAATAAGTGACTGTAACTTGGAAAAAATATTGTTGGTAACAAAGCCAAAAGGGTAAGTTAAAGTAGTTTCCCTGTTTTGTCCTGCTAAAATTTTGAGGATGAAATATTCAACATCTGTGCTGGAATTGGAGCAAGAACATAAAAATATCTTATAGTAGATAAGGAAACACAATTGTGTTGGGAGATTTATGTAGGCAAATTCTGTCTTAAAACCTAATACTTTACCAAAGGAATTAATAGCCAGATTTTTAGGCACAATGGTTTTCCTGTTTGTGCAAATTGTAGATGAAGACAATTGCAGTTGCAGAAACAACTTGCCTGCAGAAAAAGAGGGGATCAGTTAAAGCTGGGATAAGATTTTGCTTTCAAAGACATTTTTAGGTGTAGTAGCAAGATTGCTGCTTATAAAAAATCTTTAAAGATCAATTTCCATTTTTCCTAAAACCTTTAACTCCAGGGTTGTATGAATCTGAACCCTTCCACTGCGTGGTTTTACATATTACACTGTACTGCTATACAGATTAAAGCTTTGGAAACCCCTTCGGTTTTCATGATTTTGTAAACTGCATTTAAAATGTTTGGTTTGCCAGGGTTCACAAAGCTGAACTTCAAACCTGATGACGACTTTAACCCCAGTGTTCATGTTTAGGACCTAATAGGACCCAACTCAGAGGTAGGCAACCCCTGGCCTGGGTGCCAGTGTGGCACACAAAGGCAGTTTGCTTGGCACACGTGCCTCGGGGAAGGGGCTGGGGCTTCGCTGACATAACAAGCTCCTCTGCTGTCCACCCCTGGCACACCAACATCTTACAAGTCGAAGTTGTGGGTATTTTTGGTGCCTTGCCCAAAAATGTTGCAGACCCCTGTTCTAACTTGTACAATTCTGTTCCCAAGAGATCTCAAGGACACACATACCTTACGCTAACAGTGTTCTCCTGTCATGTTTTGAAGTGACTAGTGTGACTCATTTGCCTTGGTTTCTAGACCGTCAGTGTCTGGTACCGACCACAGGGCCTTTCCATTAGCAGGGTGCATTCTGGGACTCATCAGGTGCAAGAATATGATCCACAGCTTCGCACAAGAGACTGCAGTTTTACTAAAGCAGTATTTTCATCTGAGCTGTTGGTATTGAAAAGATGGTTGATTTGTGGCTAGGAGCCTGGTTGCTTAAAGGCATCTCCAGAAGACTTCACAGATAGTCAGCCTATTAGGAAGCTCCACTTATGTGATCCAGATGAAAGTAGTAAACTAGTGGGAATCATTCCCTGGACAACTAACGAGGGATCGGCCATATACTGGAGATGCTGATGTAGAAGAAACAACTGAAGGCAATTACTTCCTATTGTTCTAAACAGACGACTGAGATAAGATCTGAAGATTGTGTGTATGTATGTGTTTGTGTTGCAATTCTAGGTAGAGTGGAGCTTGCCTGGTTTCAAGCTTTTAATGGTTCACTGCATTTGTAAATTTTACTGTGATCAGTAGTATGGAAATGAAGCTTTGAGGGTAAGAAATATGACTGAATTCTGCGATTATAACAAATTGTTTTCGTCCTGTAAGACAAACTTCCAGTGCGCTTAGAGAGGCCCCTGGAAGTGGAGGTGCAGTTGGTCAAGGCACTGAAGAAGCCAGAATAGATGTAGTGTCAAGAATCATCCTGTAACACTGTAGGTGTCAGAATAAAAGAGAAGGTTATGTGGGGTTACTAGAAATCTTGTGATAGTTTTGAGGTCATCCGAATCATTATTTGTTGAAAACAGTCAACGATACCTGGGAGGTTGTTTGGGGGTTTTTTGAAAGGGGAGGGTGCTTTGTTTTTTACGCATGTATGTTGATCAAGGGATGAATCCTTCTGCTGCACAACCCCATACCTCAAGTGAGCTTAAGTAGCAGGAGAAGTAGGATTTCTTGGGAGGGAAATTTGAGATTATTTATGTTAATGGTCACTCCAGCTCTTCCGTTTTTGAGCACACATAGCAGCAGATCCATCTTACCCAGCTCAGTTTCTTCTCTGGCTTGTTCCTGCCCCATCTCCATCACACTATAAAAGGAGGAAACAAAGGAGGCCACTTCAGATATCCTTTTATCTGCTAGGGTAGCACCCTCTGAACTACATCCAGTGTTCTCTGCTCTCAGAGAACTGCTCTCTCTTGCCCTCCATGCCTATGTGAAGAGGTGGAGTTGGCCTTGGGTAGCTGTCTCTTGAGCCCAAAATGAAGATAATAGGGGGGAATATTTCTTCTTGTCGCAATTTCTTAAATATGGTTTAGTTGGAACAAGATGTAGTTTCTGTCTAGTAATTATGTCTGCATGGTAAAAACACAATTCACTCACCTTCAATAGGCAATCAAGAAACAAATATGATTTTGGAAGGTGTTGAATTTGAGGAGCAGTGCCATAAGCATTGCTAGATTCCCACATTCACAATAACACATAGGTACATTTGTTGCCTGAATTTTTCAAGTTACTGAATGTATTCAACTATGAATAGAAAGAAAATAGATTCCACATGAAGCATAACTATTACCTCACTTAAACTTTTGCATTCCTTTCAGCTTTTTAGCTACAAAGAGTAATGTTTTAAAATTATAGTAGTTGTTTTTTTGGCAAAAGAAGGAGCATTTAGATGGAACAAATATGTAACTAAAAGAAAGGGGTGCAAAAAGGATGCAATATAAAAGGATGTAAAAAAAAAGTTAAGTAATGAAATATTACAGTCACCATATGACAAAATGGAGCCAGGGGAAACTTCATTTAATTTTTAACTATGCCCATACATGAAGTTGTCAATAAATAGTTTTCCTTGCCTTTTAACAGAGATTTGGCTATGTTTGCTTGTATGCTTTAAGGAAAACCTTTGGAACTGAGTTTGGTTTTCTATAAATCCAAGGCAGATTGATGGCCAGGAGATTGCAGGGACAGTTTCTGCCCATCTTGAACTTGCAACTCTTGTATTTGATTTTTTTTCCTTTCTGGACACTAGATGTATGTTTGGCAAGAGATTAGAGTAACTAAAACAGTATGTGCTTGTCTGACCTTGACTCTGTACAATGTCATGTTGTGACGTGTTTGTCTCTAGCAGAGTTTTTGGGAGTGATAGGGATGAGAGATGTCTATAACTTTTGGTATCTTTAATGAATGTGCTATTCTGAAAAGGAATGGTTGTAAAACAGAAATCTTTCGGTAAGTATAACCATCTTCCATTTTTTGCTTATAATTTCACTCTTGATACTGGAATCTTTTAATCTTGCAATATTTTCCCTTCCTTTCTTCTTCAGCTTACATTTTCACTAACAGTATTCAGGTGATAATATGGTCCAGGATGGTCCAGGAAAAATACAAGTTTCCAGAATAATTCTGGTTGGTACCTTTTATGGGACCAGCTACAGAGTTGAAAGGGACATGGACAGACTTTCAAGTTCCACTGTACCCTTCCTCAGGTCTCTGGCAGAGATTGGACACAGCTCTCAGAGCCACACTAATTAAAGCACCCACAGCATCACGTGTATTCAGGATCCTGCACTTCAAAATGGCGGCAGGGATGCTTTAACTAAAGTTCTTTTGATGAGCTTTAGTTAAAGCACCCTTACTGCCATTTTGAAATGTGAGGACACTGAAAACACGTGACAAGGAGGCTGCTGGAGCAAGTCTACTCCAATGTGTGCTAATTAGCATGTGTCAGAGTAGAAGTCCATCATGTGTATAGGTGCCCATAGAAACTAGACTAAAGTACTGTAAGGTGGATACATAACTAGTTTCAATCCTCGTGCTCAGCCAATAGTTCAATATCCAGCTAGCAGGAGTTATCAAGAAGGATTTTCCAGGGGCCTTTTCTGGGTCCAGTGTTGTTTTATATTTTCAATAATGATTTGGATGATGATATCAAATGCATTATTGTCTGTAAATCTGCTAACATCAAGTTGTGTGGAGTTGTAGAAACCCTGGAGCATGACCAGGATCCAGAATGACCTGGATAGACTGGAGAAATGGTCCATAATCAATCGTACGAGATTTGACAAGGACAGGTGCAGAGTCCTGCATGTGGGACAGAATCATGAATAATGTGTGTCCTCAGTGGCTGGGGGGGGCACGGCAGTGGTGATGGAAATGCGGTAGCGGTAAATAGGGGAGTGGGGTGGTGAATGGTGACCATCCACAGGTGCCGCCAACAGTGGTGTACCGCCACACTTGGGGGATGCACAGGCACCCACGTACACCCCCTGTGCATCAC